>NC_063336.1:80669351-80773550 GCF_021869965.1 Rhincodon typus | reverse complement strand
CCTATGATGCTGCTTGGCCTGCTGTGTTCATCCAGCCCTGTACTTTGTTGTCTCGGATTCTCCAGCATCTGCAGTTCCTGCTATCTCTGAACTACCTGTTGCCTGCCACTTCAATGCACCACCTTGCTCGCTGGCCAACATCTCTGTCTCCGGCTTGCTACAGTGTTCCAGTGAAGCCCACAGCGCAAGCTGGAGAAACAACACCTCATTTTCCGCTTGGGGACCCTACAGCCCTCCGGACTCAATATTGAGTTCAATAATTTTAGGGCCTAAACTCTCCCATGTCCCAGCCCCCTACCCCACACACCAGGCCTTGTTACCACATAGCCTGCCATTACACACCCCCTGTTGTTAGTCACTAACAGTCCCCATTAACAACTACTCACCCTCCCAGCCTGATCGTTAGCAACTCCTTTGTCTGTCCAACTGTCTTTCTCTTTCTTTGGGCTCTATCCTATCGTTTACTCCCTACTCCCTACTCCCTACCCCACCCACCTCCCTATTTTCTGCATATAAACTGACGTTTTCCCAGCCACCATCAGTTCTCAGGAAGGGTCACCAGACCCGAAACATTAACTCTGTTTTCTCCTCCACAGATGCTGCCAGACCTGCTGAGCTTTTCCAGCAACTTTGTTTTTGCTTCAGACTTTCTCTTGTCTTTCTTTTCTAATTGACGTGCCTTCCTCACATTCAGAACCTTCACCATCAATCCTTCTGTTTACACTGCTACTTAGAATTCCTCCACTCCTCCTCTCTATCAGAATAAAGTCTCCCTTAATGGAATAAGCTAATCTCTCTGCTAAGATATTGGTCCCTTTCCAGTTTAGGTTAGACCCATCCTTTTTCAGCAGGTCTTCTCTATCCCAAAAGATGTTCCAATTGTCCAAAAATCTGAATACTTGAACAATATACCAGCTCTTCAGCCATTGATTTATCTCCATTAACCTTTTGTTCCTTCCCTCGTTTGAGGTTGGCATTAGCAGTAAATCAGAAATTACTACTTTCAAGGTTCTGTTTTTTAATCTTCTATCTGACCTCTTAAATTCACTCTGTACTGCTTTAATCCTTCCCCTAAAAATGTCATTCTTACCAATGTATACAATAATTTCTGGCTTCTCAATCTCACCTTTAACAATATGCTTGAAACATTTAGAGATGTCCTTAATCCTAGCACCAGGAAAGCAACAAGTCATCCTAAATTTACACTCACTGCTACAGAATCACCTGTTTCTGCCCCTGACAGGACAGTCCCCTCGAACAATAAATCTTGTGAAACGCTGCCTAACATGAGAATAATTCCAAGAGTCATAACTGACTGGCCCTTCCATTTTCCTCGGAGAGACAATCCCCTTCCACAGTTCCAAAAACTGAATGCCTATTTGGTAGAGAAATAGTCACCAGAGACTTTTGAACTACCTTCTTACCTTTCCTAACAGTCACCCATCTATCTGACTGATCCTGCTGTGTAATAACTTTTCTAAATCTATTAGGTATCTCAGTCTGTACCTCATACATACCCTTAATAATATTAGGCCTATAAATTTTCAATAACACCTTACATATAAAATAAACTATCTTTCATTATCTACATAAAATAATGTTAAAATGGAAAACATTAAAAATATATATAACTCAAACATATAAAACTTAAATAAAACCAACCATTTAGCTGATTAACTGAATAAAAAATGACTCCTCTTCAATAAATTCCTCAATGAAAATAAATCTTCTCCAGAGCTGACCACACGTAGGACTCCCCGAAACGAAAACTCCTTATTTTAAAAAAAACTGCCTGGCTTTTCAAAATAAAACTTTTGCAATGTAAAGAAAACCCTCTAAAAACCTTTGTAATGTGAAAAAAATCTCTGAGATACATATAGATCTTTTAAACTTCTGAATTTAGTATAAAAAAACCTCAGCCGTTCACTGCAGACCCTTAAAAGCTCATTTTTTAAAAAGTCTGTTTAAAAAAATCACAATTTGTTTGTTTGTTTGTTTGTTTTAATTTTAATGAAATAAAATGAATAAAAATCTTATACTAGTAAAATATAATGACTGTCATAACTGTAAAAAAAACTATAATAAATCTTTAACTCAGCCTGCAACCCCAGGAGCAGCTGCAAGACCCATGCTGCGCTAAGTTCTTCAAGGTGGTGACATGGAGTCTTTTATATCTGCCTGTGAGGGGATGTGGGACCTGGTTTCAATGCATCGTCTGAAAGATAGCACCTCAAACAATGCAGAACTCCCTCAGTACAGCACTGGAGCATCAGCCTAGACTATGCATTCACGGTTCTGCAGTGGCATTTGAACTCATAATCGTTGTGATTAACAAGGTAGAATACTACCCATTGAGCCCAGGCTGACACGTGTGGTAAGAATTCAGCAGTTAATTAAGTAAAAGGTACATTTAAATTGGTTTGTTATCATCTACCGTGAGTAGATAGTTGAAAAAGAGAATAGCTGGGTAATTTGACATTCATACTTCTGAGGAAGCACTGAGGCTGTTTGATGGTGAGGGATAATTGGACCAAAGTCATTGGAAATGGAAATATTGTGGGCACCTTTATTGCTATGCCACTGTAATCACTGACACCTCAGCTAGACCCATTTTCCTGTTTCTTCACTTGGTCCATTACTAGCACCTTTTGCCTTGCACCAACATCCCTTCTGTGATTCAATCATTCCTGCCTGACTCTGACCTTTCCATTGTGCTCCCCTTCCCCTTTTCTCTTTTCCTTGCTGCAAGAGGTGGAGGAGTTTTTGTGATGTCACTGGTCTAGGCCAATTCTCTGGGGACAAGGGATCAAATCCCACCACAGTAACTGGAACTTAAATCCAATTAATAAATCTGGAATTAAATGTTAATTATAAACATACGAAATAGGACCAGGAGTAGGCCATTCAATCCCTTGAGCCTGCTTTGCCATTCAACAAGATTATGGTTGATTTCCTTGTGTTTTAAATTTCAGATTCCCATCCACCCTCTTCCTCGATAACTGCTGATTCCCCGTA
Source organism: Rhincodon typus (assembly GCF_021869965.1). Classification (NCBI taxonomy): domain Eukaryota; kingdom Metazoa; phylum Chordata; class Chondrichthyes; order Orectolobiformes; family Rhincodontidae; genus Rhincodon; species Rhincodon typus. The sequence goes on along the minus strand of NC_063336.1, from coordinate 80,770,535 downwards.
TAACAAGAATTTATTTACGTCTTTTGTTAGCACTGCTGCCTCACAGCGCCAGGGATCTGGGCTCAATTCCAGCCACGGGCAACTGTCTGTGTGGAGTTTGCACATTCTCCCTGTGTCTGTGTGGGTTTCCTCCGGGTGCTCCAGTTTCCTGCCACAGTCCAAAGATGTGCAGGTTAGCTGGATTGGCCATGCTAAGTTGCCTGTAGTGCCCAGGGATATTTAGGTTAGCTGGGTTAGACATGTGAAATGCAGGGGTAGGCGAATGGGTCTGGGTGGGATACTCTTCAGAGGGGCAGTGTGGCCTTGTTGGGCCGAATGGCCTGTTTCCACACTGTAGAGATTCTATGATTGTATGACACCATATTGCTGTCTTCTGAGGCAGAGAGTTCCAAGTCACATGGCCCTTGGACAGAAAATACTCCCCTGTCAGTTAGCCTTAAAAGGCTCAGTCCTCGTATTAAAACAGTATCTCCTAGTTCAGGACTCACCCATAAATGTAAAGGTCCTTTCAATGTCCACACTGAGGTGCAAGAGTGCCTGAATGATCTTGACAATCAAGTTACCCCTCACGGTATTGATTGATAAAGCAGTATCAATTTGCTGAATGGTCTAGTTTCGCTCTGAGTTCTAAAATGTTAACTGTCTCTCCTTCTTTCAACAGGGCCAACCTGATGGGGCGAATGGGATTCCAGCATCTTCTGTTTTTATTTATTCTCTTTGACAATCCTGCCAACGTAGCCACCTAGAAAAACCTACATGTATCCAGCTATAATGTGACAAATCTAGTTTCTTAAATTACTAAAGGTAAGTGAGTCCATTCAAATTGATTTTGTTCTCCTTTTGTTTGGAACGTTTATTTCTTTGTGATTGCCTTTTATATATACGGTGTAGGAAGAAACAGAAATGCACAAGCTTATTGTCTATTTACAGTAACAATTTAAAAGTACATTATTTTCTCCTGCATCAAGACTGTTAACAACAGTAAAACTTCCCTCTGTATCTAGAAAGCCTAGACCTAATTCTGAGTTTGTACAAGGACTTTCTGATAGTCTCCATGCAATGACTGTACTCCCTTTAAAAATGTGCAATTACTTTTAATTATTTAGAAATTTCAATCCATTTAAGGAAAGACCTATCAGAAAATAACATGGTCAGTACATCACTTTAATTTGAAATGAGAAACCATTAAAAATTGGCAAATTTGAACTCACAAGAGAAACAAAAGTTCAGAATGACAAAAAAATGATTGTGGAGGTTATATTAGTGGTTTTGTAGATTGAATGATGGCTTGGCAGAGATTAGAGGTCAGTGGATGTTTCTTAGATTGATAGAATATTGATAATCATCCAATTCATATATGGCATCTTCATTTTGTCTTTAATTTTTCACCCATACAAACAATGATAGCTGTTGTGGTGTAGTACCCCTCCGAGCCAAGAGGCCCAGGTTCAAGTCCCACCTGCTCCAATGATATGGAATAAGATCTCTGAACAGGTTGATTAGAGAATATCTATAAACAATTTAGACATGAACGCAATACACCCTGATCGGCGGGGTGGAGAGTTTTTAATCCTCATTGTGTTTGTGTGTATTTGATTTGTGGTGGGTGGGCTACTGGAGGGGTGATCTGGTTGATCGATTTGCAATCCACTTGAATCAATAGAATGATAATGATTGCGGAAGCAGAAGGCTTCAATACATGCAATGAATCCAGTCTCGGGTCATTAATTAAGACTGTTATCAACTCCATTTTGCCAAAGTGTTCTGACATTATCAGTTTAGGGGACAAGGTGAATTACAATGAGAATTGCAGGAACAATGTGGACATGGAGCACTGCAGAACAACAGGTGAACAGACAGAGCTAGATACAGAGAAAGGTGAAGTGATGCATTTTCAAATTAAAAATATTGGAAAGGATTGTTAAGCTTGAGTAACAAAGCCCAACATCTTGATGTTGGCATCTGAAACAGGCTAAAGGAGCACAATGAATTTTGGTATACAGAGATTGACCAGACATCAAAGGCCGCAAAACATCATTAAAACCTCTATAAAAGTAATTTTTGAGTTTGTAAGTGACACAGACTAAAATGTATGATGCATGGTTGGAGTCTTATGAAGTTTTGGGTGCTTCATAACAGAAGAATATAATGGTAAAATGCAGATAAGACCAAGTAAATAGTTATCAATTCCATGGGGTTATGCTCGGTGTAAGGAGACTTGAAATGAGATTTTTTTTTTGCTTTATGAAGATTAAGAGATGGAAGGGTAACCTGATAATGACCAAGAATTGTGACAATGTACAGAATGTTAAATTGTTTCTCTTGGTAGGAAGTGAATGACAACAGCAATGTGCATTTATATAGTATCTTTAAAATAGGAAGCATTATGAAGGGCTTCATAGGAGCATTATCAAACCAAACTGGACCCTAAAGTGACATGGGGAGGTATTCGGTCAGTCTAATCACAGGGGCAGTATAAAGATGAGATTTGGAAAGGTCTGGAGAAAGGATTGCAGAGCCCAAGGACCAGGCAGCTGATGGCAATGGCTGCCATGTAGTGTTAGGACAGGAGCCCAAGAGTTAAGGATTGAAGAATCAGAGTTCTTGAAGGATGGTTAAGTTGGAGAAGCAGAGCCCAATTCCCAAACCTCAGGAGAATATTCACTTGCTCTGATATGTAGCTTACATTAGTAGCATGGGCTTAGAACGCTCTTTCTGGTCTGCCAGTTAGGAATTCAGAAAATGACAGAATGCACTAAACCTTTCCTTTATTGGCCAAACAAGTTGGAACATTGATAGATCAGGCTGGGTTCTAGTTTCTTCAGATGTTCAGTAAAACAAATCTTTTGGCAAAAACCTAGTCTATTCCAAATCCAGAAGTACTGCTATCTAATAAAGCAATACTTAGAGGCAAGACCCTTGCTAAACATTTTACTTACTTGAATGGATGTGGGATGAGGGTTTGGAGAAGGAGGAAGTACAGGGAAATAACAACGTTGGATTCACGAATCAAACTTCTTTACCTGGAGAGTGATTAGAATGTGGAGCTTGCTACTGCAAGGAGGTGAATGGTAGAGGTGTAATAAAGGGGAAGCTGGATAAGTATAGAGGGGATGAATAAACAGAAGGATATGTTAATGGTGTGAGATCAAGAGGGGTGATAGCAACTCATGACGATCAGCAATAAAGATCGGTATGGACTGGATATCGAGCGGTGATACACACAGTTAGACATATGGCCTAGCTCCAAGCATTGTAACCTACTTATTTACATCCGATGTGTCAACTGCCTTATATTCCTTTCATTTGAATTTTCTTGAACCAATCATATATTTTATAAGTTAGGCATTTGTGTGCTTGACTGATTTGCTGTCAGAGCAGGATGTTTTTATACTTTATTACTGTCACTTTGAGCCCAGCGCAGCTTAAATACAGTAATAGAAAAATAGATGAGCAGCAGAGTGAGAAATCTGCTGAATTGCCTGTCCTATCAATAATATTTTATAGGCTGTCACACTGCTGAAAACAAGTAACTGTAAAGTGAACAAACAGATTGCGTAGAGAAAACACCTTTCCAAATCTCCACTGATGGCTCAGTTGGTAAGTGAATTGCCTGTCAAGGAATGCAATCACATGGAGCCAGAGACATCCTGTGTTTTACATGGAATTAACAGTATAGACAGAAGTCATTCAGTTCAATTTTACTTTCCAGAGTTTATGCCCACATGCACCTCCTCCAACCAACATATCCTCTCTTCCTTTCTCCCTCCGGTGTCTATCCAGCTTGGAAAGTTGCTAAGGTAAGGTTGAATGAGAGGGCCAACTGTGGTGGATGGAGTTCAGTGTGGGCAAATGTAAGATCATCCAGTTAAGACCTTAAAAAAGATTGAGTGTTCTTTAAATGGCATGTAGCTAACAGTTACGGGTAAGTAGAAGGTTGTGGGAGTACAGAAATAATTAAAAGCTAGTTAATAGGATGAAAATAATTTAAAAACCTAATGGAATGTTTTCTTTTAGCTCAAGATGGCTGGATTACCAAGTGTGTTACAGTTGACAGAGGTTTGATGAGATCCTACCTGGAGAACTGTATTTAGTTTTGGGCACCGCACTACAGGAAGGATATACAGTTCATACTCAAGAAATATCGAAATAGTATGTAAGTCAACCCACGACCTATGTTCCCCAAATCCTTCATTTGTTAAATAGCTTGTGCTAATTTCAGGAGAGTGGTTGCTGGGGACCTAGTTTGTGGGAGTTTAGTGAATCTTCTTCACTATCCCCCTTTTTCATTTAAATGTTTAGGAGTACTGGCAGATATCCCAGGACAGCTGTTACCTGCTGGATTCAGAACCATGGACAGCAACCTGTTTCAACAACATCATCAGCTGTTCCAAAAACCCAGCATGGAAACCAACCCCTCCTCAATGCTATTCATCCAAAAGTCAACCCTTTAACTTGTGGCCGAAAATTTTTGTCTCAAAACTCGCCTTTTTCATGAGTATATATGGTATTTGAGAGAGTGTGCAATAAATGCACTAGATTGATACTAGGATGAAAGGGCTTAACTATGAGGACAGATGCACTGAATAGACTTGTGTTCTTTTGGTTATTGAGGACTGTGAAGTGATTTATAAATAATAATAAAAACAGAAAGTGCTGGAGAAACTCGGCAGGTGTAGCGGTATCTGTGGAGAGAGAAATACAGTCAACATTTCAAACCCAATATGACTCTTTCAGAACTGAATGGGGCTGCAAAATGGTGTTTTTTATGCTTTTGACACGGTGGAGAAGCAGCGAATGGAGGAGATAGTGAGGGTGTCCAGAAAATAGACAAAGAGATTGCAAATGGTGGTGAAGGAGAAACAGGGACACAAAACATGTGTTAAGAGTAAGTCGGAACAGTAGAAAATAGGTTAGCTTTCATGAGAATAAACTCCTTCAAACAGGACACAGAGTGGGTGGCGGTGGGGTGGGTAGGGTAAGAAAGGGAATGTAATTAAAATGGATGACAGAGTTCATGGTGCTGAAGTTGTTGAACTCATATATTGAGTTCTGAAGGCTGTAAAATACCTATGTGAGAAATGAGGAGCTGTTCATCCAGCTTGTATTGAGCTTCACCAGAAAAATGCAGTAGACCTAGGATGGAAATGTTATAAAGGGAGCAAGATGATACGTTGAAATGGCAATCAGCTGGAAGGTAGGGGTCATTCCTACAGAGGGAATGGGGGCATTCCACAATATAGTCACCCAGTCTGCATTTGGATTCACCAATATAAGAGACACCATATTGTGTGCAGTCAATACTGTTGACTAGGTTGAAAGTAGTAAAAGTAAAATGTTGCTTTTCCTGGAAGATGTGCTTGGGCTTTGGACAGCAAGGAGTAAGGAGGTGAATAGACAAGTGTTATACCTTCTGCAATTGCATGGGAAGGTGTCATGGTGAGTGAGGAAGTGTGAGGAATGATGGAGGAGTGGACCAATGTGTCACAAAGGAAATGGTCTCTGCAGAATGCTGACAGTGTAGGGGAGGAGAAGGTATGTTTGGTGGTGGTATCCTGCTGGAGATGGTGGAAATGGTGGAGGATGATCCTTTAATGCAGAAATTAGTGGGGTGGAAAATGAGGACAAGGGAAACCCCATTGTTCTTCTGGGCAGGAGGGGAAGTTGTAAAGGCAGACATGCAGGAGACGAGTTGGACGTGGTTGAGGGCTCTATTAACCATAGTGGGGGTAGGGAAATCCTTGGTTGAGGTAAAAAGAAGACAAAACAGCCTGGAAGATGGCAGCTTCAGAAGTAATAGAGATGAAGAAACTAGGAAACTAGAATGGACTCCTGCAGGAAGCAAGATGAAGGAGATATAGTTAATGGTTTTCGACTGGATATCAGTGGACAACCTACGGCCAAGAGACGATATTGTAGAGCTGTTTGACACTAATCAATGATTTGGTAGTGTTGATAGAAAGAAGCTGCTTGTTTTGGTGCAGTCCAGAAAAGGGGGCATGACCTTAAATTTGGAGCTAGTTGATTCAGGAGTAATGTCAGGCAACATTTCTTCACAAGAGGGGAGTAGAAATTGGGAACTCTCTCCCCCCCAAAGAAAAATAAAAACTGATACTTCTGGGACCCCATTGAAATTGTTCAAACCAAGATTGATGAATTTTTGTTGGGGAAGGATGTTAAAGGCTATAAAATCAAAGTGGGTAAAGGGAATTAAGGTACAAATCAGCTATGATCTAATTGATTGGAGGAATAAGCTCAAAGGGCTGAATGATCTCCCTACTGTTCTTACATTTCTTCTTGTGGCTAATGACCCCCCGCCCCGCCGCACCAACACACACACACACACACACACACGAATCAGCTTCTGTATGTTTATCCTATCAAAACCTCTTCATATTTGAAGGGTCTGTATCTGATCACCCCTCAACTTCTCTTTCCCAGAGGAAATAGCCCTTTGCCATGTTTCCTGATAGTCACAATAGCTCAGATCTGACAACATCCTCATGCAGATTTAGGACTTTGTGGAGTTTTGGGGAGGGGGGCACCACAATTGGCATCAATGACCTTGGATTGGAAAGGAAGGGATGATTCTACCTCTGGTTGCTATCCAAATAAAACTCTAAAAGCATATTTCGCAGACATCCATTGATGTTTTGGCTTGGTTTAGGTGCCCTGATTGCAAGTAGCCTTCCAATCCAGAGATTCTGTTGAAGATTGGTTACATGAGGTATGAGGTACAGTGTCTTCTCTTCAAAGTATACACAGCATTGGTATCAGAAAATTGCTGTCAGAGAAGATTTGCATTGAGATAGCACTTTACAGTGTTTATATCCAATGAAGTACTTTTGAAATGAAGTCTTTGTTGTAATACAGGAAGCATGGTATCCAATTTGCACACAGCAAGCTCCCACAACCAGACACATGATAATGAACAGATTCATTTTTAGATGTTGACTATGGGATTGTATATTGGCTAGGCATATTTGCATACTGTTCTCCAAGAAACGCCATGGGATCTTTTATATTCACCCAAGCAGGCAGGAAGATGTTTGAAAGATAACCTCTGATAATATAATACTTCCACTACCACACTGCAGTGTTAGCCTTGACTTTGTTCTTAAAATCACAGTGCAACTGAAACAAGGAACTTTACAACTCAACAGGCAAGTTTATTACCAACTGCTCCACGGCTATAGTTGGTGTACTGCTACACCATTAATCGTGTTAGGGGTGGGAAAAGAAATGGGAGTAGAGGAGTTTGGGAAGGCAGAACAAAGAACTGGTGTAAATGGTAGTTATTTAAATGTACTGTCATCAGAATTATTGACTGAAACAGGGCTGATTACTCTCTCGCACTATCATTCAGTTAAACTGTGTTAGGAATATTCTCACCAAGATGTTTGCCAATACTAAACTGATTGAACACACAGAATGTCTCATTCAAAACAACCTATTACCAGCTGGCAGCATAACCACATTCAAAATTAGCTTCAAATTAAAGCATTCCTCTGACCATGCACTCAGAAACACAAACATAGTGACCTATTCAACAGGGATGTAGGTTAATCAATGGAAGACAAATAACAGCAAATCACACTTGACAGCACACTGTGTACAAAATAACGACTTACAAAAGGTATTAAAAAAACCCCAAAGCAAATCCTTGGCTTTTGATGTTGACTTTGCTTCAGCTCAACATCCAGCCAGATTGGTAATATTATTTTTCTTATAGCTCTGCTCAAGTTAATCCTGGAAAATCAAAATTCACCACATTTACCAACTACAAATTGTTCAGTCTTTAGTAATTGAAGCAGCTCAAGACTGACTCCTCAGCAGAATGCTTAAGGGCTTGGAATACTGTGTCCTCTAACATTAGAAATTGCACCAATGATCAGATATGCCTGATATACACAGACCTCTCACATACACAGACACACAATACAAACAATTTATGATCATATACAACACAAAATATATATGGTCATACACGGGTACACACAACACAAACTCCATATCCTCACATATAGACAAGTGGCAAAAATGGATTAATAAAATGCAGCCTTAAATAATATCCCTTTTTAAATCAATAAACTGCATTCATTCACGAATAGGACAGACAAGGCTGACAGTTCTGCAGAAATACCACGGGTAGAAATCATAGGTATAAAGGAACAAATTCTGTGGATCAAAAATACAAACCACAAGGTTGGACTGGAGTACCTTTCTCATAGTTCTTTTGGATTTTTGAAATACAATATTACTTTACTACAATAATGCAGCAGCTGGTCAATTGGACCTATGTTTTAGCCCAAGTTAGAAGGTCTTCATTTCAGAGGTTTTGAAAGCTGTTTCTTTTCCACTCTAAGAGGGAGAGTTAGAGAAGGGTCTTTTTCAGGATGGAAGCTGGTAACTGGTGAAGTTCTGCACTGGTCAGTGTTGGAACGACAAGTATTCATTAACGATTTGGATGAAGGAACTGAGGGCACTATTGCTAAGTTTGCAGATGACACAAAAATAGTTGAAGGGATAGGTCTTGTTGAAGAAATGGGGAGGCTGCAGAGGGCTTGGACAGGGTAGGAGATTGGGCAAGGACAGGCAGATGGAATACAGTGTGACAAAGTGCAAGGTTATGCACGTTGGTAAGAAGAATAGAAATGCAGAATATTTCTGAATAGGGAAACACTTCTGAAATATGAAGCTCAATGAACTTGTTAGTCCAAGTTATCTTAAGGTTAACATACAGATTCAGTTGCCAGTTCGGAAGGCAAATGGAATGTCAGCATTCATTTCGAGAAGACTAGAATACAACAGCAGGCATTGCATTGCTGAGGCTGCATAAGGCTCTGGTCAAACAGCATTTGGAATATTGTTCTATACCCAAGAAAGGATGTGCTGGCATTGGAGGGCATCCAGAGAAAGCTTTCAAAAATGATTCTTGGGATGAAGGGCTTGTCATATGAGGATGTGGAATAGCTTGGCATGGAGGATATCAGAGTCTGTGGGAATGAATGGAGGGACAGACTTTGGAATGAGGCATAGGGACTGTGAATGCTTGGTTTGTGGTATAGCTTGAGGACAACATTTTTGAATTTACATTTCAATGGTTCTTTCATGCAGACTACAGTGCCCAACACCTTTCATAGGCTGTGAACCACCTGCCCTTTCCGCACTCATCTCCACAATGGCATCAGCCAGATCACAATTGCTGAGTCCAGGCACACAACCTAAACCACACCATATCATTCAAAGGCATTCCTGGAAATCTGGGAAGAGAGTCAGGAATCGTAGATTTGGGACTTACATGTCATTTTCACTTCTCAAAGGACTGTACAGAAATCCAGGCTATCGTGTCTAAATTTGGACAGCCCACTATATGAAGGATGTCAAGGCATTGTGGAGACTACAGAGAAGACTGACTGGAAAGGGCCCAGTGTTGAAGGACATCAGTGAATGTAAAGAGATAATAGGAACTGCAGATGCTGGAGAATCTGAGATAACAAGGTGTAGAGCTGGATGAACACAGCAGGCCAAGCAGCATCAGAGAAGCAGGAAAGCTGACGTTTCGGGCCTAGACCCTTCTTCAGAAATGGGGGAGGGGAAGGGAATTGTAAAATAAATAGGGAGAGAGGGGGAGGCAGATAGCAGATGGATAAAGGAGAAGATAGGTGGAGAGGAGACAGACAGGTCAAAGAGGCGGGGATGGAGCCAGTAAAAGTGAGTGTAACTGGGGAGTTAGGGAGGGGATAGGTCAGTCCAGGGAGGATGGACAGGTCAAGGGGGTGGGATGAGGCTAGTAGGTAGGAGATGGGGGTGGGGCTTGAGGTGGGAGGACGGGATAGGTGGGAGGAAGGACAGGTTAGGGAGGCGGGGATGAGCTGGGCTGGTTTTGGGATGCAGTAGGGGGAGGGGAGATTTTGAAGTTTGTGAAGTCCACATTGATACCAGGGTTCCCAAGCGAAATATGAGGTGCTGTTTCTGCAACCTTCGGATGGCATCGTTGTGGCATTGGAGGAGGCCCAGGATGGACATGTCGTCTAAGGAGTGGGAGGGGGAGTTGATATGGTTCGTGACTGGGAGGTGCAGTTGTTTAGTGCGAACCAAGCGTAGGTGTTCTGCAAAGCGGTCCCCAAGCCTCCGCTTGGTTTTCCCGATGTAGAGGAGGCCACATCTGGAACAGCGGATACAGTATGCCACATTAGCAGATGTGCAGGTGAACATCTGCTTGATGTGGAAGGTCTTCTTGGGGCCTGGATGGGGGTGAGGGGGGAGGTGTAGGGACAAGTGTAGCACTTCCTGCGGTTGCAGGGAAAAGTGCCAGGTGTGGTGGGGCTGGTGGGGAGTGTGGAGCGGACAAGGGAGTCACGGAGAGAGTGGTCCCTCCGTAAAGCAGATAAGGGTGGGGAGGGAGAAATGTCTTTGGTGGTGGGGTCAGAATGCAGATGGCGGAAGTGTCTGAGGATGATGCGTTGGATCCGGAGGTTGGTGGGGTGGTATGTGAGGACAAGGGGGATTCTGTTTTGGTTGTTATTGCGGGGACGGGGTGTGAGGGATGAGTTGCGGGAAATGTCGGAGACACGGTCGAGGGCGTTCTCGACCACTGAGGGGGGGGATGTTGTGGTCCTTGAAAAACGAGGACATCTGAGATGTTCGGGAGTGGAATGCCTCATCCTGGGAGCAGATGCGGCGGAGGCGAAGGAATTGGCAAAGGGGGATGGCATTTTTACAGGAAGGTGGAGGTGCATTCTAGGTAGCTGTGGGAGTCGGTGAGCTTGAAATGGATATCGGTTTCCAGGTGGTTGCCAGAGATGGAAACAGAGAGGTCCAGGAAGGAGACAGAGGTATCAGAGATGGTCCAGTTGAACTTAAGGTTAGGGTGGAAGGTGTTGGTGAAGTGGATGAACTGTTCGAGCTCCTCGTGGGAGCACGAGGCGGCGCTGATACAGTCATTGATGTAACGGAGGAAGAGGTGGCGTTTAGGGGCAGTGTAGCTACGGAAGAGGGATTGTTCCACGTAACCTACAAAGAGGCGGGCATAGCTTGGGCCCATGCAGGTACCCATGGCCACCCCCTTTGTCTGTAGGAAGTGGGAGGAATTGAAAGAGAAGTTGTTAAGGGTGAGGACGAGTTCAGCTAAGCAGATGAGGGTGTCAGTGGAGGGGGACTGGTCGGGCCTGCGGGACAGGAAGAAGCGGAGGGCCTTTAGGCCATCTGCATGGGGAATGCAAGTGTATAGGGAGTGGACGTCCATGGTAAAGATGAAGTGTTGGGGACCAGGGAATCGCAAGTTTTGGAGGAGATGGAGAGCGTGGGTGGTGTCATGGACGTAGGTGGAGAAAAATGTAGAGAGTCTGGATAAGCTGGAGTTCTCCACCTTGCAGCAGAAAGAGGTTAGATTGAGAAGAATGTCCTTTAGGGAAAGAACTCTGCTGTCCTTACCTAGTCAAGCCTACATGTGACCCTAGACCCACAACAATGCAGTTGACTCTTAACTGCCCTCTGTGCAATTAGGGACAGGCGATACATGCTGGCCTAGCCAGAGATGCCCACATCCCATGAGTAAATAAAAAGAAACTTAAGACAAATATTGAAAATCACAAAGGATTTCGATAGAATAAATAGGGAGAAAGTTCCTGGTGGCAGAAGAGTTGGTACAAAGAGAACATGATAAGGCAAAAGAACCGAAGACACCAAGAAATATTGTATTACTCAGTAATCTTCTATGATCCTTTTTTTTAAATGAAGCAGGGGTCACAACAGAGTGGTTTGGATGGCATTTACCTTATTCTCTGCTGTAAAATTAGCAAATTCCAAAGAGACAGAAATAAAGACAGGTTGGTTAAAGGATGAGAGAATGTAGACTTGGAGTTGAATCTACATTTTTTACTTGTGTGCCTGGTTTGCCAGCTTTGACCCATCAAGTGCCACAAGCAGGGTTAAAAACAGAAAATGTGGGAGAAAATCAACAGGTGGCAGCATCTGTGGAGAGAGAAAGAGTTAACATTCTGAGTCTGGTATGACCAAGATAATTAACTTCCAAAGAAAATTCATACCAGACTCAAAATGTTATCTCAGTTTCTCTCTGCACAGGTGTTTTCAGACCTGTTGAATTTCTCTCTCACTTTCTGTTTTTGTTTCAGATCTCCAGTATCGCAGTATTTTGCCATTAGCATGAAGTTGTTCACAGGTACACTATACAGAATACAGAACTGCCTGGAAAAAGAGACACAGATGGCAGATCAGCTTTTGGTGAGCTTGTTTCTGCCCAAAATGATTAGGAGTTAAACAAGTGAATGACGGTCAAATGGCAAGTCAGAGAAAAGCTGATGAAGTGTGACGACAAATAGTGAATTAAAAGAATCTTCTGTAGATGGAACCCATATTAGACTGGGTTTGAGAGGCAAAGCAAGTATAATTCAGATTAATTCAGAGGCAATTCAGCATGTGGTACATGCACACTGACTCCCTACCATCCATGCCCTTGGCAAGTTGGAGGGCTCCCTCTCGAGGAATTGATCAGTAGAGGAAACGTGATCAGTTTGATTCCCACGGGTCCTCTATAAGCAATCACATTCCCCTCTGACTGTTTACTCATAACCCATAAATTACCAGGTCGATCTAGTCTACTTTTACACAGACAGATGTGAAGATGTCAACAAAGGAATTCATTAAACCATTTTAATTAGAGACAGCTTTGCGGCACGGGTGGTTTAATTGGCAAATGGATTTTAATTTCAATCAATGTGAGGCAATGTTCTTTGGTGGCAAGAATGAGAATAAGAATTGGAGTCTGACTGGGGTAGGGGAACAGGAGAGAAAACACTGGAAATAGAGAGGCAGGCCAGGTTAATAAGACAATAAGACCAATAGAAAAGCAAACCAAACACCTGACTTCATTGGCAGAGGGATAGGATGGAAAACCAGACATGTCGGGCTGGGTTTTCCAAATGGAATTCCAGCTGGAATGGTGGTGGGCAGAAATGGGAGCAACCTTGTGCATCCAGACATTCCCTGTGTCACTGATTTTTTGGAGAGTGAGGAGTGGCAGGTGAGTGGGAGCGATGGCGTGTGAATTTGCCTGGGTTCCTAACCAGCCTCACTAACCTGCTAACAGGTTTGCTAAAGGCCTCCTCTGTAAAGGTTTTTGATTTTCCCTGGGACTTTATGCCTCAGAGCAGGTAAGGACCTATGACGATCATGTTGTGGGAGGATAAGCGAGGCCAGGTATGTTTCAAGGAGTCAGAATTTGCATTTATCTTAGGGGAGAAGGGGCTTATCCCTTTTGAAGTTATAGCGGACCATGGGAAGACTTGGCATTAAGAATTCTGCCAGTTCACAGGGTTGACAGCACCCTCTGGGCATTGTGTGGGCACCAGAGTCCATGGGCACAGCTGTTTTGGACTCTATCTGAGCACCAGGGAGGCTGCAGCTGGAACTGGGTGCCATACCCTCAGAAACTGAGGTCTTTGAGCATAGGCAGCTTCAGCCTCCACATGGTGTGCGGAACAACAAACATCAGATGGTCAGAGCAGAGGGATAAGGAGGATAAAGGAGGCACACCCCTGAGCGCAGGATCTGCAGACAGAGGTGAAGCTACCATGGACATGACTGCAAACCAGTAGCAACAGAGACTGCAATGTGGATACAGATGGTTGGAGACATGTGTGTCCTGATCAGTCTGGAACTCTGTGGTATTTCAAGTTGGGCGCCTCACCCAGGTATTAGGTGCCCTCTTTATGTAGGCTGGTCAACACATCGGAATCACAACTGATAAGACACATGCTGCAACACCTTCCTGCAATCCACCCACACTCAAAGGTTGTAACAGGCCGCTGTATTCTGATGTAGCCCATCAGAAAAATGTATACCTTCAGGACTGTGAGATGTTGGGAGGGGTCAGCTCACTGGGGATTGGTGTGGGGGTGGGGGAAGAACAGGAGGTCAGAGATGGGGAGGGATTGGAGGTTGAGGGAGATGTTACTGCACAAAGAGAAGCCCCTGCTACATGTTGAGGTGGTCTCTTCCTGCTACCTTCTGGGAACAGGATCTTCCTCCCCTCCCTCATGGATGCTCCTGAGATGTCTCACATCCCTGTGGTGCAGTGGAAGGCTTTGGCACAACCTCTATTGCCCCAGGGCAAGTGGCAACCTCAGTGATGGCTGCTGTTCCCTACTCAGCTTCAGTCACCCCTTGCATCTTTGACTGGACAGGACACATATCCCATAACCAATTAAGAGCTTACCCCAGTTTCTCACTGGAGGAGACAGATCCTGCTCCAATTTCAGCCAGTAATATTCAACTTGCCTGGGAGATCACATTGGGAGCACTGTGCACAGTTCTGGTCTTTGAGTTATCAAAGGAGAAAAGATACTGAGATGTAAAAATGATCTGCAAGGATGATATCAAAACTCAGATTGTAATGATCAGAGAAGACTGAGCAGTGTGGAGCACTTTTCCCAAGAAAAGAGAAGGCTGAAGGGGTATATGTAATGGATGCTTGAATGATGAAGGAGCTCGATAGAGGGGGCATAGCTGCCCCACTAGCTCACCACCACTTTCTCAAGGGCAACTAAGGAAAGGAAATACATGCTAGTCAGTCAATGATGCCCACATCCCATGAGTGAATAAAGAAATGCTTGCATTGTGGAGGAATCCATAAACAGAAGATAGTCTCCGATAAATCCAATGGAGGTTTTCAAGAGAAATTTCTTCACCCAGAGGGGAGGAAACTAAAAAAAATTAAAGGAGACAGAAAGGAATAGAAGGATATGATGATGAAGTGAGAAATCATGATGTGAAGATGCTCACTGAGAGCAAAAACACCAGCATAGACTAGTTTTCCCAAATTACCTACTTGTGTTCTGGAAATCTGATGCCACTCCATGTGATCTTGGCTTAATGACATTGTCTGCAACTAATAACAGGATGGAAAGACTTGCATAGTTACAGTGCACCAATGGTACTGCACTCCTCAAAGAATTAGTTGATGAAGAACTAAAGTATATGTACTATATTGGTGGGAGTTAATAAGGTCAATTTCTAACCTAAGCTTCGTGCTGACTTTAATGCACTAGTAGGTTTCTGTAAAATAAATGCACAGTTGTATAAGTATCAATAATATCACAAGGTTTTCTAATGCGATTCAGATTCTCATTGACTTAATAAACAATAGTCTAACAACGGCCGGAAGGACTAGACTTTAAAAATCAATATAAACAAAATGCTATGATACTATTCCATTATAATTACTGTCAGAGTATAGTGTTTTATAAAAGAATTAAAGATATAACAAATTAGATTTTGCTACCTTAGCACCTTTTTCAAAATTGGCAAATATATTTATTTTGAAAATGAATTCAATTTAATCTGAACCCTTCATAAACAAATAAATTTCATCTTCACTATTACTGAAACAATGTTATATCATTCTAATGGTAACATCATGACTATAAGTAAATTATAGGGATTTATTGGTGTATGCATTACAATCCAGAGCTACAGATGAAAATAAAAGAAAATTTTGCATGTATGGGACTTTTCATAACCTGAGGATGACCAGAATGCTTTCCAGTCCATGATGTAATTCTGAAGTGTAGTCCCCATTATAATCATGGAAATGCAGTGGTTAATTTGCCCACAGCAACCTCCCACAAACAGCAACGTGAATGAACTGATCATGATCATCTGTTTTACTGATGAGGAAATCAGTGTCAGCGATTGAGGGGGACTCCATGGCTCTTCTTTGGAATGTGCTACATCCACCTGAGCCTTGTTTAACGTCCCTTCCAAAAGACACCATCTCTGACAGTGCAGCATTCTCTCAGTACTTACTGGACTGTTAGCCAATACATCCCACTGCCTGCTTTGGGACTTAAACGTGCCACTTTCTGACTGAGAGGCAAGCCTGGACTAACATCGAACAATGTGACTTAAAGTTGCAATCTAACTTGGTAGCTGCTTGGGCATTCAACATTATTTACAAGCTTAATGTCAATTGTTCAAACCTCAGGTGAAGAATTTTCAAAGTTGATAGAAGTGCCTCCAGATTTATTGGCCATTTGGCTTCCACCCAATTGCTAGTGGGCACCATTTCAATCATAAAATTGCCACTATTCAGCACAAAATGGCTATCTACCTCCCACAGAGAGGATTACAGCTAGAGGAAATGAAAATTACTTTCTGCAAATGCAGTAAAGTATATTGTCATGCTATGCACAAAAAAACTTGACATTCTCGTTGTTTAAAATAAGTTAAAATTGATTTTACAAGCTTCGTGCTGACAGGAGAGAGGGGAGAGGAGGGAGAAACACAGTTTTTGTTCCCTCAATTTCAGTAGAAATCATTAAGAGCCTATTACCAGTTGTTGTACAGGTGAATAGTCTGTATTCCATCAGGAATATGTACATGCAGTCAGAAACACAACAGAGAGAAACTTGTGAGATTTGCTAATTGATAATACACCTGAAGACCAACTTGAATGTGATCATGGAATCATACTGTGTAAAAAGAGGCCATGCTTCCCTTTAAGGTGCTGCTTCAAGCCTACATGTTTGACTAAGATTTTAGTCACCCGTACTAATATACCCTTTCATGACTCTGAATCGAATTTACATTGATAATGTTCCACTTTTACCAAAGGTAGTTGCTGTACACATTCAATCCCCTTTCAATATCCATACATTGCATTCCAACGGCTGCAAGGGTGCATAGTCAAATTCTTAAATTTCAAAATTCATCTTTATTAATATTCCTATCCAACACCTTAAAGATGTTTCAGAGATAGTAGGAACTGCAGATGCTGGAGAATCTGAGATAACAAGGTGTAGAGCCGGATGAACACAGAAGGCCAAGCAGCATCAGAGAAGCAGGAAGGCTGACGTTTCTGAAGAAGGGTCTAGGCCCGAAACGTCAGCCTTTCTGTTCCTCTGATGCTGCTTGGCCTGCTGTGTTCATCCAGCTCTACACCTTGTTACCTTAAAGATGTTCTCCATTTACATATAATATGTTACCATTATCAAATAGCAAACATTGATTAATGGAGCTTCTCAATAAGAACAGTATGTATTTAGGATAGTTGTGAGTGTATATTACTCATTCCCACTTATCTTAATGAGTCCCCTTCTGTTATTATTTAATGCCACTGCACTGTGCTAGCAATTGTGAGGCAAAATAAGGAAAATTTATAAACCAATATTTTGTAATACTGATAAATGTAGTGTTTTATTAGCCCCAGTCCTAGAGCCTGAGGGCTAGCCACATCTAAAGTAGTGATACAAAGAGTTGTTCCTCCGTTTGGCTATTACCTATAGTCAGAGGAAGAGCTTCAACAATGATCTTGTTCTGCAATGCTCCTACCTGGAGATATCAAATGTAACAAAGACTGTCAAAGGGACTGCTGACACCTTCCCCCTCACACAGAAAGAAGAACTTTGTGATGGTGAAGTAGGGCTCATCATTGCTCACAATGACACAGAGGTATGTGCATAAGATATTTCCCTGTTAATGTTGGAGATCCTGCTGCAGACAATGATCCCAATGGAAACCAGTCTGAGTTCTACTTCAGGAAAAGTGCAGGCATCACCTCATGCAATGCAGAGCCTTTAAATCTTCATTCAAATTGAGGAAGAAAATATAATGATAACTGAAGCAAGATCAATGTAAATTTTCAGTTCTGAAAAAATGTCAATGACCTGAAACTCTTAGTGTTTTTCTCTCTCCACAGATGCTTCCTGACTTTGAGTACCTTCTGCATTTCCTGTTTTAATCATTAATGCACTCCTGCTTAATGTAATTTTCTTCTGCGGTCCATCAGTCATTTCAGTGGGAACTCCCATCCTGTCTGGAAGTGGACAGGAATGAAAGCATACCGTTCAGCCCATTAAATACCATTTCAAATGCTGTGCACAGCCAATTTCTAGCTGGGTAAACACTTTGCACTCAGCGTGAGCTGCAAGAAATTAAAAATGGCTGCTGGAGATAGCTAGCTGATGCTGGAGATGACTGATGAAGATTATCCTCCATGGTTGAGGTGTTTCTAAGTGGGGTCAGCAGCAGGGGCACAGAGGCAGCCTAAACAATCAACACCTCAGCATTTCTTTCTGTTCAAGTACTGTAGATACAACAGACTGATGCTCAGTGCTGTGGCTTCCTGGTTGTATGATGATATTTCCCCTGTTTAATCTCACCAGAATATGAACTGAGTTACTCACTTTTTGACAGTTAAGGGGTTGAGGTAGAGTCCCCGATTCCACATGAGCACCATGTATGACCTAACTCATGGGAAAACTACCAAATATTCTGTAAAGAAAGACTTGTTTGGTATCACTGTTACACCTAAGTGTGTTGTAAAGTGCTCCACAGTCCAATTAAACATTTCTGAGATGTAGTCATACTTGTAAGGTAGATAACAGCAAAATCCCATAAAAGGTAATGAAGCAAATGACCAAATTGACTATTTTATTGTTGTTGGTTAGGGCATGAATGTTGATTAGAATACCAGGCATAACGTGCCAACTCTTCTTCAAAGATGACATTCCTGATGGTGCAGCTTCCTTCAGTTCTGCAGCACTATAGTGTCAATCTATTCGTGATGCTCCAGGCCCTGGACAGGGGCTTGAACCCCTGAGCATCTAACTCAGAGGCTACCAACCGCGCAAGAGCGGCTCCTATCAGCCATTGAAAACCACCTGTTCTGTCTGACTTGAAATGGTAATGCAAGTGTATCTGCTTGCAAGCACAGCACTTGTTACTGTCTTCATACCACGCAGCTTACATGATGGCAAGACAGGCTCATGCCGTGAAAACCTGACTTCCTTCAGCACGGGGTGACCTTGCTCCTGATGTTATGGAAAGGTCACCATGCAGCAGATGGCACAATCCTGCAGCAGAATGACTTGTTAAGTCAAGGCTTCAGAGGACAGATCTCCTCTGCTCTGTATAATTTCAGGTCTTCTTGCAGAGACAGGCAGAGGCAAATAGGCCCAGCAAGGCTGTTCAATTTTACTTGCTAGCCCGTCATGAACAGTTCTCCCTCATCATCTCTAATACTTGTTCAGAATTCCTAAAGGAATACCTTTCTCACCCCTCTCTGAATTAAAATGCCAAAACCTACAGCAATCTGGAATGGCACAGAGAAGCAACAGAGGGTGACTGGAGGACCATCTGGGAATGCAGTGATGTGTAGGTTAGGTGGATTAATCATGGGACATGCAGGGTTACAGGGATAGGGTGGATCTGGGGGGATGCTCTCTGGAGGGTTGGTGCTGACTGGATGGGCCAAATGGCCTGCTTCCACACTGTGGGGATTCTACGAAGTTGTTATGATTAAATACATATTCAACTCCTTTTGAAAGTTATTACTTTTCAGATCATAATAACTTGTGCATAAAAATAATTTTTCATCATGCTCCAACCCCCAATTCTTTTGTCAGTCAACTTCTATCTGCCCTGTCTATTTACCGAATCTCTGACTTATGGAAACAGTTTTCCCCTATCAAAAGGCCCTAAAGTGTTGAAAACCTTTACTAAATGTATTCCTGAATATCTCTGCTCTATAGAGAAGGATACCAGGTTCTGCAGTCTTTCTACATTTCTAAAATACCTCACCATGACTACAATGAACCCTTTGAACATCATTACATTCTTCTTATAGTCTGGGACCAAGAACTAAACAATACTCCAGCAGGCCTCTAAAGAATGATCCATGAAGCATAAGCATAACTTCCTTGTTTTGGTATGTCATGCACAATTTATAATGTCAGGAATCCTGTTTATATTTTTAAAATATTTACCATACGCCAACTTTTCCTGCTACCTATAAAGGTTTGCAAATTGCATGACATGGTAAACATTGCCTCAAAATCTATGATAATTATTTATACCTTAAGATGTGCCAGTTCAAATGTTCTATGGCACGAAGTCTGTGAATGCACATTGGTTAACTAATTGAGATTGCTTAGACAAGTATTGATAAACATAAATCAGCCATTACTGGCACAATGCCTCAGATCTAGTGTGTTAAACATTGTACTGAAATCACCATAATGGACTGTTTATTGGCTGGGTGCATCCTTCAACTATGCCAATTAAAATAAGACTCTTTCTCTGCATTTGTATACCAATGTCACATTTGGAGTAATGTGCCTGAAAATGGGTCCACTGGGTTCGCATCCATTAATGACTATGGACTTACATCTGTTGTAGGGAACCAAAGTCCAGCTGTAAAGAATAATTTGCATTTATATAGGGCCTTTAACACAGTAAAATGTGCAAAGAGGTTTCATGGGAACCTTATCAATCAGAGTCCATTGCCAAACCAAAGAAGGAGAGAAAGCAGAATGGCTGAATAAAAGCTTGGTCAGCGAGATAAGTTTTAAGGACCATCTTGATGGAAGAGAAACATCAGGAAAAGTAGTGAAGCTTCAGGATGGAATTTGAGAACTTACTGACACAGTTGGAGGCACAGACACCAAGGTGAAGCATTTAGAACTGGGGATACGCAAGAAGCTAGAATTGGAGGAAAAAAGAGATTTTGGAGAGTTATAGAGCTGGAGGAGATGAGAGAGATAGGGAGAAATGAAGCTATAGTGGCATTTGAAACTGATGATAAGAGAATGAACCTGCTCAGCCAATCACAATAGTCCATTATACCCAAAAAGACAATGAGATTCAACATGAAAAACAATTCTTAGTGAAGGTTATACAGGTATTCCAAAACATTCTTCAAGTAGCATGTAAGATACACCAAGTACATTCAAAGTGATACAAAACGATGAAGTGATAAGGTAGAGACAACAAGGTGTAGAGCTGGATGAACACAGCAGGCCAAGCAGCATCAGAGGAGCAGGAAAGCTGACGTTTCGGGCCTAGACCCTTCTTCAGAAAATGATAAGGTAAGTGAAGCCAGTGTTGATTGCCTATGCCTAATTATCCATAAGGTAATGCTGTGGGTCTGGAGTCACATGTAGGCCAGATTAGATAAGGACATTAGTGAACCAGATGGGTTTTTACAATGATTGATGATGTTGTCATGGTTACCATTAAATGAGACTAGATTTATGTTCAACGTTTAGGAGGAAGTGATGGCCTAGTGGTATTTTCACTGGACAATGAATCTAGAGACACGGGTTCAATTCCACCATCACTGACAGTGGAATTTGAATTCAATAAAATCTGGAATTAAAAGGCTAAGTGTTGTTTGAAATAAAAGCCTCTCTGGTTCACTCATGTAGGAAATCTGCCATCCTTCTCTGGTCTAGCCAACATGTGACATATCTGAATAAGACAAAACAACTGCAGATGCTGGAATCCAAAGGTAGACAAACAGGAGGCTGTAAGAACACAGCAGGCCAGGCAGCAACTGGAGGAAAGGAACAGTCAACATTTTGAGTATTACCCTGAGTCCTTAAGAAGAGTAATACCCAAAACATTGACTGTTCTTTTCCTCTGGATGCTGCCTGGCATGTTCTGCTGCCTGGCATGTTCTGTTCTTCCAGCCTCTTGTTTGTCTACCATGTGACATATCTGAACCCACGTTGAACAACATTTGGAGGAAGTGTTCAGAGTGGCAAGGGCACAGAATCTACTCTGGGTGAAGGACTTCAATGCTCGCAGCACTACAACTGATCAAGCTGGTCAAGCCCTCAAGGATACAGCTATTGAATTGGGTCTGTGGCAGGTGGTCAGGGAAGTAACATGTATGAAAAGCATACTCAGCTTCAATAGGGAGGTAATGGTGTAGGGGTATTATAGCTGGACTATTATCCAGAAACCAAAGTAATGTATTGAAGACCCAGGTTCAAATCCCACCATGGCAGATGGTGCAATCTGAATTTAATAAAAATCTGGAATTAAAAATCTATGAAATTGACCATTGTCAATTGTTGGGGGGAAAGCCATCTTGCTCACTAATGTCCTTTAGTGAAGGAAACTGCCTTACCTGGAGTAGCCTACATGTGACTCCAGATCCATAACAATGTGCTTGATTCTTATAACCACTGGGCAATTAGGGATGAACAATAAATACTGGCCTTGCCAGCAACACCTATATCCTATGAATGAATATAAAATTAAAATCCCCATCAACCTGCCTGTCATAGGTGCATCTGTCCATGGCTTTTACTGCAAAGGAAATGAAGTAGAAAACTCTTGCTACAGCTGTAAAGTACATTGGTGAGACCGCACCTAGTGTACAATGTACAGCTTTGGTCTCTTTATTCAAGGAAAGATTTATTTGGTTTGGAATCAGTTTAGAGAATGTTCACTCTGCTGATTCCTGTGATGAGAGGGTTTGCCTCATGAGGAAAGGTTGGGTCTATGCTCCTTGGAGTATAGAATAATGAGAGACGATATGACTGAAACATTCAAGTTACTGAGAGGGCTTTGCAGGGTGCTGAGGATCAATTTCTTCTCTTAGCAGGTTATTAATTTGTGCAACTCTCTTTCCCAGACAGCAATGGAGATTGGGTATTGAATACATTCAAGGACGAATTAGACAAGAGTTTGATTGGAAATGGAGAAGACCATTCAGCTTATTTATCCTGCCCACCATTCAATATGATCACTGCTGATGGAGTACTTCACTGCCTTTTACTCACCCTAATACCATAACCCCATATGCCACCAGTAATCAGAAATCTATCCAGCTCTACCTTAAATATAATCAAAGAAAGAGCTTCCATACCTTCTACGGTAAAGAATTCCAAAGGTTCACAACACTCTGAGTTAAAAAAAACATCTGTTCCCCCCACCTTATTTTGAAATACATAACCAGGGAAATCCTGTCTATCCTTTTAAATATTTGTAAATTTCAATGAAATCACCTCTCAACCTTTTAAACTCTAGAGATTACAGGTCCAGTTTGCCCACACTCTCTCTGTAGGACAGTTTTACACTCCTGGAACAGGTCTGGTGAACCTTATGCATTCCCTCAATGGCAATAATATCCTTCTTGGGATAAGGAGGCCAAAACTGCTCACAGTATTCCAGGTCTAACTAAACTTCTATACAGCTGAAGGGATCTTCACTATTTCTGTACTTAAATTCCCTTGCAATAAAGGCTAACATTTCATTAGCTTTCCTAATAGTTTGCCATACTTGCATGCTAGTTTTAAGTGATTTACTGGCAAGGACACCTGGGTATGTACATCATCCCTTTGTACATCTACACTTTCCAACTTCTCACTATTTAAAGAATATTCTGCACATCTATTCCTCCTACTAAATGATAACTTAATTTTTTTACTTATGTTCCATCTGCCATGTTCTCCCATTCACTAACCCTGTCCAAATCCTCTTGAAACTACCTTACACCTTCAGTATCATTTACAAATTTGGGAAGATTACATTTGGTCCCCATCTCAAAATCGTTGATTTATGTTATGAACAGCTGGGGCCCAAGTACCAAACCTTGCAGTACCCATTAGTCACAGGCTGTCAATATGAGAATGCCCCATTTATTCCTACTCTCTGTTTCCTTTCTGTTAGTCAATCATTAACCCATGTCAACACCTATCTTACTGCCTATCTTATGTACTCTAAACATTGTAACCAGCTTCCTGTAGGGAACCTTATCACGACATTTCTGAAAATCTAAGTGTACTATGTCCATCGGCTATCCTTAATCAATCTTTTTAGCAACATCTTTAAAAACGTCAATAAGTTCATCAAATGCTATTTCCTATTCACAAATCCATGCTGACTGTGGCAAATCAGATCATTATCCACTAGGTGTCTATTTGTCCCAACCTTTGTATGAGATTTTAGCATTTTCCTACGACTGACAAAAGAGTAACACTTCTGTAGTTTTCTGTTTTCTCTCTTGCTCCCTTCTTCAATTGTCACTTTCCAATCCACAGGAATCATTCCATAATCCATAAATTTTTGTAAGCTAATCGCCAATGCATGGAACATTTGTGCGTGGAGAGAGGCTAGAAACACATGCATGAAGATGAACTTGAGGTACAGTCAGATCAGCCATGCCTTACTGAATTGCCGAGCAGGGTTGTGGGCTGAATAGCCTACATCTGGTCCTATTTAGCGTCATCGAGATATACAGCACGGAAACAGATCCTTCGGTCCAACTCATCCATACTAACCAGATATCCTAAATAAATCTAGTCCTTTCTAGTTATCATAAGAAAGGGATTTGTTTCTGAAAGATCAAGGTGAACGGCACAATGTACATCAACTTTAAATTAGGAATCATTTGAAGTTGTGCCACATGAGCATTTGTGTGTACAATGCTTTGCAGAAATACTAAGCTTACAGAGTTTTTTAATGGCACAAGTTGTTGTTTCACATACAGTTACTGATGGCATATACTTCTTACATTGTGAATTACTCACCTAGCACCTAGCATCCAGGAAATAAGACTAAAAAAAAACTAAGAGATAAGAGATAGATATCTCCTACAGCTGCTATGAAAATCTTAAGTTGATTCAAAATACGTTCTGGATGTTTTCTGCGTCACAAACGTGCCTGTGCTCTGATTTCAATTCATTCGAAGTGCATTTTGAGGTTTGACACATATTTTATACCACAAAAATTCACCATAAAAAGCACAGGATTTCTCAGTATCAACATATAGCAATTGGGAATTGAACTGACAGGAGTGGGACACTCATTCATTCAAAGAGATATAGCAGTACATTTGACAGGAAAATAAAATGAATCTAAGTAAATACATATAGGAGGCAGTATGATGAGGCTCTGGACCCTCATAAACAATCAGCACACATTGCACAGTTATCAATGCACTAGCACATAGTTAGCAACCCATTGGTTACAGCGGAGGGTAGTAACTGGCTACAAGCTTCGCCCAACCCATGGGCGCAAAGGAAATATAGTTCCTTGTACACATGTCCAGACTAATGCTGGAGTTTAGAGAAATAAGGGGTGATTTGATTATGTATGTAGAAGATCCTGAAAGATCTTGACAAGGTGGACACGGAACGGATGTTACCTCCTGTGCGCGAGTTCAGAACTTGGAGACACTGTTTTAAAGTTACAGGTCACCCTTTTAGGACATGGATTAGGGGTATTTATTTCTCTCAGAGGGTTGAGCGACTTTGGAACACTCTGCCTTAGAAGATGGTTGAGGTGGGGTATTTTAATATTTTTAGATTGATTGCCCACCCAACAAAAATTGATGGTTATTGGGGATAAATAGAATGTGGAATTTGGAACATAAAAATATAAGCCATGATCTGAGTGAATGGTGTAACACATTCAAGGAGCCAAATGGCCTACTTCTACTCTTATTTTATGTGTTCATATTTCCTGAGGAAACATTGCAGTGTCAGATGTGCAAATCTTTGAGTAAGCTGTCTTACCACTCATAAAATGGCCACTATTTTGAAGACTGACAATGGAGTACTCCATTAAATCAAATCATAGAGTCATAGAGATATACAGCATGGGAGTAGACCCTTCGGTCCAGCTCGTCCATGCCAATTAGATATCTTATGTAAATCTAGTCCCACTTGCCAGCATTTGGCCCATATCCTTCTAAATCCTTCCTGTTCATATACCCATCCAGATGCCTTCTAAATGTTGTAATTCTATAGGCCTCCACCACTTCCTCTGGTAGCTCATTCCATACAAGCACCACCCTCTGCATGAAAAGGTTGCCCTTTGGGTCCCTTTTATATCTTTCCCCTCTCATCTTAAACCTATGCCCTCTAATTTCACACTCCGTTAGCCTGGAGCAAAGACCTTGTCTATTTGGCCTATCTATGCCCCTCATGATTTTATAAACCTCAAAAAGGTCAACCCTCAGCCTCCGACGCTCCAGGGAAAATAGTCCCAGTCTATTTGGCCTCTCTCTATAGCTTAAACCCTCCAATCCTGGCAACATCCTCATAAATCTTTTCTGAACCCTTTCAATTTTCACAACATCCTTCCTATAGGAGGGAGACCAGGATTGCATGCAGTACTCTGAAAGTGGCCAAAACAATGTCCTGTACAGCTGCACACATGACCTCCCAACTCCTATACTCAGTGCACCGATCAATAAAGGTAAGCATGCCAAATGCCTTCTTCACTATCCTATCTACCTACGACTCCACTTTCAAGGATCTGTGAACCTGCACTCCAAGGTCTCCTTGTTCAGTGCCACTCCCCAAGACCTTACCATTAAGTGTATAAGTCCCACCCTGAT
Organism: Rhincodon typus; assembly: GCF_021869965.1. Classification (NCBI taxonomy): domain Eukaryota; kingdom Metazoa; phylum Chordata; class Chondrichthyes; order Orectolobiformes; family Rhincodontidae; genus Rhincodon; species Rhincodon typus. The sequence goes on along the minus strand of NC_063336.1, from coordinate 80,744,380 downwards.
TTGCCTTTCCAAAATGCAGCACCTCACATTTATCTAAATTAAACTGTAACTGCCACTCCTTGGCCCATTGGCCCATTTGATCAAGATCCTGTTGTACTCTGAGGTAACCTTCTTCGCTCTCTACCACACCTCCAATTTTAGTGTCATCTGCAAACTTATTCACCATACCTCCTATATTCGCATCCAAATCATTTATATAAATGACAAAAAGCAGTGGGTCCAGTACCTATCCTTGTGGCACAATGCTGGTCAACAGGCCTCTAGTCTGATAAGCAACCCTCCACCACCACCCTCTGTCTTCTACCTTTGAACTAGTTCTGTATCCAAATGGCTAGTTCTTCTTGTATTCCGTGTGATCTAACCTTACTAACATCATGACTAAAATTTATCCCTCAACCAATTCACTTATATTAAAGGTGATCAGGTCATTGGTTCTTTTGCTGTTTAAGGGCATTTGCTGTGCACAAACTGACTGCTGTGTTCCTACATTGCAACAGTGACCACATTTCAAAAAACACGCTTCTTTGACTGTAATGCACTTTGGGAAGCTCTGATGTAATGAAGGTAATGAAAGTTCTCTGGTACAGACACTGTTAATCAATGATTTTAGTGGTATAGTTCATTTTGCATTTTTTTCAAGAGTCTTCGTATTCATACTGAACTTTTTAATTTGATTGGACCATATGAATGCTTCTTGTATTAGGTAGAGTGGCTACAAGAGCAGGTCAGAAGCTAGAAATTCTACACTGGTTTAACTTACTTCCTGACACCCCAAAGTCTGTCCACTATCTATAAGACACAAGTCAGGGTGTGATGGAACACTCCCCACATTCCCGAATGAGTGCAGCTTCAAGAACACTCAAGACAAATGTTCAAGATAAAATATCCTTCTTGTTTGGCATTGCATCCACAAATCTCAACATTCACTCCCTTCACCAATGATGCACAGTGGCAGCAGTCAGCTCCATCTACAGGATGCAATGCAACAATTTGCCGTGTTTCCTTTGACAGCACTTTCCAACCTCCGATCTCCACCACCCAGAAGGACAAAGGTAAGAGATGCATGGGAACACCACCATCGGGAAGTTCTCCTCCAAGCCACTCACTGTCCTAACTTGGAAAGATATTGCCATTCTTTCACTGTTGCTGGATCAGAAGTCCCTCCTTCACAGCATTGTTGGTGTCCCTACACTAAATGGACTGCAATGAGTCAAGGCGGCAAATTACCACCACCTTCTCAAGGGCAACAAGGGAGGGCAACAAAATGCTTACTCAGCCAGTGATACTTGCATCTATGAATAAAAAAAAGTCCAAGCCAATCACTTCATAAAGACACGCGCTTTGACTGTCACAGGGTTGAAAGATTATTAAAATGTGTTCCACGGACTGAGTTTCCAGGCAACCAGTGGTCAGAAGACACCAACTTAAGAAACAGAAGCTGGGTGAGCTCAGTGGTCTTTAATTCTGCTCCTACATTCAATAAGATTATGATTGAACATTTACTTGAACTCCAGTATACCTCCATTGGCTTTGATTGCCTTATTTCAACATGACAGTTTACATAGCAAAAATAAATGGGAAATGTTGACATTAGAAACTTGACATGGCAAATATTGACAAAAAGCATGAACAACAGTCATGACAACAAACGGTAAGATTACAGAAAGGAAAGGTACACCCAGTGTCTCATTCACATGTATATACTACAAATGCATTGAATGTGTGTGTACACTTACAGAAATATACAATGATATGGAGTTGAGGAAGATAGTGAGTTAAGGCCATTACATCTTTCATGCGGAAGATTTCTGTAGGACCTAAGCTAAACCTAGTGCTTACTGTCTGTAGTGACACAACCTCGTCATAGAAATGCCTAACTGGCACCAAGATCAATCTCTCAATTCAAGTGTACTTCTCATATCAGTCTTGCTCAAATCTAATCCACATGGCAATGTTCACCTGTAGCTGATGCTTCTTCACTGTAAAGTATATGCATTTCTCAGGCCACTGCTGCATTCAGCTGCACCAGATTCTGCTCTACGTACCTGTAAGCTTCTTTGGTGTCCACACCTGTAGATGTCACTGCTGAGCACATCTGTATACTTACTGGTGGTTCATTGGTTCTCACGTGTGAATGATCATAGCTCTACAATCAGTACTATTACTACCATACACATTTCTAGGGCTCATTGCTGTGCACATTATACAGTCACTGTTTTATATACCTGTCTGGTCATTACCATACTCAATTGCATGGGTCATTGCTGTATGGATAAAAAGGTTATTGATCAACCACCTACTTAGTCAATTGATGATATTGTGCAAATAGCAGTGATCTGCTCACCTGCAGGGGCCGGGGGTCTGTGCACCTGCAGGCTCTGGGGCACGGTGCAGTTATAGGGCCAGTGTTTTGCACAACCATAGGGTTCAGTGCCTTGCATACCGGTAGAGGCCAGTGCTCTCCACAACAGTGGAGGTCAGTGCTCTGCACAACTGTGGGGGCTGGTGCTCTGCACACCTTTATTATAATTCTATACTGATCATCTGCAGTTACACTGGCTCTTGTTTGTGCAGATGATTCCATCAAAGTCAGTTTGATTTTTTTTAAAAAATATATGAACAACATCCCTAATTGTTGAGGGAGATAGGGCCCGGGAGAGATCTATCCCAATGAAAGTGGTATTGGGAAACTTCAGCATTCCCAAACAGGAACCTCAATCATAAATAGCACAGGTTAGAGACTGGGTTTCAGTAACATTAGCCTGGTGAATGAATCCAGAATGCAGACCCAGTGAATTTTATCTTCATGGAGCCCCATAAAGGATGTGCAGTTGTCAGTCACATACCACATGCGTGTGATAAAAGAGTAACTGGAACAAAACAACAGCAAAAATGCAAATATATATGCACTTTCTTTTGAAGTGGTTCCAGGTTCTGAAATGAGCTATTTAGGAAGTAACACAATCTGAGGAACATCTTCACTATTACAGTGTATGAAGGTATCATCTGCGCATCATAATTGTGTTATAGTCTGTGACTCAGTCCTATCTAGTGTTTCATGCAGCTATCAACCTAACCACATCCCACAATTTATGTTCTGTTTCATTGTTTTCCATCTCAAAAGACAGTTTCAAATTTCATGGATCAATGGAAACACATTCCTTTCATGTCACCAAGTGTGAAACGTGGCTCAGCTCATCATCAGCCTTCCTTAAGTGCCACAGAGCATTTTAAAAAGTGCAGGGTCATGTTTCCTCCACAAGGGCAGGTGCTGAGCAGAGACGCAGGAGGGCAGGGTTTAATTCAGAGCCAGCCTTTTGCTCTCCAGTTCTTTAACAGTTCAAAGTGCCATCACACTTATTGGTGAGAGTGTTTTCAATTTATTCAGGCCAAGACAAACCTGTCACATGTGAATGTCTGAGTATTACCATTCCACTCAGGACAGAATCATGATGTTCCTGTGACAACACCAAGTGGTCATTGGTCTAGGCACCATTGCCTCAGTCAATGCGATATATACATCTGTGATTTCCTATGGACGGAGTATAAAAGTAGCGAAGTCATGCTAGATCTGCACAGGGCATGGATGAGACTGCATTTGGATTGTCGTACCATTTTGATCTTCTTACTTAAGGAGGTACATGTTCGCATAGGAGATGGATTAACTAAGATTCACTGGACTGGTTCCCAGGATGGACAAACTGACATAAAAGTTGAAGCTGGCTGGGCCTGTATCTTTTGGAGATTGGAAGGATGAAAGATCATTGTATGGAAACATGTAAAATTCTGTGGGGGCATAACAGGATGAATGTTGAGAGTATATTCCTCCTCATGGAGAAATTTTGAATTAAGGGCCACATGTTCAAAATGAGAGTTTTTTCATTAAAGACAAAGATATGGAGGAATTTCTTCTCTCTTGAACTCCATGCCACAGACAGCTGTGGGGGCATAGTCATTGTGTATATTTAAGGCTGAGATAGATTGACTTTTGATCAGTAGGAGTCGAAGGTTTCAGGAAAATGCAGGAAAGTGGACATGAGGAATGTCAGATCAGCCATGATCGTATTGAATGGTGGAGTAGACTCAAGGGGCCAAATAGCCTACTCGTTTGTATTTCTTATAGTAATGGCCTTTAGGAAGGTCATTATTGTTCGAAATTCTCTTCAGCAGTGATGAAGCAAGCAATTAAGTATATTTGAGTTGGAGACAGTTTTCATTGATAGAAGTTTCAAGAGTTATGGTGTGGGTGGGGAGGGTTGGGCAGGCAGCAGAATGAAAGAAACTGCACGCTCAGATCAGTCACAATCTTACTGAATGACAGAGTGAGATCAAGAAGCTGAATGACCTACTTCTGCTCCTTATTCATATGTTCTTATGTTGTGTTTTTCTGTTAGCCCATCTACCTGCGAGTGTTTGTCAGTCAAATGGTCCCAACTTTCTGTGGTCGAATGCCTCTATCCACTTTGGTTGAAGAATCCATTCTTCTACTTATAGAACAGTGCAAGGGGCTGAATGGTCTGCTCTAATTCTAATATTCATATTTTCTTCTGTTAATACGAAGATATAAAAAACATGAATTTGGAACAGGAGAGGCCATTCGGTCTCTCAAGCCTGCTCTGCCATTTGATGAGATCACATCTAACTGTAATCTCAACTCTACTTTTTCTGTTTACCCCTTATGGCCTTTGACCCTTGGCAATCATGAAGATGTCTAACCCAGCCTTCAATATATTCAATGACCCAGCCTTCAGTGCACTCTGGAGAGGAGAATTCTACAGTTAATTCCACTAACAAGTGTGCAGAATACAATTCAAGGGATCTTTTTAAATCTATAAGGTATTGATGTGATCCTTTCTGGATTTATGGTAAGATATTTATGGAAATAACATTACTGTCTTTGAGAAGGGGTAAATACATGTAAAGGTGGGATATTGAAGATTCCAGGAATGGTTAAGACACAGGACATTTCTTTATCTTTTGGACAAAACAGGAGTCTTGGGAAATTTTCTGATCAAAGATACCAAGAGTATGCAGGGAATTTATAAAATTGAACCCAGCAGATAGTTTATAGTTGTTGAAAAGATTCCAGAACCAAAAGGGCAGAAGATAAAAAAAAATTAGCAAGAAGATAAAAATAAAATAAATTTGGTTGGCCTTATCGCATTCAAAAGTAATTAACATGTGCAATAATGTAGCTGAGAAAGCCATTGAAATGGGTAGTTTAAGGGAGTTCAAGAGAAATTTAAATTAATTTCTGGAGAGAAAGGGAGCAAGGGATTATAATAATTTAGTACTTTATCACATGGTGATCTCTCAAGCGACTTCATAGAATAAATTACTTTTGAAGTGAAGGCATTCTGTATCAGCAACATCTCATAAACAGCTAATGAAATAAATAAATAACAAGTTAATCACTTATGCAGACTGACGACAGAAGCTGTTGTTGTTCTCCTTTAAGCAGCGAAGGCTTGACTGACATATTCAAAATCAGTAGGGATTTCATGAAGGAGAAACTGCTTCCACCAGTAGGAAGGTCAGTAACTAGAGGACACTCCAAGAAGGCAGCTCATCAGCATCTTCTCAAGAGCACCTCCAGATGGGTCATAAATGCGTGCCAGGTAGTGACATCCACATCCCATATATTGGTAGCAAAAAACACAGATTTAATGTGGTTGGCAAAAGAATCATGCAGGAGCTGTGTTTTTACATAGCTAGTTATGAAGATCTGCACAGCGTGACAACCAATGACCTAATTAGCAGTAACATTAAGACTGTTAAATTTATATTAATTCAAAATGAATGTTGACTCTGAAATTGATTTTGAAAATACTTGAAATATTTTAAGAGTTTGAATCATGTGTAATTATGTATAATTTCTTGATAAGAAGAAATACTGAACTCACTGATCTGTTAACCCTTGACCTGGAAGCAATTCTGACAGGAAGGAAATTAAAATATGTAACTGCTGGATATAAAGATAAAACATAAGAATTGGAAAGGGGACAAGTGGTCAGCAAGGTGAGGTGGACAGTAGGATTCATGAACTGTCAGAAAGCACATTAGGGATTGCTACCATTGTGTCCTCACTGCTCAAGTATTGAATGCCCAGAATTGGCCATACCATACAAAGGCACAAGCAGTTCTGGCAGATTCATGCTGCCACTACTCATGAGAGACAACAGTTGAGAATGTTCTCCAAATCATAGAATCTCAACAGTACAGGTAAATGCCATTTAGACCTTCAAGTCTGCGCTGCCCCACCGAAGAGCATCCCGCCCAGACCCAATCCCCCACCCTATCCCCACATTTTCCACAGTTAATACACCTAGCCTGCACATCCCCAGACACTACAGGACAATTTAGCATGGCTAATCTGCCTAACCTGCACATCTTTGGACTTTGGACAAATGAAGTGTGCACTGAAAGAAAAATAGTGTGAACAGAGTATTGTTTACATGCAAAAGCTTCCTGTAGAGAATTGGCGAGTTCCTTAAAGGAAAGAGGCTGAAATCCTGCCTGCAAGAACTGTATGGATTAAACTTGGACCATACAAGTGGATTGGCCTGCCTGTTCACTCCATGAGATAGTCTTAGTTATCTCTGCTATTCCATATGTAACTTGCATCTTGCATTGACTGATTTGGCTGTTAGTTTCTGCTTTTTAATGTTGATACTGACTTGTATTGAAATAAAACATTATTTTATAAGATTAGTTTAGAAAATAAGATCTTCTCAGGTAACATGTTAATTTGTGATAGGATTTTGGATTTGGTTATTTTGGGTTAGAGCCCCATGAGGATTTTTACAAATACACTGCCTGAAAGGGTGGCAGAAGCAGATTACATCGTAGGTTTCAGTAAGGGACTGGATCAAGATTATTCTTGTAAGGTCACAGGGAAAAGGCAGGAGAAAGGGACTAATTGAATAGATCTACCAAGGAGCTAGCACAGGGGTAATTGGACAAATGGTCTTCTTCAGTGCTGTATAGTAGTCTACAGCTACAAACTGCAGCTCTCTACAGCCCACCTTTTCAACAATCCCTTTGTGATTTTGGCCTCAGGTGATGCCCGTGGGAACGTCTAGGGTGAGGTATACTGCATGCGATTTTGATGAGGGTGTCCATGTTATAGTTAACTGGAGTTGTTAGATGGTAATGTCAATTAGTGCATAATGTCACATCTGCCCCCTCCTGCAGCCACAAACACAATGTCAGAGCAGGGTGAGGATGGCATTGTCAGTGACTGTGAAGTTGACCTTGGTGATGATCTTTCATTGACCTGGTTCATTCCAGGCTGCAGCTGGAGATATGTGAGACATCTTCAAGTTTATCAGCCACTGTTGTATAAAGGAGAACACTAAAGCTCTGCATTCCAAGAGAGCTGAAGACGAATTATCCTCTGTTGCTAGAGCGAAGCAGGTGGAATGTGCACGCAGCTTTGCTGGGAGTGCAGGTTTCCACAGGATGCCAGGTGATATTGTCTCCACATAGATTACTTTGCAGACACCAAATACCAACTTTACATAACCCCGAATGTCCTCAGTGTCCAGCCATGGGTTACCATGACCAGTGAATCATGGAGGACAATGGCTGGTACCCGGGCAGAAGTCACGATATCTTTCTTCTGCAAAAGGACAACTACAGTCGAGGCACTGCGAGATATCAGAGGGTGGGCTTGTGGGAATGGGGCCATCTGCAGACCACGCAAGTTCAGGACTTGTGGCATAAAGACCACACGCACAGTGGTAGGTGGCAGATAAAATGGAAGCTGTGCCACAAATACAGACCCAATAGTGGCGTGTTGGATCAATCTTTTATGTGCTCAGGGTGGGTGCTATGCAGTAAGCTCCCTCTGCACCCCATGCATGAAATGTTTCAAGCAGCTTTGGAGACAGACAATAGCCCACCATCTAATCACCCCTTTTTTCATAACACTGCAGTTTCAAACATTTGTCTCCCAGGATAAATTAACAACCCAAGAAGATGTAGCAATAATGCAAAGGAAAAATAAGGAGCAAAAATTCTGCAGAATGTCCTTCAAACAAAACAATCTTTGATGCAGCCCATTGTCTAAGGATTGGTGATATTACAGTGAGGGAGAGTAATCTGGATCAGTATTTCACCCATTACATTCAGAGCATGGATTTTACAGAGGAACAGCAAGTGGACTGAGATTTATATAATACCTGATACAACAATAAGATGTCCTCAAGCCCTTTATAACCAATTAAACTTTCCTGGAAGTGTACTCATTGCTACACTGTAGGAGATCCGATAGTCAAATTCTGGATTCTACTTCCTCTCCCACCTGAAAGGATAAGGGCAGTGAATAGAAGGGAACACCACTACCATTGGCAAGGTTCCGCCCAAGCCATGCACCACTAACTTGGCAATATATCACCCTTCCTCACTATCACTAGGTCAAAATCCTTGAAGTCCCTCCCTAACAGCACTGTGGGTGTCCTTACACCCCAAGGACCGCAGTGATTTAAGAAAGCAGCTCACCAGCACCTTCCCAAGGGCAGTTAGGAATTGACAATAAATGCTGGCCTAGTCAGTTCAGATGCTATGAACAAAAAGTTATGCACAGCTACTCCCATGAATAGCAATGTGATGGTAACCAGATAACCTATTCTTCAGTGGTGTTGATTAATTGATAAATACTGGCCCAATATGATTCACCTGTAATTCTTCAAAATATTGGCCATGGAATCTTTTCCAACCTCCAGAGAGGGCAGATCAGGCCTTGGTTAGGGTCTCATCAGGAAGATTCATGCCATTTTCAGAACAGAACCCTGAAGATTCATTAGGAAACATTAACCATTGCCGAGTGGTTATTTTGTGAGGTGATTGGTTCAGGGTTGCTGGAAGTATGAAGCATGGGAAATACAGCCAAATAATGTTTTCCCACCATTAACTGTGTATTGTTGCACATCTGCTCAATTATAGACACACAAATTCCAAGAGCAGACACCAGGGAGCTGGGAGTTCGAAATAATTCTATACTCTGCTGCTCCCTTGGTCACATCCAATACTGCGTGATATATGGACCATCTAATATATTTATATCCACATAAGAATTCACCCAGTAAGGCTGCAAAGTCTTTCATTCTTATTTCTCCCAATTAACACACGGTACCTCAAAGTGCCTATTTTGAATTTTAAGTCATCTCACGTTCAATGTATTACTGTATAATGGATATCCCTTGTAATGCATCACCACAGGCTTTTGAATGAATTTGCCCCGATAAACAGTTTAGGAAGTTCATTAAACCTCATCTCTTTGAAATGAAGTTGTTTGCATTATCTTAATCGTTACATATTGAATTGCATTAAATAGCCATCTGGTTCATGTTTCTTGTTTGCAAATTTTAATACACACTTCTGGCTGTTGTTAGGAGGAAAGAATTTATGGCCTCCAGGGTGTCATTAGTAATGGGTTTCATGTTTTTGGACACCAGTGAGTTTATTTTCAAATACATTATATGTCTCAAGCATTTCTGATTTGATAGCTGAGGGCTCACCTGTTCTTAAGGTCATAAACTTGGGCTAGGAAAGGGCAGCTGTTTACCTGGATTTACATTAATCAGATGTGACTGGTTTGATAGCTCAGGGGGAGGCTGCTCAGCCCCTCATGCCTCTACTGCTCTTAGAAAATGCTGTCTAGTCAATCCCACTCATCTGATTTTTATCATTGGTCTGCAAATTTTCTTCACTTCAAGTAGTTATCCAGTTCTCCTTTTAAAAATTATTTTTGAAACTGCTTCCATCACCCTTTCAGACATTACACTCCAGATCACAACTACTCACTGTGTACAGGATTCTCCCAATTCACTGCTGGCTCTTTTCCGACTTATCTTAAATCTGTGTTTACTGGTTACTGAGCATCCAGTCGAATACAATGAACTCTCGATTTACTCTGTCAAAAGCCAAAATCTTAGGTTTGGTGAGGTGCTGTTGAGCACAGCAGCATGAGAGTATTTTGTTTTAGTTTCATAACTGATATTTCAGAATGGTCAATGGTGTATTTAACATATTCTTTGTCGTAATGACAACTACTTGACAGCAAGGTGAGACTAAGGCCTGGATTTTCGCCATTATACCAAGTCCTGCTATCCTTGCGAAAAAGGTGGATGAGCCTAAAAATCACAGTCTGCCCTGTTCTCCTCCTCCTCTCTCGATCTCACTCTTCCCATGCCCCACCATCCACCAACCCCCACAGTTTATCGTACTTTTCATTTCTTTCAGAGCAGATTTTGCCACGTCTTTATGTGGTTCACAGAGGCAGCTGGCCACATAAATCATGAGCTGCCTCCGCTTCAGTGTAGTTTTGGTAGTGCAGGCATATGAAACCGAGGTGTGTAGATTACGTAGAGGTTGGCGTGGTAAGATACTCCTTTGGCTCTGGTTCTGGGACATACTCAGATGTTTGTTAAAAGTAGGCAAGAATGTATGTAAGAAAGGTTATTGGCATTGTCAACTAATTTGCAAAATCATCTGTTAAAACTGTCAGGACCAACTGTCAAATGGAAATGTCAAAGTATCAGAGATAACAAGGTGTAGAGCTGGATGAACACAGCAGGCCAAGCAGCATCAGAGGAGCAGGAAAGCTGACATTTCAGGTCTAGACCCTTCTTCAGAAATGGGGCGGTCTAGACCCGAAACGTCAGCTTTCCTGCTCCTCTGATGCTGCTTGGCCTGCTGTGTTCATCCAGCTCTACACCTTGTTATCTCAGATTCTCCAGCAGGCAGTTCCTACTATCTCATGTCAAACTATCAAGTAAATTTAAAGGTACTGCTCTTTAAATATTTAAAGAAGCTGTCAAAAGTATTAGAATAATCATCATTTCATTTTTCAGTCTATCTGCTGCCATGGGCATAAGGACTTTCATAAGTGATTACTTCTCCATAATGGATTTTGAAACCAGCCATTATCACTGCCATTTCACTGTGATCAACACTTATAAGTGGTTATAGACATTTTGAAATTGGACTAAAAATTCCAATACTTGTTACTATAAGAGATTAAGCACTTGAATGAAATACTTGTTGTTACAAAGTTTTACGTAGCTGGAGGAATACAAATGTAGTAATCGGCATTTTATGAAACGGTGTTTCTTTTCTAATATAATGAAGACTCCAATTCATGCTTAGAACTTTATTTTACCTCATCACTGTACAGATCTGCCCATGTTGGATAGTGAGCAACTTGGCACAATAGGTGTAAGGGCAAAAAATGGTGGGCCTGTAATGACGTGGTTTGGCATGAGTTGGCTCTAAGTCATCATTGGGTTTATAAAGGAGAATTGGGTGGATGCATGGACGTAAATAGGCATGGCACGTATGAGGGGTTATGACAATGCAGGACAAGATGGCATGGGTGGGTCCTGGGGAGTGTGTGAAGGGGCAAAATGGGTGAGTCTTGGAGGGATGTTTTAATTTTTATTCTTTTCTTGGTCCGATCCAGCCGGCACCCTCTTTACCACCTCTGAAGTCTCTTGCCTCAGGTCCTAATATAGTTTTCCCTTCCCAGACAGCCATTTTTAAAAGCCAGGTTGCAGAGCCAGGAATTCTTCCCAGTCTGTGCATGTAACATGTGGATAAAAATTCAGGCTGGCGTGTATGCCTGCTAGCATTTATTTGAAAATAACCCTGAGTGAGGTTATTGAATATTGATATTACACACTTAGATCATATACCCTGCTGGGTCACACAAGTTGTGATGTTCCTCAATCTTTTGCCAATATATACTTGCATTTATATAGAACCTTTAACAGAACAAAATGGCTGGGCTCAGCTTTCCCAATACTTTTCCAACTAGTCTCCTATTTTCCATAAATGTGGACTTATCCAAAACTCTATTGTCCATGTCCTAACTCTCAGCAAGCCCCTGTCAGCTTAATGCCACATCAGAAACAAACATTAAAATTGCTATCCTTATTTTAAATATGTCTGTGCTGTTGCCATGCCCCTCCTGCTGCTCACTCTTCCCTATCCGCCCCATGGTGAGCATGTATCTCTATAATCTCCTCTAGCTCTTGTAATGATGCTGTCACTTTAAAAAAATTATTTTGTCCTCAGGTTTTTGAAGAGAGGTTGTAAAGGCAGAGGAGCCAAAGAGTCTAGCGAGTCTAACAGTTTAACATTGGAAGGGGAATGGCCGGTCTTCCCAGGTCAGGTTTTTTCTAAACTGTAGCAGTCACAGGATATTGGAGTCCAGAAGTGCTGCAAACTTCAGTAAAGGATTCCTCTGACTTTCTCTGAAATCACTCTCTGGATGTTGTTCCCTCCTGCCTGTAAGAACCTGTGTTTGAATTTACCTTTGTGCCAAGGGGTGTGTTTATGGGATGTTACTATTATTGGAATAGTTAATTAGTTAAGTTGCTGTATTGAGTCGGTTAAGTTTTCCAGTAAAGTTACTCTAAATTCTGCTTTCTTTTGTTCGTGTTTCAACTGAAGTGTTTAAATAAATTCTGTTTTCTTAAAGCTGAGTGGTTCAACCAGTTGCTTTTAAAATAAGAATAAGTTAGTGTCTAGGCTCCCTCCTTAAAATATTTTGAGGGGGTCTGGATTGGTCCATTACACTCTACAGCTTTGTGAACCCTCAGTGCTCCTCTAATTCTTCCCACTTACCCATTGCCAATTTTCATCACTCCACCACTGACGGCCATAGTAAAACTTAGTGGAACTCCCTCTTTACACCTCCTAACTTCCCTCTTTAGAGCACTCTTTACAATCTACCTCTTTTGACCAAGTTATCATGATATCACGTTACATGTCAAATAATGTTTCATAACTTTCTCACAGGACTCATGTTGAGACTTCAAAAACTGCAATACAAATTTCAGATTATTATGTAGAACATAGAACAGCACAGTACAGGCCCTTCGGCCCGAGATGTTGTGCCGAACTTTTACCCTAATCCTAAGGTCTATCTAACTTCCGCCCCTACCTTATAATATCATCAATATGCCTATCTAATAGCCGCTTAAATGCCCCTAATGAGGCCAACTCCACTACCTTCTCTGGCAATGCATTCCACACCCCTACCACTCTCTGAGTAAAGAACCTACCTCTGACGTCTCCCCTATATCTACCTCCACTCACTTTAAAACTATGCCCCCTTGTAATAGCTACCTCCACCCCAGGAAAAAGTCTCTGGCTGTCTACCCAATCTATACCTCTGATCATTTTGTATACCTCTATCAAGTCACCTCTCATGCTTCGTCGTTCTAAAGAGAAAAGCCCTAGCTCTCTCAAACTTTCCTCGCAAGACCTTCCCTCCATTCCAGGCAATATCCTGGTAAATCTCCTCTGCACCTTTTCCAATGCTTCCATATCTTTCCTGTAAGGAGGTGACCAGAACTGGACACAATACTCCAGATGTGGCCGAACCAGGCTTTTGTATAGCTGGAGCATAACTTCACGGCTCTTGAACTCAATCCTCTATTAATGAAAGCTAACACACCATACGCCTTCTTAACAACTATATCCACCTGGGTGGCAGCTTTCAGGGAACTGTGGACATGAACCCCAAGATCCCTCTGCTCCTCCACACTGCCAAGAATCTTTCCGTTAACACTGTATTCTGCTTTCAAGTTTGTCCTTCCAAAGTGAATCACCTCACACTTTTATTGTTCAAGTATTACTGTTCAAGTGCCATGCACAAAGCACCTTGTGCAGTCCTAGCTGAACCACTCTCCCCATGCGGAGGTCAGGAAATCTCCTGTTTTAAAGCTCTTTAGCATTCACAGCCTCTGTTCTGGGACATCTCAGACAATTCCTTATGCAGACAAAGGCAAACAGTAGTACATGCTCTCCAATTAAAAATGGGATGCTAACAGCTGGTTTATCGAATGCAGAAACGATTTGTGATAATATGACACTTCAAACGAATACAAGAGCTGCAATCATTGTTTCAAATATTTGGAGACAGAAAGCATGTTTGATTGAAATCACAGACTACAATATGCAGGAAATTAGCATTGACATTTGGTTCAAATAACTCTGCACACAGATGTCCAGAATTTCAAATGTCTTAAAAATAAATTGGTTCTCAAAACAACTCGTGTCCTTCCTACTGACATGTTGCCACTCAGAAGAGCTGATCTTCCTATTAGTGTCATCTGTGGCTCAGTGGTAGCACTTACTACTGTGCCAGTAGATTGCCCACAGCAGGGGTTTCAACATGCAATGCAGGTTGACAATTCACTACAGTAAGGAGAGTTAGCCGCACCTTCTAAGGTACTGTTCACTGATAAAGCAATAGGCTTGTCCCTCTATGCCCTCTCCAATGTAACAAAGGATCACGTGGCAAAAATTTGACAAACAGTAGGGGAGCCTCCCCCACCAGTGTTCTGTCCAATGTTTATCTCTCAATCAACATCACCAAAAGAGATTATCTGTCCATTATCTCATTGCTGTTATGTGGGATCTTGCTGTGCAAAGATTAACTGCTACATTTCTGCACGTAATAAAAATAAGCACTTTCTTTGGCTGCAGAGCAATTTGCATGTCTCGAGGTACCATATAAATTGTGTTTTTTCTTCTCTGAACTGGTGCAGAAAGTCAAAATGCTTGTGACATTTTCATTGTCACAGTCAAACATTTTCCTTTTAGCCCTGGTCATCAGTTACTCTTTTGTTATCTATACATTTGAATCTTTTTCCTTTACCAAGCATTTTGAATTCATTTTGCCGTTCTTCAGACTTTTTGTACAGAATTGTTTTGATTCCTCTGAACCTTATTAATCTGTCCTGCACTACACAACTGAACTCAGTCTGGTGTCTTCAGTAAATCTAGCATTACTAGATTTTGCTTTATCCGTATCATCCTTAATCATGTGAACAACAAAGATGCCTTATTGGAGATAGCTGAGGAGCCCATACTAATCAGAAAGTGCTTTAGCCATTCATCAATTCCTTTGTTTTCTATTAGCGACCTAATTTTAATCCAGCTGGCTGTTTTGCCATTAGTTCCTTGCCTTTATCTTCTTAAAAGCCTCAGATGCAGTACCTTATCAATGCCCTTTGAAAAGGACAAGCATCTTCTCTTCATTGGATATCATTCACTCGCTAATTCAGTTACTTCCTCAAAGCACTCTAATAAATCTATGAGACATGACTTAATGCTTTTAAAATGATGTTGTCTACTTGTTACTGTGAAAGACTGTTGACTGCAATCAGTGGCTGTAGTCTAAAGTCTTGACGTTCCATCTACAATGGATCACATTATTTTATTTTCTACACTCTTCAAGTTAAGGCTTGGGGAAAAAAAAACTCCTTTCCCATGGTGGCAGGAATAAAGCCTCATACTGCAGGATAATCAGGCAGTTGACTAAGGAAGGAATGATAGTAACGTTTCTGGTTGTCACATCGGTGTCTGCGGGAGCTTGCTGTGTGCAAACTGGCTGCCCTCTTTCTTACATTGCAACAGTGACTAAAAATAATTACTTTGACTGCAAAGAGCCTTTGGATGTCCTGAGAACATGCAAGGCACTATAAAAATGCAAGTGTCCTTCACATTGAGTTGACCCAGGGACTGCCTGTATTTTTACTCCCAATCTGTGGGTGAGGGTGGCAGGAGCAGATTGGGGAAACAGTCACCTTTGTACAGAAATGACACAATTATTTTATGGGTTCCATGGATGTATCAAACTATGTATAACAAGCTAAGACAACATCCCTCAATTCCTGAATGCATATAATATTGAACTGCTTTCCAAAATGTGGAGGAGGTGATGGCCTAGCGGTATTATCGCTAGACTGCTAATCCAGAGAACCAGATTACATTCTGGGGACTTGGTTTCGAATCCCAGATGGTGCAACTTGAATTCAATAGAAAAAGAATCTGGAATTACAAGTCTAATGAAGACCATGAATCCATTGTTGATTGTTGGAAAAACCCATCCAGTTCAGTAATATCCTTCAGTGTAGGAAACTGCTGTCCTTAGCTGGTCTGGCCTACATGTGACTCCAGACCCACAGTAATGTGATTGACTCTTAACTGTCCTCTAAGCAATTAGGGATGGGCAATATATACTAGCCTGGCCAGTGATACCAGTATCCCAGGGATGAATTAAAATAAGTGAGTTAAATAAACTAGGGAATAAAACAATGAGAACTGAAGATAGAGACAAAAAAACTGCAGACGCTGGAATCCAAGATTGACAAACAGGAGGCTGGAAGAACACAGCAAGCCAGGCAGCATCTGGAGGAAAGGAGAAGTCAATGTTTTGGGTATTACCCTTCTTCAGGACTGGATGCAGGGGTAGGGGGAGCTGCAGGTAAAAAGGGGGAAAGGGGGGGAGGCGGAATGATGGTGTTAGATGGACACTGGTGGTAGGTACAACTTGGTTGGTCGATAGGAGGGATGCATCTGGTTGGTAACTGGAAGGAAGGGTCAGAAGGTGGAATGGAAGGGAGGAGGTTGGGCTGGAAGGGGAGGTGGGAGATGGGTGGCAAGGTTATTTGAAATTGGAGAACTCAATGTTGAGTTCTCTGGGCTTGTAGGGTGCCCAGGCAGAAGATAAGGTGCTGTTCTTCAAATTTGCATTCCGAGTCACCGTGACACTGAGGAGGCCAAGAACGGACACGTCAGAGGGGGAGTGGGACAGGGAGTTGAAATGGGCAGTGACCGGGAGGTTAGGTTGGCCGTTATGGGTCAGGCGGAGATGCTCGGCGAAATGGTCACCTTGTCTACGTTTGGTCTCACCGACGTAGAGAAGACCATATCGGGAGCACCGGATGTAATAGACTAGGTTGGAGGAGATGCAAGTGAAGCTCTGTCTCACTTGGAAGGACTGTTTAGGGCCTTGAATGGAGGTGAGGGAGGTGATGTGTGGGCAGGTGTTGCATTTTTTATGGTTACAGGGGAAGGTACTGGGTGGGTTGGAGTAGTTGGTGGGGAGTGTGCTACAAACTAAGGAGTGGCGAAGGGAATGGTCCTTGCAGAAGGCAGAGAGGGATGGGGAGTGGAAGATGTCCCAGGTGGTAGGGTCTAATTGGAGTTGGCAGAAGTGTTTGAGGATGATGCGCTGGATGTGGAGGCTGGTGGGGTGGAAAGTGAGGACCCTATCTTTATTATGTTTGGAGGAAGGGTGGCGGTTAAGAGCTGTGGAGCGGGGAGTGGAGGAGGTGCAGTGGGGGGCTGTCTGGATGACAGAGGGGGGGAAAAGAACATTGTTTGTAAAAGGTGGACATCTGAGATGCTTGGGAGTAGAATGTCTCCTCATCAGAGCAGATGCGACGGAGCCAGAGGAATTGGGAAAACGGAATGGAGGTTTTGCAGGATACTGGGTGGGAGCAGGTGTAGTCTAGGTAGCTGTGGGATTATAGTAAATGTTGGTACATAAGTTGTCACCAGAAATGGAAACTGAGAAGTCAAGAAAGGGAAGCAGAGAGATGAAGAAAGGGGAAGAAGGTGTCTGAGATAGACCAAGTGAATTTGAGGGCGGATGGAAATTGTTAGTGAAGTCGATGAACTGCTCCATCCTGGGTGTAAAGTTGGGCATGGATGCAGTCATCAATGTAACGGTGGAACAGTTGGGGAACAGTACTGGTGTACGTACTGAAGAGGGCCTGTTCGACATAACCGACAAACAGGCCAGCATAGCTGGGTGGATAATCTTCCAAGTCAGTCTGTGTCTGAACATACTTTGAATTTCACTATTCTGAAAAGGGATTTGCCCAACATGTTCTTACTAAACAGACATCCACTGTAGCAATGTTTTCTTTTGAGTCAGTTTATCTGGACTGATAAAGGGACCCAAATTATAAAGCCCTCTGTGTGACCTCAGGATAACCTTGTCAGCACTCCATTCACAACTGAAGTGCTTTTGAGTGCAGTCACTGTTGCGGCGTTGGCAAACTGGCAGCCAACAGTACATAATACTTTCCCAGAAACACTAATGCAATAGATGACCACATAATATATTGCAACGTTGATCTAAGGCTAAAATTTGGCCATGATGCTAGGAGAGCTCCTCTGTTCTTCTGTCATGGTGCCATATGATCCACATCTGAGGGCAGATGGAGCCTTGTTTTACCAATTTAGAAAGCAGCATCCCTGACAGTGCAGCACTGCCTCAATGCTGCACTGGGAATGAGAGTAGGGATTTGCCAGTTCAGTCTTTGAAGTGGACCAGCCCATAATCTGTTGGCCCAAAAGGTTAGAGTGCAAATCACTGAGCCACGGGAGTCACTATCTGGAGGCTGCATGTCCCTTCCTCCACAGAGTTGTTGAAGCAGCTTAGTCATATAAACCCAGATTGCAATCCTATCTGCTGTAAGTAAGGTTGAAAAACATTCAACACAAATTTTCGTTGCAGCAGTAGGTTGTGAGTAAGCCTGACAAGTAACATTTTTTCCACTTCTCTTTCTCCCTGGCTCAGCTGTTAATTCTGTCACTCTTGAGTTTCCACACATTGATCTGGTGTCATTAAGGGATTTGGCACACACCAGCTAACAGTTTCTACATAATGGAAACTCATACCATCAAATCAAACAAACCATCCAACCGTTAGATTTACTGCCTGCTTAACCTAATCATTAATTCTGTCCGGGCAATCTCTTTAATGAGAATTATATTAAGACTCTTACAAAGGGTGTGAAGATGATTAAACCTGTAATTTGAAAAGTCAAATCTTTCTGCTTCTTCTGGGAGATTGTAAAGCTTCAGCAAACTGATTCTTAAAACAAATACTGTTTGAACTGTTTACTATAACTATATGTGTAATTGGTATGGCTTTGTAAGGAAAAGATAGGGCTTCAGGAAAATGCCTCTTTTCAAAAGGGCTCTCTTCAATTTCTGACTGCCCTTCACGCTAGGGCCCCTGATGTTTGTCACTTTACTGCAAAGCAAGGAGCATTGACAAAGCAGAGGGTCTACTTTATGGGATTGATCACTGCTGGGCTTTGACCACAGCAGGCACCATCAGTCCCAGGCAATGCATGACTAAGTAGGTCTCTTGTCCAGGCCACCTGCCTCTCTTCTGGTCAATGTCACAGTGCTCCTCGTGGCCTTCCGTTATCTGTGTGCTCCAGAAAGGTGGGAGTGCATTCTCAAAATCCAGCGTCAAGGGTTTATTTAACCCAGCTAGCTGTCTTTAATCTTGATTTAACTTAGAGCTGACTGTCGAAGAAAAGGGACATTCACAAACTTGGAAAGGCAATGACATTATCATTGTGCTCATGGAATAAGCAAAAAGAGCAGATATCATTTCCATGATAACGCATCAGGTTCAGGAAATTGATCTGGAGAGGGTAAGAGGAAGCTAGTAACCAATAATTAGTCCCTGAGCTTGATCAAGCTCCTCTCACTGCTAACTCTCTTCATCTGAAGGGATATAATTTGGAATTGGAGATTTAGGTGAGGAGGGAGGCAGAAGGCATTAAACTATAGGCAGGTTAGCCTGACCTCAATTGTTGATAAGATTTTAGAGTTCCTTTTTAAGGAGGATATTGAGGAGTACATAGAAGTGCATGGTCAAATAAAGCTGAGTCAGCACAGCTTTGTTAAGGGCAGGCCCATGGCTGACAAATCTGTTAGAATTTTTTTGAAGAGGTAATAAGAAAGTTAAAAATCACACGACACCAGTGCACTGACACCTGAAGAAGAAGTGAGAGTCCAAAAGCTTGTGTCTTCAAATAAACCTGTCGGACAATAACCTGGTGTTGTGTGATTTTTGACCTTGCCCACCCCAGTCCAACACCGGCACCTCCACATAATGAGAAAGTTAGACAAAAAAGAGCCAGTGGACATGATCCATTTGGATTTCCAGAAGGCCTTTGACAAGATGCCACAGAGGAGGCTGCAAAATAAGATGAGCCAATGATGTTACGTGCAAGGATGGATAGAGGATTGGCAGAAGGCAAGGAGTAAGGATTAGGGGTCATTTTCAGGACGGCAGTCGGTGACTAGTGGAGTTCCACAAGGGTCTGTGTTGGGACCTCTGTTATTCACGTTATGTATTAATGATCTGGATGAAGGAACTGAGGGCATTGTTGCTAAGTTTGCAGATGACACAAGGAAACGTCAATGGACAGTTAGTGTTCAGGATGTGGGGATGCTGCAGAAGGATTCAGACAGGCTAGTAAAGTGGATAAACAAGTGGCAGATAGAATACAATGTGAGAATACGCGAGGTTGTGCATTTTGGTGGGAAGAATAGAGGCGTAGACTATTTTCTAAATGGGGAAATGCTTCGGTAATCTGAAGCACAAAAGGACTTTGGAGTCCTAGTTCAGATTCTCTTAAGGATAATAAGCAGATTCAGGTGGCAGTTATGAAGGGAAAAATTACATTAACACTCATTTCGAAAGGGCATGAATGCAAAAGCAGTAATGTACTGCTGAGGCTGTATAAAGCTCTGGTCAGACTGCATTTGGAATATTGTGAGAAGTTTTGGGTACCATATCTGAACAAGGACATGCTGGCCTTGGAGGTGCCCCAGCAGAGGTTTACAAGAATGATCCCGGACATGAAGAACTTGTGATATGTGGAGTGGTTGAGGACTCAGTGCCTGTACTTGATGGAGTTTAGAACGATGAGGAGGGATTCTGATTGAAACTTACAGAATATTTAGAGTCCTGGATAGAGTGGGCGTGGAAAATATGTTTCCACTAGTAGGAGAGACTAGAACCCGAGGGCTCAGCCTCATAGTGAAGGGATGACTCTTTAGAACTGAGATGAGGAGGAATAGCTTAGCCAGAGGGTGGTTAAACTCATTGCTACAGAAGAATGTGGAGGCTGAATCATTGAGTGTATTTAAGACAGAGATGGATAGATCATTGATTACGAGGTTATGAGGAGGAGGCAAGAGAATGAGGTTGAGAAACTTATCAACCACGTTTGAATGGTGGAGTAGACTCATTCATCCAGATCATTAACATATAACATGAATAACAGAGGTCCCAACACGGACCCTTGTGAACTCCACTAGTCACCGACTGCCATCCTGAAAATGACCCCTTTATCCTTACTCCTTGCCTTCTGCCAGTCCTCTATCCATGCCAGTCCCTTGCACCTAACATAATGGCCTCTTAACTTATTGTCCTAATTCTGTTCTTATATCTTATGGTCTTATGATCTAAGGTGGGGAATAAGGCAAAGATAGAAAAGGGAAAAGAGAAGGGGAATGTGGGGGAGAAAATACAAAAGGGAAAGACCAACAAAGTTTTTTTTCGTTCATTCATGAGATAAGGGCATCACTGATAAGGCCAGTATTTATTGCCCATCCCTTACTGCCAGAGGGTAGTTAAGGGTAAATCACATTGCTGTGGGTCTGGAGTCACATGTAGGCCAGGCCAGGTAAAGATAACAGTTTCCTTCCCTCAAGGACATTAGTGAATCAGATGGGTTTTTCCAGCAATCAACTGTGGGTTTATGGTCATCATTAGACTCTTAATTCCAGCTATTTATTGAATTCAAATTCCACCATCTGCCATGGTGGGATTCAAACCTGGGCTCCCAGAACATGATCTGGTCTCTGGATTAACAGTACAACGATAACACCACCAGACTGTTGCCTACCCACTGACTGAAGTTGAAAGAAGCTCCCCATTACACTTTACCTCCATTCCTTTGCAGCCTGCTCTATGACATAACAAAGGATAGTGATCAGGGTTAATGCTTTACCCTAAATCCAGCAGGCAGACTCCTCAGCTGATATGGTTGCCCAAGGGCATGTGAGACAAGGACATACAAAATGTGCTGTTCAATTTTCTACTGTGGGTGGACAATATAGAATGATACAGTATGTCAGTAGCCATTCAGCCCATTGTACCTGTGGCTAGACTTGCAAAAGCACTAGGCAATTAGTCCCACTCCTGTGCTAATTTTTCTATTTCAAGTATTTATTCCAAACCCTTTAGACGTTGTTCTTAAATCTGTTTCCATTCAGACTGTGTGGTTGTTGACTTGCTTGTCGTACTGGCTTGTTTTGGTTCAGACTTTCATCACCATGCTAGGTGACATCATCAGTGGAGCCTCCGATGAAGTGATGTTATTCTACTCTGCTTGGAATTTATACTGTCCGGTCCATTATGGTGAGTACTGTCATTTCTGGTTTTGATCTGTATGGGTGTGGGTTTGTATGGTTTTGTATATGGGGTCCAATTCTATATGTTCATTGATTGAAGTATGGGTGGAGAACCATGCCTCTAGGAATTCCTGTGCATGTCTATGTTTGGCTTGGGCTACTATGGTTACTTTGTCCCAGTTAAACTGATGGCCTTTATTGTCTGAATGTACTGATATTAAGGAGAGTTCGTCGAGCCATTTTGCTGCTAGTTGATGTTCATGTATTCTGATGGCTAGTTTCCTTCCTGTCTGTCCGATGTAATGCTTGTGGCAGTTGTTGCATGGTACAACAAACTCTCCTTACTATCGGTACACTCAGACAATGAAGGCCATCAGTTTAACTGGGACAAAGTAACCATAGTAGCGCAAGCCAAACATAGAAAAGCACAGGAATTCCTAGAGGCATGGTTCTCCACCTATACTTCAATCAACGAACATATAGAATTGGACCCCATATACAAACCCATACAGATCAAAACCAGAAATGACAGTACTCACCATAAGAGACCGGACAGTATAAATTCCAAGTGGAGCAGAAGAGCATCAATTCATCAGAGGCTCCACTGATGATATCACCTAGTATGGTGACGAGACATCTAAACAAAAACAAGCCAACAACATCATCCACAACCCGAGCTACAGATCTTTGCTAAACCTTTATTCAGGCTGTTTGTTCCAGATCATAAGCGTTCATCATGTAAAAGCAATGCTTGTCGCAGATTCTTTCACGGATTATCTTACATCTTCATATCCTATTGTCAATTCTCCTGTCAGTGGGAACAGTTTCTCCCCATCAAATTGCTGCAGAATTTCTGCTCCAAGGAAAACAATCCCAGGATTTTCTCTAGTCTCTCCACAAAAACATAACCCCTCATCCCTGGTGTTCATATAGAATCATAGAATCCCTACAGTGTGGAAGTAGGCCATTTGGCCCATGAAGTCCACATCGACTCTTGGAAGAACATCCCATCCAGATTCACCTCCCTATCCTATCCCTGTAATACCGTATTTCCCATGGCTAATCCACCTAGTCTGCACATCCTTGGATACTATCAGCAATTTAGCATGGCCAATCTACCTAAGCAGCACATTTTTGGAGTATGGGAGGAAACTGGAGTACCTGGAGGAAACCCATGCAGACACGGGCAGAATGTGTAAACTCCACACAGACAGTTGCCCGAGGGTGGAATTGAACCTGTGAGGCAGCAGTGCTAACCACTGAGCCACTGTGCCGCCCTTGGCAAATCTCTCCATCACCCACTCCAAGCCCTTGTGACGGCAGTACAGCTATTAAACTTAGAAAGAATGGGCCAGGGTGCTCCTGTCAATGATAATTAGGCTCAGATGGCAAATTCTTCAAGATATTTTATGAATATTCTGGCCCAGAATTTCCTGGTAAAATAAAGGTGTATTTAAAGAATCATTTAAATCAATTCGTTTGGACATGTTATGACACACTTCCTTTTCAGGTGGGACCTGATGCAGACACTCTAACCCAGAGACTGGAGCACTACCATGGCACTAGAAACCCCGTCATTGGGTCCTTCTCATTGTCAATGTATAAATTTGGTCTGCCCGAAACTTGTTGGCCTATCAGAACAAAGAGCTAACCCCGACAGAGTGTTGAGGACTGGCACATTCTGAGATATGCACTAAAGCTTGGGGCAGCTGCCACCAAGGTACAGTGGGAGAAAAACCACAGCCTCATGGACAGAAGCTCTGATTCAAAGGAGTGGTACTTCACTTCCTTCACAGAAGGGAATGGAGACTGTGCAGGCTGGTGTAACAGAGGAGCAAGAGTTGGCCATTCAATTCCTCATGCCTATTCTGCCAAATCAGTTTGATAAGGCACAGGCATTTCTGTTGACTTTACAAGCAACAGTAGCATTGCCATTAGAGAAAGGGCCAGGGCCCACTATCACTGGCAGTGCTTACAATCGTTGGGAGGAATTCTGACTTTTTGTGATAGCGTGAAGTGGCCAATAGCAAACTTCCACTTTCATTGCTATTTCTCCCAGTTAATTTCACTGGAAATTAAAAACTGGATGGAATGTCAAAAGTTTCTTATTTTCCATTTTACATATTTGCACAAAGTCAAAATGATCCCCAATAGCTCTCTATCCAACAAGTTTCACATCACAGACATCAGCACCACTGTTAGTGACAAACTCACAATGTGAAAGGAATGAAATAGAGCCTATATAAAAACAGATATGAGGAGTGTGGGGCCAAGAGAGTTGTTATGTATGCACAGATGTATATACTGGTCAATTTGACCATGTGCCTTGCAAGATCAATGCTTAATAAAACAGCTGGTTTAACTGTGAAGTATTTTTTGTCCAAAATTCAGCAGGTAGTCTTCAAAATAATGTGGGACAATCTTAATCCCCCCCAAAAACCAGGTGAGGTTTGTATTGGTGGGTGGGTTTGGCAGGAGGGGGTGGGTTTGAGTGTTAAAAAGTATGAATTTGTAGCTTGATCAATCTCCTTCCAGCTTTAACAGAGGTAGGCAGGGTTAATGGTGAGTCATTAATCCAATCCAAGGAAGAGGCTTGGCACTTCAAATATCAGATCGAGGCTGCATGCCCATTGTTCCATTTACGTTTAGCGAATTGAATTTAACTGTGAACCCGGCATCTAGATCTATTGAAAAAAGACCAGTAAAACTGGAGAATGAAAATACAGGTCGCAAAACGGTTCCATTTTCAAGTATAAAAGATGCTTTTGCATCATTTCCCACTTTTACTGGTTTTCCCTTCTGTACATTCAGAGGATGCCATTCTGGACATCCTCCCTTTTCAGACAAAATTGTCCCATCACCCCTCCACTCCACAGGCTTTTTTGATCCCTCCCTATTCTCCCCAGCCCAAATGCTTTGGACCTTGTCCCAGAATTGCCCATTTCCCCCTCATTGGGCCTTTGTTCTATCTGTGTCTGGAAGGGTCTGAAGGGGTTAATATTTGATGGTGTGCAGAAAGCGTCACCCACTATAATAATCTCAAGCGCTTTTGGTGGGAGTTTCAAATAGGATCTCAGAGGAGACAGACCAAAGGTTAGGTGCTCCCAATGGTTTATATTGTAATTTGGAGCTTATTCTTATAACTTGTAAGTAAAGATATGATAAACTAGACAGTGTTTACTCTACAAGATACTCTGCAAGCCTCTACACAACCCACACACATAGCAGATTTCGATGGCAGTGTGCAACAGCCTCCAATTTCTGCCCCCCCACAGCCCCAATGCCTCTGATATTCTTCAGCACACTATAGAATGCTGTCATACAGGTATGTGGACTCCTCTGGTTTTCACAATATGCGGGGGAACTTGACATCCAACCTCCCTGATGCTCTACTGGACTCCCAACCTCACTTAGTCAGGTATTTTAAAGGAATAAGAATAGCACAGGTAGACACCATTCTGCCCATCAAGTTTTTGTTGGATCTTTCAAAGAGCATCAATTTCATTCCACACCTCATCTTCGCTTGTGGCTCACTGGAGGGAACTCATGTTCTCTGCAGAGGTCAGGTCCCATAACCTTCTACTTAATCTCTGGCCCACATTACTCTGTACTAAATCGTAATTTACACAAATGTCGTCAATTTGGGAAAGTAGAAGTTTCCTCAGTTTCTCAGAATTTTGCGCAATATATTAACATAGTGGGAAACATGATCCAAGGAAAAGGATTAGGAAAATGTCTCTGTGATTTGGAGTTCCCAGCAGGAAATCACATTTGTAATGAGTTTAGCTCAGGTGATCAGAGTTATGCAGCACACTATTTGCTGAACGAGAGTAGGAGTTTATGGCAATTCCCACGGAGATCACTGGAATGCTGAATCACTCCTTCTACTCTGCTGTGAATCACCCACTTACAGAATAATCTGGAATCTAATTTCTGGAGCCATTGACGAACATTTTATAGGAGGCATAATCGTGACAAATTAAATTGTTGAATGTCAATTATTAATGGAATTGAAGACTGATTTTCTTTTTATAAAGTCGACACACTTCAGAAAATCCTGTTAAACAGCTTTAAACAAATGTATGAAAACACCTTTTTGATCCAAGTGACTTCCGACATTTACAGTTCCTCAGCCGTAGAATCGTCAGAGCACTGCAATAAAACTAGAAAAGTTTGGAATGTTTTCTCCTGGATGAGGCAAACAGTTTCCTAAATGAACCTCAGAAAATTCAAATTTAGGAAGAAAGTAAACGCATTTTGGAAAATGAAGATCACATTTATGATGAGAGGTAGCATCCTAGATGTCCTTACATAAAAACAAAGTACTGGAGAAAATCAGCACCTCTCATAGCAGCTGGGGAGGGTTGAAGTTAATGTTTCAAGTTTAATTTGACACTTTTTCAGAACTGAAAGGGGCTGGAAAAGCGTAAATTTGTTATGTTATTGAAATTGGAGGAAGGAGGAGCAAATGGAACAGATGGAAAAGGTCTCTCAGAGAAAAAGGCAAATGGAATATTAATAGTGGTAAAGGAGAGATATATAAGCGTAATGTAGAAATTAATGTTAGGGATTAATAGCAGAAAATTGATCCACTCTGCTGAGAGCAAATTCAAGCAAACAAGACACTGACTCTTCCCTCTCTTCCTTGGCTTCACTGTTTCCATTACTAGGAATAGGCTGTCCACCAATATCTAGTACAAACCCATCAACTCCCACAGTTACTTGCACTTAACCTCTTCACACCCCACTTCCTGTAAAGACTCCACACAATTCTTCCAGTTTCTCCATCTCCATTACATCTGTTCCAATGATGCCACCTTCCACATGTGCTTCCAATATGTTTTCCTTTCTCCTGAACCAAGGACTGCTTTCTCTGTCCCACTGTGACTGAAAGGACCCTCAGCAGACTGGGCGACCACTTTGTGGAACACCTCTGTTCTCTCTGTCTGTGAGAATGACCTTGACGTTCAATATACCTTTTTGATCGCTTCCTAACATTTCTACACTAGGTCTGCTGTAGTGTTCCAGTGAAGCCCAACATAACCTTGAGGAACAGCAAGTTATTTTCCACTTAGACACTTTACAGTCTTGAGAACTCAATGCTGACTTTAGTAACTTCAGACTATGGACTCTGTCCGCTATTTTGATCACCCTCTTCACTCTCCCCATATCTTATTTGTAATTGGTTTGCTCTCACCTGAACTGACATATTTTGTGCCCTTCACATTAGTTTTGTTTTTCTATCCTTTCTCCACTACCATTAGTACTCCCTTTGCCTTGGGCACCCTTACCACCTGTGTCACCTGCTCCTCCTTGCTCCCTCCCCCCCCCCCTTCTCATCAACATGAAAAACGTTCACATTTCTAGCCCCATTTCAGTTCCAAAGAAGTGCCGTTGGACTCAAAATGTTAATTCTCTCTCTCTTCGGAGATGCTGCCAGACCTGCCGAGTTTCTCCAGTACTTTCTGTTTTTATTTTAGATTTCCAGTATCTGTGGGTACTTAGCTTTTACATAGATATTCTTACCTTGGCTTTGTCCCTCATAGATCCTTTGCCCAAGATGGACATTTTTGCACCTGTTTCTTCCTGTAACCTCTTTAGCGAATTACCTCGTGGTCCGAGCAACTTCCCCACAAAATTGAACTATAGAAAGAGAAACAATCCAGTTAAAGGGTTGGTTTTCACACGCAGCCAGGTTTCCATTGTGAAACTCAAAACTGATTTAAACATCTGCTCACAACATCTACAAAACTAGTTACCTTCACTCAACTATTTCTGGCAAAGCCAGCACTTATTGTCTTTCCCTAACTGCCCCCTCAAGAAACCAGCTTCTTGTCCTACAGGGGAAAGAACTCATTAAAAAAAAAGGCAATGTTTAGAAGTGAATATGCTGGTCATACTGCTCCTCTGTTTGAAGTATGGAAGATGGAATGGAGCAATACATCTCCTTTGTCAGTTTTCCGGGTTTTGTCCTTCTAGTGTGGTGGTCAATTTGATGACAACATACCCACAGTGCTGTTAGGATGCGAGTTCTAATTGACCTTTTATCACTTTCTGGCTGCTCATTCGTCAACTTTCATTGCCT
Source organism: Rhincodon typus (assembly GCF_021869965.1). Taxonomy (NCBI): domain Eukaryota; kingdom Metazoa; phylum Chordata; class Chondrichthyes; order Orectolobiformes; family Rhincodontidae; genus Rhincodon; species Rhincodon typus. The sequence goes on along the minus strand of NC_063336.1, from coordinate 80,716,260 downwards.
ACCTCCAATCCCAATCGTTGGACTCTCCGGCAAGGTTACATGCTTTGGCATCTCCATTGGTTGTACTTAGCCTTCATTCTTCATAGGAAGGTCCTTATAATTGTTGGCAGACTTTGGCCAACCGCAAGTTGCATCACAGTTGCAACCTCTACCTAATGAAAAATTTGGAAGCAATGAGCTGGTGGAATCTCTGACGAAATACCTCCTCCAACTCCATTCTTCATCCCAGAGATACTGAGGTCTATTGTATAATGTGTACGGTCAGAGACCAGGTAACCCAAAATAGGCCAACATAGATCTTCTAATGTTAGAAAGCAGTCACATCCCTCAATTCAGTTAGTAACTGAGCAGTGGGTAACTCATTAGGGTTAGTGGTGATACTCCTGCTGATTTCATTCTCTTTCCATCCAAGTTGTTTTGAGTATAATGTACAAAGGAGTAGGATGGATCAATGATGCTGTAAAAGGCTGCCGGTATGCATGTTACAGTGAAATATTCCTCTCCCTTTTAACACAAGAGTGCACAAATTAGTAACCTATTTCTGAGGAAGGGTCACTGGACCTGAAACGTTAACTCTGATTTTTTTTCTTCATAGATGCTGCCAGACATGCTGAGCTTTTCCAGCAACTTCTGTTTTTGGTCATGATTTACAGCATTCATAGTTCTTTTGGTTTTATTTAGTAACCTATTTCTGCTCCTCAGTCCGTTGATCTTGCCCCACCATTCAATAAGATGTTGGCCAATCTGATTACTTCACATTCCTGCCTACCTCAACACACACCCCCAACTCAAATCCGTCCACTTTTCTTATCAAGAATCTATCCATCTCTGTCTGGAAATTGAGGAAGAGAGTTCCAAAGACACATGAATCTAAGAGAGAACAAATTTCACCTCATGTCTGTTTTTAATGTGTAGCCCCTTATTTTCAAACAGTGATTCCTAGTTCTAGATTCTCCCACAAGAGGAGACATCCTCTTCATGCCTAGCCTGTTAAGACCCCTCAGGATCTTATATATTTCAATCAAATCGCCTGACACCCTTTCAAACTCCAGCCGGTACAAATCTAGCCTCTCCAACCATTCCGCATAAGGCAACCCACTCAGAAACATAAGACTGTTGTGTGAGACCAAACAAGTGCAAAGTGTAAAGAAAGAAAGCTTGAGTTTACAGTTCTATCTCAGAAATGACCAGACATTGTTTTCACCATGAGTGAACAAAGATAAGTTTCATTGAGAGTGATATGGTCCAACTTGTCTATGCTGACCAAGTTTTCCAAACTAAACTACTCTCACCTGCCTGTGTGTGGCCCATATCCCTCTAAAACTTTCCTATTCATATAGCAGTCCAAATGTTCTAACAGTACCTGCATCTACCACTTCCTCTGGCAGTTCATTCCATATATGAACCACTCTCTGTGTGAAAAAGTTGCTCCTCAGGTCCCTTTTAAATCTTTCTTCTCTCACCTTAAAAATATACCCTCTAGTTTTGAACTCCCCCACCCTAGGGAAAAGATGTTTGCTATTCACCTTATCTATGCCGCTCATGATTTTATAAACTTCTGACAGGTGACTCCCCAACCTCCTACGCTCCAGAGGAAAAAGTCCCAGCCTCTCCTTAAAACTCAAACCCTCCAATCATGGCCATAACCTAGTAAATCTTTTCTGAACACTCACCAGTTTAGAACTTCAGCGGTCCTTCAAAACAATACCCAGAAACCTTCTATATCCACATGATAGACTGACCCCTCCCAGATTCAGGAGGTGAGAGCTGCAAACAGCTGAGTTTTTATCTCAGGTGGATCAAGTACTGAATGGAGTCAAGTCACAGACACTGCAGAGTGTTTACTAGGCCCACTGCCTTCTTCCCAGTTGTAAAGAAAGCAGTAAATCTACAAACAGCCCCCAAGCCCTCAACTCTCACATTAACTCACTTCCTGTACCCCATCTATGTCAACTCATGGCCCCAAACCTGCTTCCTCCATGGCTCCTTTTACCCTCTGTGCCAACCTATGCCTTCCTATAAATCCATGCCAATGTATTGCTAACTCATACTAACCCAAGGCTCTGACCACCTCTTTCTCTTCCATCCTCCAGACCAACTCACTGGGTACCCGTCATGTGCAGACCTCAGAAGTTTGTTTCATCTCAGTATGACTCTTAGGTATTTAATACAGACTTCACTATATTAAGAAAAACTCACTCACTGATAAAGGGATTTAATATATAGAATGGGCATTTAAGTACTTAATCCCAATGCAAACCAACATTTCCTTCAAGAGCCTAATCCATTTTAACTAATAGGCCAAGCCCATCTGGATTTATGAAGATTTGGGCCAGGATCACACCTTACTGTCTCATCCAAAGGTCAGTGCAGCATCAGCATTCCATAGCCAGCCTAGAATACGTGGTTGAGGAGTTATTTGGCTCAGTGGTGAGTAGAAACACACTAGCATATACTACAATAAGCAAAGCATGATTTGGATGGACAGGTTATTTTGCATCCATGATTCCTGGGATTGTCTCATCACTGAGACTGTCTCCACACCACACCTGGGTTAGCTGTAGTACAACTGATGAGCAGTACTTAAATGCCCATTCTATATATTAAATCCCTTTATCAGTGAGTGAGTTTTTCTTAATATAGTGAAGTCTGTATTAAATACCTAAGAGTCATACTGAGATGAAACAAACTTCTGAGGTCTGCACATGACGGGATTAATCAATGACACCATTGTTGTTTGATCATCTCCTTGTCAGAATGGTAGGAAACAAATTGAATGAACCTTTACATTATTCCAATTTTCCTATGACAAGGGTTAAATAAGGAATGATTCCTTTTATTTGTTAATGAAATTATGGCATATCCCTGGAGGCACTTAGTCGATATAAGAGCGCAAGGCGATAAATTAGAAAGTTTGTCTTAACAACAACAACTTGCATTCATATAGCATCGCAAGTTTCTTCACAGGAACATTATCAACCAAATGTTTGATGCCATGTCCCACATCAGATATGAGGTCAGTGATCTAAAGCTAGTTCAAAAGATAGGTTAGAAGCAGAATATTTTCAAAAAATAAAGGTGTACAGCATTGAAAGGTTTGAGGAAGGTTATCCAAAGTTCAGTGTCAGAAGTACTGAAAAACATGGCTGTCAATGGTTGAGTGATTAAAATGATGGATGCTGAAGGGATCACAAATAGAAGAGCACAGGCACCCTGCAAATTTGTCTTGCTGAAGGGAGTTGAAGAGATAGGGTGGTTCAGACTATGGAAATGCTGAATAGTAATTGAGGTGGTGAATGGTAAGTGAGATAAGGCTGTGGCCTGAACTTTCATAGAAAAGATGGGAAGTCCAATTCAGAAAAGCTTCTGTTTTGCCTCCATTGAAGAGTTCCACCCACAGTATTCTTATCAGAACGTTGTGGTGTAGGATGGAGTCAAGCTCAACCCAAGGAAGGCCCAAGAGTGCAATCAAGGTTGGTAAATGGCAAGGCTGACAGACTAGAAAGTCCACCTCTGTTCACTGAGACATCAGCGTAGTTGTACTCCAGACTGTCAGACTCTCCAAGCCCTCAGTCCTCTCACCACCCTTATCCATCCATACCGTCCATGTCCAATATCTCCTATGCTAAGGTTCCCCATGTTCCCTCACGCCCCTTCCACATCCTCCCCATCCACCCACTGAACAGCTATTATGTGTCAACGCACTGAGCCACTGACATATCCGACAACTCTGAAAAGTTCGTGAATCTGATGCAACAACAAAGAGGCTTTGAAAATCTACAACAAAGAAAAGAAATATGGGCTCAGCTTTCAACTTAGAATATAGAACCAATAAAACAAAGCTACAGTCAACTTCACACCATGTAATCCAGTCTCCCTGTACCCTCAGTTCATTGTGATGAAAATGGATGGAGATGGGAGAGTGTTTACTGCTACCAATGCAATGAATTCTAGTGAGGTTACTCAGGCTCTGCTGAAAGTAGCCATCAGTCATTGGAAATGTGAGGCAAACATTTAGAACCATGACAGTGTTGGTCTTTGGCTCCACACTATGGAGAGTACTTCTTGAAATTCATTATCAGTTTCAACACCACTGCCTTTTTTTGCTCCAAAGAAAGAGGACCTGCATTTAGATAGCTACTTTTATAACCTCATGATGTCGACAAGCACTTCAGTATTAATTAAGCAAGCTTAACTGCTGCAAAGGTAAGAAGTCCAGCAATATTGTGAACGTAGCAAGATGCCTACAAACAGCAAAGGGACAGCAACCATATAATTTATTTTAGATAGGTTTGTTGAGAAGACATAAATCTTAGTCAGATCATCTTGGAAAACTCATTGCCTTTTCTTCAAATAGTGTCCTGAGATCATTTATGCCCCATTGATGAAGGTAGACATAGCCTTAGTTTACTGTTTAATGCAAAACAATGTGATTGGAGAACTCATGGGAAAGATAAGACATAACGGGTGCAATGTTCACTTTGGCATGGGAAACCAGAAGCAGGATTGATCATCAAATGTGGCCATACACATTGAACTGAGGTACAGAAAAGGACACTCAAACTGCCAGCGTGTAGACAGCAGGAAGTAGATAGAAGAGTAAATATACTCGTGAATCTCTGAGATGTACAGAACAATACGGCAGTAATATGGAGGATTTCAGCTATCTTAATACTACCTTAATATTACTGGCATAGAATGTGCATGAATGAGACAGAGGGAACTGAACATTTAAAATGCTTTTAGGAGAATTTCTTTGGGCCAGCACACAGCATGTCTGACGAGAGGGGCAATTTCTGGACTTCAGGGAATTAAGCTCAGCAGGTAGGAAAGGTATTAGTTGGGGACCATGTAGGTGAAAGTGATCATATTCCTGTTAGATTTAAGACAGTTGTGGGAAGGAACAAAGGTAGTTCAGGAATAAAAGGTGTCAGCTGAGATGTAATTTTGTTAAAGTGGAAAAAGCTGCTTCAAAATAAATCAGTGCCAGATCAATGGGAGGCATTCAAGAAAGAAACAGTAAAGGTTCAGAACAAGTACTTTTCCTTAAAGAAAAATGATGGGACTAACAAATCCATAGACCAATGGATGATAAGAGGCTTAAAAGGAGAAGTTAAAGATGATAAATACTAACCAAGAATTTGGATGCCTTATGATGCATGGCACCACTTCCATTATGAAGATAAACCCGTTGACTGCAAATAACTTTTCATTAAAACCTGCTCTGATGTGCCGCAAACTCATCTTTCCATTAATTGGAGTTTCATTGGTGTAGTTCCAAACTGTTTGCAGAGTACAACATGCAGAAAGGCAGAAGTTAACTCAAGGTAGGAATTGGATTGAAGTGGGCAAGGGACAGAGTCTGTGGTAGATGCAGGGGTGTGGCTCATGGCAAGCTACATGCCTTCTTCACATCTCCGAGCAGTTCCTTTTAAGCGGATTGATCAACCAGCCAACCAATGATAGCATCAATCAGGCAGCTACCGGACATGATGCCCATCATTAATCAGATCATTAATCTTCCTTCTCATGCATCATCAACCTGAATTTATATTTGAAGAGGACTTGCCCAAGTCTGAGACCAGTTAAAGAACTATTCCACTTGCCTGCAGTCTTCAGATGCTTTCCCAGTCACTGAAGCATTTGATGTTAGCACCATCAAGCTATGTACCTGGGATCACAGCTTCAATAACCTCACCAGGTCAGCAAGGATAAATATACCTCATCAATTCTTCATCTCTCTTCTCTCAAAACCAGCTCATACCACTCCTCTCATTCCCATCCTCAAAATTCCAATAATTCCAATACTTCTCATCCTCCTCCACATTCTTTGGATGATAATCAAAAACACACACTGTAACAGCTTGGGTTAAGAATGTTCACTATTGTTCACATAGCACACCATTCCTTTCACACTTGTACAATTAACGATTCTGACGAGAGCTCTCCCATCACTTCACATTACACATACCTCTCTATACAACTATCACACACTCCCCACCCCCACTACAACTTGCTTTTTCAATACCTCTCAATAAATCCTCTGGCCTTGAAAGCTATTCCAGGGTGGGGAAGGAGCATGCAGCAGACCAGGGCAAAAAGCAAAATCCTGGGAATGGCAGGACTTCATTATTATTATATGTCCCTTTCCAACTGGTATTCGAGCACACTGATAGGCTGGCCAACAGGCAAACAGGAGAGACAGATGGACAAGGTCACAGGCTACAAGTCCCCAGAGAGGTCTCCCAAAAAACAGGAACGACTGGGGTTGGACAGTGGCCAGGCTCCAGAAATCTGAAGAGGAAGATTGGGGTTTGGAAAGGAGCTGTCAAAGTAAAGTGTGATAGAATGCTCCCCACTTGCCTGGATGGGTGCAGCTCAAACAAGACACAAGAAACTTGACACCATTCAAAACAAAGCAGCCTGCTTGATTGGCACCACATCCATAAACAGTCACTCCCTCCACCACCAATGCTCAGTGGCAGTTTTGTGTGATATCTACAAGATGCAGTATAGAAATCCTTAGACTGCTCCTTCCAAACCAATGACCATTATCATCTAGAAGTGCAAGCGCAACGGATACATGGGTACATGACTATCTGCAAGCTCCTCACCATCCTGACTTGGAAACATATCACCATTCCTTCAGTGTCACTGGATCAAAATCCTGGAACTCCCTCCCTCATGGCATTGTGGGTCAACCTACAGCATGTAGACTGTAACTAGGGATGGGCAAATAAAAACTGGCCAGACAGATGCCTACATCCTGTCAAAATATGGACACAACAATCAGTCTCAGCATTAGTAATCATCAAATTACCAGCTATTGTGACAAAATTCCATCTGGTTCATTAATGCCCTCTGGGGAAGGAAATCGTCTACGCTTACCTAGTTTAGTGTACATGTGACTCCAGATTCAGAACAATCTAGTCGGCTGATAACTGCCCTCTGAAATGATCCTAGTGAGTCACTCAGTTCGAGGACAATTACCACATCCCATGAATTAATTTAAAAAAAAGATGACTGGGAAGGAGTGAAAGATCAAAGTTTCTCTGTCAGTACATCTCCATTTTCATTCCTCCTCTCCGCTCTCAACAAAGACCTGCTCTGACATCACATAGGCAGCTGTACCAAACTTCCTCAGTATCAATCTGTAGTTAAACCCGCACTGGTCAGTTCCTGCACTGGCTGAGGTTACCAGAAAGGACTCTTCTCACCCCTCATCTGAAGTTTGGTGACCTTCAGGTCAAACCACCGCCAGTTGTCTCTCTCCAATACGAAGCAGCTCTATAGTCCAGGAGGACAATGGTGACTTTTCTTAAAAATGCTGGAAAATGTGCCTCCCAGATGTCAAAATGACCCCCCGAAACCTGACTCCCTTGTCCAGGCATTCTTAGGGGACTCAATTCAGTAGATGTCGCAAAATTAGCAAGGCTGGGAAATCTAGGGGATGGGTCCATAGGCTCAGAGTAAGAGTTGGCCATTTAGGACTGAGATGAAGAAATGTCTACTGAGCTGTAGAGATATATGGCACAGTGGCTCAGTGGTTAGCACTGCTGCCTCACAGTAACAGGGACCCGGGTTTGATTCCACCCTCGGGCGACTGTCTGTGTGAAGTTTGCACATTCTCCCCGTGTCTGCGTGGGTTTCCTCCGGGTACTCCGGTTTCCTCCCACAGTCCAAAGATGTGCAGGTTAGGTGGATTGGCTACGCTAAAATGCCTGTAGTGTTCAGAGATGTGTAGTTTAGGTGGGGTATAGGGGGTGGGTCTGCGTGGAATGCTCCAAGGGTCGGTGTGGACTTGTTGGGCCGATGGGCCTGTTTCCACACTGTAGAGATTCTATGATTAAATATTTAATGCAGAGTTTTGTTGCTAAGGGAATGAAGAGACAATGGGGATAATGCAGGAAGGTCAAACTGAGGCAGATCAGCCATTTTCTTGTTCAACAATGGAAAAGGCTTGAAGGCTGAACAAAATTCTATCATTGCAAATTCTATCATATTTATGCACTGCAATTTTCCCCTTCCAGACAAAAGATTGGTATAACTGCAGGGAACAGTTAATGTCTTACTTCACTCCCAATGCAGCTTTTACTTTCTGATTGCCATAGCAGAGACCAATTGCTTGCAGCTTTCCTAAATTTACAACCTTGTGAAATATGGGCCCAGATATTCAAATGGCCAAATTGCTGGCAGAGCAATTTCTGCTGGCAGAACCCTGTGAAATCCCAGGCACAGGAGACTCCTGGGAAATACCTGGGAAGGCAAAGATTCCAGTGGACAATATCCACACATCTGTGATACTCTGACAAAATCAACTAACGTTGGGTAATTCAGAGGGTTCTACTGCAGTTTAGTTAGTACTTACCCAGGAAAAGTTAGATTATTAAAAACCTTGACTAACTCTTGGTCAACTGAGAAACTAACCTCCAAACTCACCACTCAGTCCGCTTACCTACAGCTCCCCAGAACCCTTACAGCTGCTTGACCCCGACACCCAACAATACCACCCCACACCCATCTTCCACCAACACCACAAACAATGTCTCCCTGATTATATTTCTCTAACCCAACATGATTACACTTATCCCCTCCCCTCCGGGGATCAGACACCCACACCACACCCTGCCAGCTGGATCACCAACCTGCATTTGACCAAAGCCTCCTTCCCTCCCTGCTGGACCTGAGAGCTCTCCCACTACTGGTCTGAATCCCTGGAACCTACCACATCCACCTCCTTGCCTCCCCATCAGGCTGAAGTCCCCACATCTGTCACTGACCCCAATACGCAAAACGTCCCTGCACCTGCCAGACCTAGCACCCACTCCTGGCATCAGCCGATTCACACCCCTTCTCCCGACCTACTCATTTATCTGGCACATAGCTATCTGACATCTTAGCACCCAGCTACCTGGCACCCTACCCACATGGCACCCTAGTACCCTATCTACCTGGCATCCTACACACGTGGCACCCTAGGACCAAATGTGGAGCCAGAACTGGAACAATAACATTGGGATACCTATATACTGTAATTGCAAAAATGGTGGGGTCCTGATGTGGAACCCGGTGCAGTAGGGGAATCAAACTTGTACCTGAGTGGAGCAGATTGATATTCCCATATACCCTGCTCTCATCCGAACCTTGGCTCTGCATCTGTTGTCAGGAATAGCGAGGCCTGATAAGTGAAGAATATTAACAACAGACCGGAAATGTTCCCAGTCATGTTGAAGGCAGGAAATAAATCAATGCAAACAACGCCTAGTAGGCTGCATACACACATCACAAGATCACAACAACCTACTCAATTAAATCAATGCTGCAAATCACAGCAAGGGCTTCAAACAATCTGACCTTATGAATTGAAGCATGAATTGCTCTTTTTAGGCATTATCATAACCAACACACTGTTTCAGCTGTACTTATTTGTTTAAGCATTTGTTTAACACAGCATCAGGTCAGATCTCGCTGCAGCAAGGATCATGCAATCCGTCCATTAGATAGGCATTTGTAGCGATTGTAAAGAGATCAGCCATATGGACCTCAGAACACAAGTTCCCTGACTGGGGCTGTTAACATGGGCCAATCAGGGAGCCCTGGCTGACAGATATAAACAGTAGCGTCAAGGGTTCCGTTCACTCTAGGAGCTGGCACTGAGCTAGCTGGGTCAATGTCTTGTACTGGGCATGTGTAAATAAAGGGTGACTTAGTGACTGGATACTGGCCTTCATGGAGTTATTTCAGCATTTTACTCATTCTGGCACGGCAGGTTTTACTTGTAATAAACCTTTATGGGATATATTGCCCATCTGTGATTGTTCTTAAGAAAGTGATGGTGAACCGTCCTCTTGAAGCCCTGCAGCTCCTCTGATTGAGTACACTCACAATGCCCTTAGGGAGGGTATTCCAACATTTTGACCCAGTGACAGTGAAGGAACAGCAACATATTTCTAAGTCAGGATGGTAAGTGGTTTGGTGGGAAACTTGCAGCTAGTGGTGTTCCCATGTGTCTGCTGCCCTTGTCTTTCTAGACGGCAGGGGTCACGGGTTTGGAAAGTGCTGTTGAAGGTCCTTTGGTGAATTTCTGCAGTATGAGCTCCAGATGGTGGATAAGACCATGGGGCACCTGGATCTCAGAAATTAGTAGTGTTGGTTGTTGGGGGGGGTTGGGATTTATTGTGACACTTTGCCTGGTATTAAGTAGGCTTGAAAATCCATCCAAATGGCTTAATTTTCATGGAAAACTTTGGCCAGATTCTGAAAAGAACATTTTCTTAAATTGCCAATGGCTGTTGGGATGGCAGCATTTAAAATTTGAATTCACCGCACTGGAGACCAGGAACACTATGATGGCCTTTGAATCTAGCACTGCGAGGGCCTAAATGACAGGAAAAAGATTGAATTGAGGTGTTTGCTTGAGTGCCAGGATATTGTAAAAAGCCTGCCCAAATTCAGACCGGTGCTATTACCAATAGATTGTGTCACATGAAAAAAATCTTCTGGTCCTCAGTTTTGAGAATAATGCAAAAAAGATGAGCTGCATTTAATAGAATAGTTGTTCACAAACATATGATTTTCATTTCTATAGTGCCTTTCATGCCATCAGGCTGAGGGCTAATTAAGTTATTTGGAACTCTGTTACTATCCATAAACACCATTTTGATAACAACCACTGCAGACCTCTAAGCACAGGAGTTTTGCTGGCACTCTAGTACAGCACAAAGTGCTGCCCTGTCAGAGGTATCGTCCTCCCATAGTTCTCTGCCTCCTTGCCTCCTGCCTGGGTCTATTATTCACTGGTCATGATGATGTTTGATTGATAAGATTTGTTAACATCTCCATTATTCCTCATCCTGGACTACCAGGATGGGAGAAGGCAGGCAAACTAAATTAATTTGGTTTTCTTCTTTCTTGCAATTTCCATCTAACCCAGATAGTGAAAGGGGACAGAAAGGAAAAAATACGAATCACTTAAAAATGATTGGAATAGTGCAGAATTAGTGTACGTTACGGTTATTTTAGAAAGGTGAAAAGAAATCGTTCAATACTGTACTTCATCCACAACAATCTATGATCACTCATTATTAGTTTGTTAACTATGTTTTTATGTCCCCAAAATTTCCTAACCATTTCCTAACTATTCTTATAACAGTCATTCTCATTCCTAACCAGATATTCATTCAAGTGCTTTTTATAATGATATTGATTGACACAAATGCAGTGAAGTGAGAAGGGAGGCAATTCAGCAAGTACAAACTCCAATATATAAATTGGACTAGAAATGAGATGCGATTTTGGGGAGAATTATCACAACAACATTTGCCATATTAGTTAATATTATGTTATCTAGAATTCTACACAACAGTCATATTTCCATTTTTTAAAGAGCTTTCTCAATCTTAAAGTACACAGCATTCATCACTTGTCCGGGAATAACATTGATCACTTCTGATCATTCATTTTTGATCTTTGTCATTAATTATGTATCGTGTACAAAAAGGTTTGCAGCTTTTTGAGAAAATGTCGCAAGCAGTAAACTGAATGTTTTACAAATTCCTCAGAAAGCTCCAACCTTAATGAAGCTGTTCATCTTAAAGTCACATATAGAACGTTTTATTCGCCTATTCTTTTTCTGTCATTAACTGTAAACCTTGTGCCATTCCAATGTGTCTTAACGATAATAGTCCACCTGCACCTTAAGACTAACTTCTTCTTTTAAAAGGTTACTTGTATAAGGCTTTGACTTTTAAGATTATTTGGTGACAAAGTTGCAGATTTCCACTTTATTGTGAAGAAACATTTTGTGATGTCACAGCTGCCTAGCCTCGCTTTAATTTTCAAGTAATATTGAACTGATGCTGCATTATGGACAGAATAGCCTCCTTCTGTATGATAACATTTTTCTGATTCTGTGATTTATATAAAGAAAATGTAGCTTCAGCTTGGTGTTTTGGCTTTCCATGTAGCATTCTCGCTGTCTAAGATAGTTTCAGCATCGCTTAAATCACTACAGGGCAGGAAGGGGAGATTGACTCCAAGAACTACCTCAGGTTGTTCAGGTGTTTGAACCTGTGGCGTTGGTGCTATTAAGCACTGATCAAGCCATCTAGTCTATTCTGCTAACCAGCCTACAGGAGAAAAGTCATCAAACAAACTTGATTGAGTTTTTTGAGGAAGTTACCAAAAAGATTTTTTGACAGTGCAGTAGGCATTGTTTATCTGGATTTTAGTAAAGCCTTTTAGTAAAGTTCTGCATGATAGACTAATTATTAAACTTAGGTCACATGGGATTCAGGGTGAGCTTGCCAATTGGATACATAATTGGCTTAATGGCAGGAGACAGAGTAATGGTAGAGGGTTGCTTTTTGAACTGGAGGCCTGTGACCAGTGGTGTTCCACAGCGATCCGTTCTGGGTCCTCTTTTGTGTGTCATTGGTATAAATGATTTAGATGAGAACATAGAAGGCATTGTTAGTAAGTTTGCAGATGACACCAACATTGGTGGCACAGTAGATAGCGAAGAAGGTTTTTAAGGTTATAAAGGAATCTTGATCAAATGGCTCACAGGACTGAAAAATGGCAAATGGAGTTCAATTTGGATAAATGTGAGGTATTGCATTTTGGTACAACAAACAGGGGTAGGGCTTAAATAATTAATGGTGGGGCCTTGGGTAGTGTTGTAGAACAGAGGGACCTAGGAGTGCAGATACATAATCCTTTGAAGTTTGCATCACATATAGATAGGATGGTTAAAAAGGCGTTTGGCCCGCTTGCCTTCATTGCTCAGTCCTTTGAGTATAGGAGTTGGGAAGTCATGTTGAAGTTGTACATGACATTGATGGGGCCTCTTCTGGAATACTATGTCTGGTTATATGAAGGATACACTCAAGCTGGAGAAGGTTCTGAGGAGACTTACCAGGATGTTGCTGGGTATAGAAGGTTTGAGTTATAAAGAAAGGCTGGATAGGCCGGGACTTCTTTCACTGGAGCGTAGGAGGTTGAGAGACAACTTTTCAGAAGTTATAAAATAATGAGAGGTATGGAGAGAGTTAATGGTAGTTGTCATTTTCCTAGGATGGGGGATTTCAAGACTGGGGCACATTTTTAAGGTGAGAGGAGAGAGATTTAAAAAAGACATGAGGCAAATATTTTAGAGGTTGGTTAGCGTGTGGAGTGAACTCCCTGAGGAAGTGGTCAATGTGAGTAAAATTACAAAATTTAAAAGACATTTGGATAGATACATGAATAGGAAAGGTTTAGAGGGATATGGGCCAGGTGCAGACAGGTGGGACTAGCTTAGTTTGGAATTATGTTTGGCATGGACTGGTTGGACCAAAGGGTCTCTGTGCTATATGATGCTGTGACAAATTGAAGCAATAGTGCCGTATGTACAATTTTATCAATCAAAGGTGTTTCGGTTGGCCAAATTTTCACGTTCTCATAATTTTAACTTTGAGGTTTAAGATCGCCACCCTCTTAAGGATTAATCCCTGGAATTCAAGGTTAATCTGCCGAACAAAGCACAGAGGTAGTTTGTAAATGTTTCAATTCTTCATACTAAATTTACTGGAACAAAATGGATGTGTTTGACTGATTACAGAACAGACTTCTTTGTAATTCTTGAAATTCATTACAAAGAAAAGACTTGCATTGATATAGCATTGTTCAGATCCATCAGATGTTTCAAAGTGCTTTACAGCCAGTGAAGTGCTTTTTGAAGCCTAGTCATTGCAACAGTGCAGGAAACACAGCAGCCAGTTTGCATGCAGCAAACTCCCACAAACAGCAATGTGATAGTGGGTAGACATGTTTGTTTAGTGATGTGATTAAAGAATAAATATTGATCAGGACACTGGAGATTACTCCTGTGATCTTCTTGAAAATAGTGCAACACAATCATAGCCATCTGTCTGAGCAAACGGGTAGGGCATTCTTTAACATTTCAGTGTTGAGCAGCCATAGCACTGCCCAAGAGTGGCAGTCTTGATTTTTGTATTCAAGCCAGTGAGTGGCATTTGAATCCCAAAAGCTTCTGATTCAGCAGCTACAGTACAATCAGGTGGGTTGTGGAATTGAGATGTGGTCTGGTAGAAGTTGTAAAGACTGACAGGTTTGTTGATTACCATTGGAGGGGAGACCAAGAATAAAGGCTACAAATATAACATAGTTACCAATAGTGAGGCTACCCTTCCAAATTGATCTGAAGTGCACTTGATTGCAAAGAAATAGGTACCAAACTGAGCCATTTCAAAACACGATGGACTGGATTTCTTTTCAGATTTGTGGAGAATTAAAGAATCCGTTAAAATAATGGATTGAAAACAGATCCCAAAGATCAAATCCATTTCAAAAACCCATTTTCAGAGGGAGAGAAAATGGGTGGGGCATAACACATAGAGGGGAAACCTAAACTTAACAGAGCCAAATGAATTCAGCATTGAATTCAAACAGCGCCCTTTTTCACTGCAACTAGGGCTTTAACCCACAGTGTGGAAGATGAAAAATTACGAATTGTGTAGGGGCTCTTCAAGCATGGAAATGTCAAGTTAAAAACAAATTAATTCATTAACAAATTTTAAAAAGGCTGCCTATTGTCAGTGTGAGTTTGAAAATCAGTTCTTGCAATTACAATAACTGACATTACCCCAAGAGCTGTCATTCTACCATCAAGAACTAATATGAGGCAAACATGGGCAATAGACAGTGATTTAAAAACTCAACACAACATATCAAATCACAAATAGTAGGAACTGCAGATGCTGGAGAATCTGAAATAACAAGGTGTAGAGCTGGATGAACACAGCAGGCCAAGCAGCATCAGAGGAGCAGGAAAGCTGACGTTTCGGGCCTAGACCCTTTTTCTGAAGAAGGTCAGCTTTCCTGTTTCTCTGCTGCTTGGCCTGCTGTGTTCATTCTGCTTTATACCTTGTTATATCAAATCACATATTTGACCAAGACAGTTCCAACAAATTTCAGCAATAGCTCAGACATTGGCAACACTGAATGTCATCAAATCTAATTAAAACTGTACAAAGATTCCACTTCTTCTCTTCTGAAAATCCCACTTTGGATAGCCATCAAAAGGTGGATGTCATGGGTTGCCTCAATTATCACTCTCATTCTAGTGGTTTGCCCTTCTTCCGGGGACTAAGTTCCCTGGAAACTGTGCTGGAGTACCAACTCTCAGTTATAACTCCAGGTTTCACAGACAGTTAGTTTCACCAAGCCAGTACTGCCCTTAAGATTTCTTTTCCTGGGATCTAATCTTGCTCAGCTGCACAAACTGGTCTCCAGGACTTTTCTTGAGTCCTAACTGCAACACTTAGCTGTATCTACTGGCTCATTGGATGGCTTTCTGAGTCCTAACTGTACAGAACTGAGACTCCTTTCTGAGCGACAACTCCTTAGAACCAGTGGCTCTCTCAGCAGTAACAGCACTTGTCCTGCTTAAAGCCTGCTTTTGTCTTCTAATTGTGTTATTGCTCCAACTAATGACTTCAACTAATTTTAACTTGACCTGCAGTAATACTGAACTGTTCTAAGTACCTACTAAAAACTTCCACCTTTGTTACTTGGTAGTATTAAATGTGACTAATATTTTGGAGCAGTCAAATGTAGTGATCCCTTTGAACTCTCTAGTCACTGAATCTTAATATATTGCAGGCTTACACAGTATTTATAAATGCAAAAGTAATGTATTCTATCACAGGGTAAATGTAATGATTTTACTCCATTCTATAATCATTTAAATGAATTTGTTTCTGGTGAGTTGATAATGTGACACAAAATGCAAGTACGTAGAATGGGCTGTGTGGTGGAAGGACACATTAAATACCTAAGGCTAGGTTTTCTACTTCGAGATGTGAATTGTCAGTTGGATTGTTTCCTGACTTTGGGAACCTGCATTATTTGTGGTGGGTTATTGGAGATGAGATGGCGTTGGAGTTATGGACTCTTAAGCAGCTCTGAGCTGGAAATGGAGCCTGGTGACTGAAGCGTGCTCTGCAATGTTGGCCTGGTTTCATAACTCTCACCCTTCAACTTCACCAATCATTCCTACTGTCATTATGCCTATAAGTTAATCAGTGATACCCTCATACTCAACCACATCCATTGGAACACCACCACCTGCAGATTCCTCTCCAAGTCACACATTCTGATTTGGAACTACATCAGCATTCCCTCACTATTGCCATGTCAAAATATTGGAACTCCGTCTAGTTGCCCTTCTATAGGAAGGATGTTAAACTTGAGAAGGTACAGAAAGACTTTACAAGGATATTGCCAGGATTGAAAGGTTTCAATTACAGGGAGAGGCTGAATAGGCTGAGGCTTTATTCCCTGGAATGTTGAAGGCTGAGAGATGTCCTTACAGCAGTTTATAAAATCACAAGGGGGCTGGATAGGGTGAATAGCCAAGATCGCTTTCCTAGGGTTCGGGAGTTCAAAATTAGAGGGCATAGGTTTAAGGTGAGAGGGGAAGATTTTAAAAGGACTTGAGGGGTAACTTGTTTATGCAAGGGTAGTGCAGTTTGGAACAAGTTGCCGGAGGATGTGGTGGAGGTGGATACAGTTACGACATTTAAAACACATCTGAATGGGTATATGAACAAGAAGGGTTTGGAGGGATATGGGCCAAATGCTGGCAAATGGGACTAGGTCAGATTGGGATGTCTGGTTGGTGCAGATGAGTTGAACAGTCAGTTTCCATGCTGTACAGCTCTAACTCTAGCAACATTACTGTAGTGTCCTTACATCCCAAGGACTGCAGATGTTCAATAAGTCAGCTTACCATCACCTCTCAGTGGTAATTAGGGCAGACAATAAATGTTGATTTAGCCAGCCACACTTCATCCTATGAATGAATAAGAAAACCCTTAATATCCATAACGACACGCCCAGTAAGCATTACATACAGAACTCCTAAGCCTGATAACTACATTGGGAGGTCTCTGAGATGCTCAAAAAAAACCTATCAAAATGAACATTCACTTAAAATTCACTTGGAAAAACCAGTCATTATCTTCCTTGGAGTTATCAAGAGAAGTAAATTCACAGGTTCCCTGATAGCTATGTCAACAACCCCTGCTGTATTGTTTACATCAGTCTGTTTGGAGCTCAGACAAACATTGAGATTGCAGATCTGTCAGCAAAACCTTCAGAGAGAAACACGTTAAAACCTTTGAAGATGCTCAAAGAGCTCAATCATCTGTTCAAGTGGCGATGCAGTGAAACCAAAGTCTGAGCCATCAATCAGAGAGCTCAGCCATCTGTTTAACTTTCTAATTGCTGTCAAAGCAGCCAAAAATGAAAACCAAAAAGCTCAGAAGTCAGTTCCTACAAACAAGTAGGAATTTCAGTACTGCCAGTAGATAATGTATTCTAAAGAAACTGAAGATTTTTTATAACCAAGGTGTAGAGCTGAATGAACACAGCAGGCCAGGCAGCATCAGAGGAGCAGGCAAGTTGACGTTTTGGGTCTGGACTCTTCTGAAGAAGGGTCCACACCCGCAACGTCAGCTTTCCTGCTCCTCTGCTGCCTGGCCTGCTGTGTTCATCCAGCTCTACACCTTGTTATCTCAGACTCCAGCATCAGCAGTTCCTACTATCTCTGAAGACTTTTTTAACTTGTATAAAGCTTGTCAAGTTGTTGGTCATTGATCTTTTCAATCCATTCATCAATCATTGCATTGAAAACGCATTTCACTTATGAAATGGCACTTGAATCCATTATGTGAAGTTGACATCTTTTGAACTTGCCTGTCAAAGGCTCCCAGGGTCCAGGCCACGCATCCAAGTTTGGGATGTCTCTGAGCTGGCGTGAACCACGTTGCCTTCGAAAGGGGTCCTGACCCCATGAACACTGGAGTTCTGAAATGCCTACTCCATAATGGAGCCAGCAGGTTGGGACTGCTATATGTGGTCTCATGGCTTATATTCATATTCCATGCCAGTGAAGAGTGTTGGCAATGAGTCCTGTGCTAGAAACAAGGGTTTGATCCTTTGTGTAGCCAGCAGAGGTCGAAACTCCCTTGAAGTCCCCAGTTGCAAAACAAGTTTGTAGCACATGTGTTGTCAGTGTTCTTAGCAGCCACAAGGTCAAATCTGAAAGGGACCCCTGGAGTCTGTCCCTGGTTTAATATAAAGTCTGTCCTTGCCTCCTGGGGCTGAGTGTAGTGGCACAGCTCATTACAATAACCAAATGAAGCCAGTAGACCCATTTCCTACATTTTCAGCACCAGCCTGGACAGACAGTTGCAATGAGCACAGCTTAGTGGGCAATTTGATCTCCAGCCCAAATAAAATCCCCCCACAGTTTGCCACCAATATGAGTGGTTAAATCATTCTGCTATCCCATGAATAAATGTTAATTCATCGAACCTCATCTAATTAATATGTGAATTTCATTGGGGTTACAAAATGATTTTGTAACTGACTTCTTGGGCAATACAACAATAACTACATCATTGGTGCAAAGTGGATGTGGAATTTAGGAACCACATGTGTGACAAGATACTTTAGTGTTACATACTTCAGGATTTCACGTTGAAGTTGTCGTGTGGTGTTTTATTCAGATGACAGATAATGTCTTCTCTGGTCAGACAGTTTATTGCAATATAAGTATTCAATGTGCTGTGTTGAATATTCTGCATTAATTGGAATTTTTTGCTAATGAATTGCTTCTTGAACAGTTTTCTAAACTGTATCCACTGTGATTTGGGCTGGTCATTCTAAAGTTATATCCTCCTGACTTAAAAAGTCAGTGATATATCCGAGACCAATCTGTAGCAAATGAGCTCTTGTAAGTTTCCATGGTTTCACTAGTACATAAGGTCATTAAAGAAACTATCTATAGACTATCCTGGGAGTTGATATCTGTTACTGAAGGGTTATTGGGCCAATGTTATATTTGTTCTTAAAGTGAAATATTGATCAAAAGCTGTTATGAGGTTGTCAAACATAATTTCTTTCTCATTGCTCTGTTGGCTGTGTAGCATATGTTCTCATGATCTTCCCTTGTACGAGAGTAGGGTGATAACCTATTCTGTTTTTGATTTGGTATCTAATTCTGAAGCTGTTCCAAATTTTAGAATTGTGCTTTCCACATCTGTCAATTTGCTAATCCATCAAATAGATGTGAAAGTTTTTTTCTGGTGGAAAGATTGGTACCAAGGAATTTTGTTGTTTTATTTGATTGTTGCCAGGCACTTTTGAGTTTGACTACTTTCTTGAGTTAAAAGAATTAGGATTTTTGTCTCATTGTACACATTCATTTTGTAGCCATGTGGCATTCTTAGTTGATTAAACTTGTTGAATTTTAATTATTCTAGGCTTGTTTATTGTTGTACCTTTGAAACTGAAAGCCATTGAAGTTTCTGCTGCTCTCAATGTAAAGTTCAGTTTTCCTTTATCAATGGGGCATCTTGGTAGAGATGAATGAAGATATTACCTTTCCAAGATGACTGAAGGATTTTCAAAAGATCAGTAGGCAGGACTTTCTTACAATGTCTTCATTCACCAATTCAATAATTCTTTCACTGAGTTGAAGATAACTGTGGTGACATAATTTGTGCTGATTTTTGTGTCCAAGGCATTTTTGTGCTAAATTCAACAGGGCATCAATTTTTTGCTCTTTTACTTTACCTAGTCTTTCCTACTTTACTGAATAAAATCAATAAAACTGCTTAGATGGCAATTAACATTTTGAATTTGTTGTTCAAACTTTCCAATTAATAGAGATTTCTCGGCTGCTAGGGCTCAATATTTAAAATTATAATAATGATTTATATTCACGATTATTTCCCTGCTATCAATTAATTTTCTTTAAATCTGTACCTGAAGAAGTATCTTAACTTGAGTAGTTGACTTTGTCACAAAGTAAATAGTTCAAAATTTGGTACTTCACTTTTGTAAGTCTTAACTGGTACTCCTCAGTCTAGTTTTGGGGTGAAAACAAAATGATTTTCGTCCTTGCACATTTACTTTGGGTGTCAGGTAGTTGATATCTTTTCATGGGCACTTAATTCAGATTTATCCCTCGAACTGCTAGTGAGCTTTTACTGCTCTCACTGCCTTTTTAAAAGCTTGTTTCTCCTATTACTGGCTGTGATTGGCTTTATTAATATTAAGTGTTCGGATGTTTTTTTTCTGGAGGAGATTTCTGTTCAGACATTTATTTAAGAGTACTTCTTCAGCTCTGTGGCTTTTATGGCTGCAAGGCAGTTTTGAAGCAGTACTGATTTCTTAGAAAATGTAAGTTTTAAATTCTTCTCAGGTCTATTTCTTGATCTTTACTGCTACACAATGAATTTGGGAAACTTACAATCTTTTGAGGAGAATGCAAAGTCAAGAATGGTCTTCAGTCTTAGGCTTCAAAGTAATACTATTTAATATAATTTCATGCTAAATACCATTATTCACTGTAATCATAGATATACCAAGGTCTGCCATATAGTTACAATAGGTATGGACTAATCTATGCTTTCATGTGTTCTTAAGACTAACTCTCTCATTCTAGAGTTTTGTGTTGAGTACTCAAGTGAAGTGTGGTTTCAGTTTAGTCTGGTGTAGAGTAGCTCCATCTCACACTGTGCCATAATTCTGTGACACTGTAGCTAGGTTGTTCTAGAACAGTGAAGCACTTGCACAATAGTAATGTTTCCTGGGAAACCCCGGTCTATACTGTCCTTCAGTCAAAAACAACCAGTCATAATTATAAGATGGTAGGAACTGCCGATGCTGGAAAATCTGAAATAACATGGTGTAGAGCTGGATGAACACAGCAGGTCAAGCAGCATCAGCGGAGCAGGAAAGCTGACGTTTCGGGTCTGGACCCTTCTTCAGAAATGGGGGAGGGAAGGGGATTTTGAAATAAATAGAGAGAGGGGGTGGCGGATGGAAGGTGGATAAATGAGCAGATAGGTGGAGAGGAGAGAGACAGGTCAAGGAGGTAGGGATGGAGCCAGTAAAGGTGAGTATAGGTGGGGAGTTAGGATGGGGGTTGGTCAGTCAAGGGAAGACAGACAGGTCAAGGAGGCAGGGATGAGGCCGGTAGGTAGGGGGCGGGGCTGGGGTAGGTCAGTGAGGTGAGAGGAGCGGATAGGTGGGATAAAAGATGGACAGGACAAGGAGGCGGGGATGAGCTGGGCTAGTTTTGGGATGAGGTCAGGGGTGGGGAGATTTTGAAGTTTGTGAAGTCCATATTGAGACCATTGGGCCACAGGGTTTCCAAGTGAAATATGAGGTGCTGTTCCTGCAACCTTCAGGTGGCATCGTTGTGGCATTGGAGGGGGCCCAGGATGGACATGTCGTCCAAGGAGTGGGAGGGGGAGTTGAAGTGGTTTGTCACAAACCGAGCGTAGGTGTTCCACAAAGCGGTTTCCAAGCCTCCGCTTGGTTTCCCCAATGTAGAGGAGGCCACATTGAGAACAGCGGATACAATATAACTCATTAGCAGATATGCAGGTGAACATCTGTTTAATGTGGAGGGTTTTCTTGGGGCCTGGGATGAGGGTGAGGGGGGAGGTGTAGGGGCAGGTCTAGCACTTCCTCCGGTTGCAGGGAAAAGTGCCAGGGGTGGTGGGGCTAGTGGGGAGTGTGGAGCGGACAAGGGAGTCACTGAAAGAGTGGTCCCTCCGGAAGGCAGATAAGGGTGGGGAGGGAGAAATGTCTTTGGTAGTGGGGTCAGATTGCAGGTGGTGGAGGATGATGCATTGAATCTGGAGGTTGATGGGGTGGTACATGAGGACGAGGGCGTCCAGTTTTTGTTGTTGTTGTGGGGAGGGGCTGTGAGGGATGAGTTGCGGGAAACGCGAGAGATGCAGTTGAGGGTGCTTTCGACCACTGTGGAGGGGAAGATGCGGTCCTTGAAAAACGAGGACGTCTGGGATATCTGGGAGTGGAATGCCTCATCTCGGGAGCAAATGTGGCAAAGGAGAAGGAATTGGGAATAGGGGATGGCATTCTTGCAGGAAGGTGGGTGAGGAGATGTATTCTAGGTAGCTGTGGGAGTCAGTAGGCTTGAAATAGATATCAGTTTCCAGGTGGTTGCCAGAGATGGAAACAGAGGTCCAGGAAGGAGAGAAAGGTATCGGATATGGTCCAGGTGAACTTAAGGTTGGGGTTATTTCAGAATCCCTTTCCCCTCCCCCATTTCTGAAGAAGGGTCCAGACCTGAAACATCAGCTTTTCTGCTCCTCTGATGCTGCTTGGTCTGCTATATTCATCCAGCTCTACACCTTGTTACCTCAGTCACAATTATTCCTTGTTTTCTACCATTCAAAGAACAAAGAAAATTACAGCACAGGAACAGGCCCTTCGGCCCTCCAACCCTGCGCCGATCCAGATCCTCTATCTAAACCTGTCGCCTATTTTCCAAGGATCTGTATCCCTCTGCTCCCTGCCCATTCATGTATCTGTCTAGATACATCTTAAATGACACTATCGTGCCCACCTCTACCACCTCCGCTGGCAACGTGTTCCAGGCACCCACACCCTCTGCATAAAGAACTTTCCACACATATCTCCCTTAAACTTTTCCCCTCTCACCTTGAAATTGTGACCCCTAGTAATTGAGTCCCCCACTCTGGGGGAAAAAGCTTCTTGCTATCCACTCTGTCTATACCTCATGATTTTGTAGGCCTCAATCAGGTCCCCCCTCAACCTCCGTCTTTCTAATGTAAATAATCCTAATCTACTCAACCTCTCTTCATAGCTAGCACCCTCCATACCAGGCAACATCCTGGTGAACCTCCTCTGCACCCTCTCCAAAGCATCCACATCCTTTTGGTAATGTGGCAACCAGAACTGTACGCACTATTCCAAATGTGGTCGAACCAAAGTCCTATACAACAGTAACATGACCTGCCAACTTTTGTACTCAATACCCTGTCCGATGAATGAAAGCATGCTGTATGCCGCCTTGACCACTCTATCGACCTGCGTTGCCTGCATTCAGTCCATTTCATATCCATGCCACCATCTCTTTTGTTCATGAACTTCAGGTTTTCCTGGAGACTTGTCATGTGGTGATGTGTAATACATTTGGTCACCTTAAGAGCTTGACATGTGAATGACTAAGTACTGGATGTAGTTACCTATAACAGGCTCTCTGCTCTGTTACATGCAAGACACAAGCTATGAGTGGGCATTACTTTGCATTGTGTACACTAGATCAGCTGTAAATGAACACACAAGATATCTTCAAGCCAAAGGAATCCATCTACTTTATTTCTGTTACATTTAGGAAACACAAGACTATAATTACAAGATATGCTGCTGGAATTTTTTCTTAAAATACAAAAAAAGACAAAGGAGAAACCAGTTTATGCTTGAAGGCCAAGGGGAGCAGCAGTAAACAAAATATTACAATAATCCAGAGGTTCCGACAATAAAGAAGATAATTTCTTTGTAAATAGAATATCTTGAGTTGTCCAGCTTCATGTAGGCAGGCATCTGGCCAAATCAAACCTACCAAATCTAAAGGCTATTTTAAATTTGAGTGGTTGTTGGAATTCAGACCTGTGCTGAACTGAGGAAACGTTGCTGAACTCAAACAATGAAAAGCAGTGAGTGAAATTCAGGAACAGCGCAGAGCCAACAGAATAAGGCCTAAAACAAGTGACAAGCCAAAAAATGAGGAAGGAACAGTAAATATTGAATGACAAAGGGACAAATGAAAGATGCATACCAAATCCCTCACCAAGAACTAAAAAGCTACAGAGCTCATTCAAGTTCAAGCTTTTTAATCACAGGGTGCAGGTATGCTTCATATACCAAACACTTGCAGAATCAGTTAGGCAAGCCTGTCAAAATACTTAAAGCAGTTGGTAATGAGAAGTTACGCAGAGTGAATGTTACATGTTACCTTAAGAGGACTAGAAAGATTCTGGAAAGATATGGAAAGTGCAAAAAGATCAACTGTGTAAAAGATCCAACTTTAGAATTCATAGCTCAGGATTAATGTCAAAAGACACAGGAACAAATAAATCAATTTGTTAATATATATCATAACAACGGCAACAAATGTGAGTTTCAGAGGCAAAATTGTCTGAATGAATAATGGAGTTGATGGCTGTTAACACCAATAGAAATTTGCAAAAAAAAGTCGCAGCACTGATTCACTGCCAGCAAATGGCAGAATATACCAAGTCATTGCAGCCTGACAATGCACCTGCAAGCATTAGGTGCAGTAATCTGTGTGGATGCTACAGCTAGGACACAGGAAAAAACACCACAGTGTGGCACATGCAGTCTACCACACCTACTGTGAAGCTGTCCGACAGTGCAAGGGCACTGGGGCTACCAATACAAGTAATGTGCCTCCAGAGATGTACCCAGAGTCCACAACAGGGTACAACCAAACTGAAAGTCAGCACAGCGGTATGACAACAGCAACAAGGAATGTGCCAGAGACCTGCATAAATATAAGCTGATCCACAAAAATCACGACAAGTCAGGACCAAGAGGAACAACTTCTATTAAGAGGAATCGCAACATATTGTGTTGCCTACATTTCCTTGGATTATCATGACTACCTGTCTCATATGATGGTACCATATTCACTGTTTTTCTAACCCTCTGGTACTTTTCCTGTGACCAGACAGGATTTGAAAATTCATGTCAGAGCCCCTGCAATCTTGTCCCTTGCCTCCCACAACAACCTCGGATAAGTCTTACCTTGACCCCAGGATTTATTCAATTTCAAACCTGCCAGAATTTCCAATACCTCCTCCCTATGAATGTTAATTTAGTTTAGCTATAAATAATCCCACTAGAGGTCAGAATCCATGTACCTCACGTGTTATATTTATGTAAGCCAAAAATATTATTACATTTGGCAGTCTTTTGGAAGCCCATATGCACTAGATCAATCACATGATACTCTTTAGAGATTGGTTAGCTCAGTTGGTTGGACAACTGGTTTGTGATGCAAACATTATGGGTTTAATTCACCAGCTGAGATTACTTCCATGAAGGACTCTCCTTCTCAACAACTCCCTCACCTGAGGTGTGGAGACCCTCCAGTTAAATCACCACTGGTCATCTCATTCTAATGAGAGAACAGCCCTATGGTCTAGTAGGACTATGGTGCCTTTAATTTTGCCTTCCCATCAGAGGCAGCTGGCCTGTGGATGTTGGGTTTATTCATACAGATTTTTGACAAAACAATGCAACATTTGCAATTCTTCAGTCCTCTGGCACCATCTGAGGATCAATCCTATTTTCACTTTACTTCCCATTGCCAAAAGTACTTCCTACCCTATCTTAACTTGAAAGGCTTTATCATCTTGCAGGGCTTTTCACATTAAATGCAGTCCAACCTCTCACATATACCTCTAAACAATTAACTCTGCTCACAATCAGTAAAGCATTCAACCACTTCCTGATGATCTCAGCATTATTAATTAAATCTTCAAGCTGAAAACATTTCCAGAGATATTAATCATGAAAATCAATTTAATACTAGAACAGAGCCATCTGGAGCTTAATCTTTTCTGTGGATGTTAACTTCTGCACGGACCTAAGTTTAAGCAACCTTTGTCTATCTTGGGCTCACTTGACAGCCACTGCAACAACAGCCTGTTTCAATATAATACTTGCAACATAATAAAATGTCTCAAGGTACTTCATAGGAGCATTCTCAAACCAAATCTGACATCAAGCCACATACGAAGATTTTAGGACAGATGACAAAAGCTTGGCCAAATAAGCATTTTTTAAATACAGCTTCCTAAAGGGGGTAGGTACAGATATCCATCACTGGAAAGTCACATATTTATAATGCCGTTAACACAGCAAAGCAAAAAGCATTATAAAACAAAGTATCACAGAAGCACACATTGAAGGATTGTCAATTAACAAAAAGCTTTGTCAAAGAAGGGGATCTTTACACGTGTCTCAAAACTGGAAAGCAAGGTACTGGGGCCGAGACTTAGGAAGGAACCTAAGGCCTATTGGCAGCTGAAGGCACAACTGCCATGGACCAAGATCGAGCATAGCTATTCAGGAGAGTTGTTAGGCTGCAGAAGGCTATAGGGATAGGGAGGGGTGAGATCACACGGGGTTTCCAAAACAAGCCTGAGAACTTTTAAGTCAAGGCATTGCTTGAGCAGTCTTGGTAGCTCCACTGGCCTCAGCACCCACAGTCATGTTGAGGGAGGGAATTATTCTGCACCAATCCTATCAAATCCTTTTAACACTGGATTGAGGGGCAGGTGTCTGCCATTTGTCCTTTTGAGCCTGCTCCGCATTCAACTGAATAATAGCTGATCTTCCACAGAAAAGCCATTTTACCACACACACTCCAGATCGCTTGACATCGTTAATATCTATTGATCTGTGTCTGGAATATATTCTCTGAATGAGCTTCAATGCTCCTCTGGGGGTAGAGAATTCCAAAGATTGAACACCCACTAAGTGAAAGAATTCAATAAGATCATCTCTCTACCATGTTGTTGTAAAGTGTTCCTTCTAAATTGTAAGATCTTTGCTATCTTCAGTAGTTTAAATTCATCTAAGTGTTTGAATTGCCAACCCCCCTCAACTGTCCTGGAGTCTCCTGGAATTGAATATTTATTTTCTAGAGATCATGACCAGCAACCCTGGCAATTTGCTGTTTATAAGAATACTGGGAGTCAGCTAACTGGCTGTTTAGCCAACAGTCCAGGATTATCCAATTGGGTAAGAGAAGAGTTTATTTCATTTAAAATTGATGGGGTAAGCTTTGTTTTTAATTCTTTCATTGGATGTGCATGCTACTGGTAAGGCCAGCATCTGTCATCCATCCCTAAATGCCCTTGAACTGATTGGTTTGTGAGGCCATTTCAGAGGCAGTTAAGAGTCAACCACATTGCTGTGGATTTGAAGTCAGACGTAGGCCAGACCAGATGAGGATAGCAGATTTCCTTCCCTAAAGGTGGACGCCCTGAGCTTGTTTTAACGACCATCAACATAATTACTGAGATTAGCTTTCAATTTCAGATTTCATTAAATGAATTTAACTTCCATCTAAATTGGTAGATATCCCAACAGCATACCCTGACCTATGGCTACCGGTTTATTGATGTTACCACCACGTCACTGTCTGCCCCTAGCTGTTGTGGATTGGTTGAATCAGGTGAGCAATGTGGTAATTGAAGGCAGGAGTCATGATGGTCCAGGAATACATGCATCCAGACCTCACAACCCTATGAGGAGTACAAACTAATTTTAAAACAAAACCTGCGCCAATCTGTTTCTGGTAGTTTATGTCTGATAACAGCACTGGATGGCAATTCAGAAATAGCAGAATAGAATTTCAGGATCAGTAACTCTGGTGGGAATGTATTTTAGGAAGTCAGAACATCAGTTTGCTTTTTGTGATTTACTCTTCTAGAAATTTTCTTCATCTCGTGACTAGAAAACTGTTGAGGCCAAAACATTGAATGTTTTCAAGAAGGACTCAGATATAATTCTTAGGGCTCAGGAGATCAAAACTTATGGGAAATGGGGGGTAACAGGGTACTGAGCCATTACCATATTGAATGGCAAGCAGGCTCAAAGTAAGGGATGGTAAATAATGGTGTTCAAAATGATGAGGGACTTTAATAGAGATAATCAAGGAAACGGTAACTGAAGGCAGGAGGTTCTGCAGCCAGAGAACCAGTCATATTTTTAATCGCTTGTGGGATGTGGGTGTCATTGGCTAGGCCGGTGTTTATTGCCCATCTTGAATTACCCTTCAGAAAATGGTGAGATTTAAGATAATTGGCAACAGAATCAGGTGGAAAATTAGCTTTTTTCTTAAACAGCGAGTTGAGAACAATTGGAATGTGTTGCCTGGAAGGGTAGTGGAAACAGATTCAAACAATAACTGCCAAAAAGATCTGGGCAAATTATTGAACAGGAAAGTTGCAAGGTAGAGAGCAGGGACATGGGTCCAATTGGATTGTTAAAGACTGAATGGTCTTCGGAGTTGTTTGGTTTTATTATTCTAATATTGAGCATAAAGTGTACTATATGTGCATTTTCATATTGTAAATGCATAGCAGGGAATGGTCCTGCTCTCTCAACTTTCAACTTGTAGCTGAATGTCAACTTGTCTGTATTGACCGAATAAAATCCCATCTCGGTCTTTATCTGTTCCACTGGCTCTATGTACAGAACCTTTGTAGAATTTCTCCTGCGTGAGCTATGTTGCAAATGGGTAACATGCAAAAGGTCCTATTACCAACAGGCTGCTTATGGGAGATAAGGGTTTACGGTCTATCAAAAGCGACAAACTGACAGGTATGATGCACCATGTGGAAAGGGAACTTGTGCTTATACAAAACTGAAGCAGCAAATTGTTGCTTCTGAGATACAAGGAAAAATCTCTGAGGAACAGACGTACAATTGGATAACACACACTATTTAATACCTTTTTCAATTATTAATTGAAATATTTCAATTAACGGTATTGTCTTTGTAGCCATGCTAATTAGTAGGTATCCACCTTAGTTAATTCTGGATGAAGCACTTACTAAAGTTCTTGTGATATAAACAGCAGCTTAGTAGCATTGCATCTTCAAATTTGTTAGAACAAATCAGAGACATCCAAGTGGTTCAAACTTGTAATAAAACTAGGGCAGCACGGTGGCTCAGTGGTTAGCACTGCTGCCTCACAGCGCCTGGGACCCGGGTTCGATTCTGCACGGGTTTCTTCCGGTTGCTCCAATTTCTTCCCACTGTCCAAAGATGCGCAGGCTAGCTGGATTGGCCATGCTAAATTGCCCATAGTGTTCAGGGATGTGTAGATTAGGTGGGTTATAGGGGGATGGGTCTGGGTGCAATGCTCTGAGGGTCAGTGTGGACTTGTTGGGCTGAAGGGCCTGTTCCCACACTGTAGGGATTCTATGATTCAATACACTAGTGTATCAAACAGGCTAATATCAAACCTAAACATCAGATAGTCATGAATAAATCAAAAAATGTAATCCAAGAATAATCCTAGTAACATTATACTTCAGCATAGTACAGCACTATTCACTTCAAACCAATGTGGCATTTCACAGAATTGTTACAATTCAGAAGTGGCCATTTGACTCATTGTGCCTGCATTGGTTCCATTACTATTCCATTCAATTGCTTTAGTCATTTTCTGCAGTGTTGCCTACAAATTGCACCCACATAGCACCATTAGTGTAGTCAAACATCCCAAACTGCTTCAGCAGTGCACTGTCAAACACAAAGGAAA
The DNA here is from genome assembly GCF_021869965.1 of Rhincodon typus. Lineage (NCBI taxonomy): Eukaryota > Metazoa > Chordata > Chondrichthyes > Orectolobiformes > Rhincodontidae > Rhincodon > Rhincodon typus. Next base: position 80,687,045 of record NC_063336.1, on the reverse strand, counting down.
TGAAGAAGGACAAGCGAACAAAAGATTGGTCAGAGGTATAAGGGAGCATCTTAAAAGGAGAGAAAGAGAGTCCGATCTATATCAACGACATGGATGCAGCTAATTCCAAATATATAATATTGTGGTTGGTTGGCTCGCTGAGCTGGTTCATTGTTCCACAGATGTATCATTACCCTGCTGGGTAACATCAGTGCAGCCTCCGATGAAGTGCTGTTGTGTTTTCCTGCCTGTTATTTAAACTCTGGAGTCAGTTGAGCTGGATTACCTCACTTCCGGTTTTCCTTCGCAGTAGAGTGTATATGGGGTCTAGCTCTGTTTATTGATTGCTTTCTTAGTAGAGAACTAGGCTTCTAGGAATTCCTGTGCTTGTCTCCACTTCGTCTGTCCCAGGATCCTGGTGTTGTGCCAGTTGATTTGGTGGTTTTCCTTATCCATGTGGATGGAGGTGAGTGAGTATTGGTGTTGTCTTTTTGTTGCCAGTTGATGTTTTTGTACACTTGTGGTTATTTCCTTCCTGTTTGTCCAATATAATGTTTGTCGCAGTCTCTGCAGGGAATCTTGTACATGACATTGGTCCTGTCCATAGCGGGTAGTGGGTCTTTGGTTCGGATGAGCAGTGGCGTAGGGTTGATGTGGGTTTGTGTGCTACTCTGATGCCCAGTGGTCACAGGAGTCTTGCGGTCAGTTCTGATGCGTTCCTGATGTAAGGTAGTGTGATGAGTTTGTCGGTGCATGTAGTATCTTCCTGGTGTCGTTTGTGTGATAGGCATCTTCTGACCCAGTTTTTCAGGTATCCATAGTCTTTGAATACTTGGAAGAGGTATTCTTTGGCGTAGATCTGTGCTGCTGCATTGTGTTGTCCATTTAAATAATGCTCTCACGCAACTTTGTTTGTGTGTTAGGGTGGTTGCTGTTGAAATTCAGTACTTGGTCAGTGTGTGTGTGGCTTTCCTGTGTACCTTTGTTAGGAATTCCCTATTGACCCTGTGTTCCACCATGACGTCCAGCAATGGGAGCTGTTTGTTCTTTTCCTCTTCCCTGGTGAATCTGATCCCAGTGAGGGTGTTGTTTATTAGTTTGTGTGTCTCCTGTAGTTTGGTCCATTTGATAATGACGAAGGTGTCGTCCACATAGTGTATCCATGCTTTTGGTTGGATTATTGGAAGGGCCATACTTTCAAGTCTCTGCATTACCGCTTCAGCTATTAGTCCAGAGATATTTAGTCCACTGAAGCGGTAATGCAGAGACTAATAGTATTAGTATAGAGAGAGATTACAGAACTTGGAGGTGCCAACATTGCAGTTAATGGAGGCTAGCTCTAAGCTGGTCAGCCAGGCCCTGATCAGGCTGGGGATCTTTACACACAGGGCAGCCTTTGTTTCCAGCTGGTGTCTCCATCATTGGGCAGCTAAACCCTCTGCCCCCAAGGCTGCAGGCAAACCCAGTGGTGGCTTGTCCATTTGTTGTGGCCCCTGCTCAGTGCTAGGTGAGTTGGGACAGTATCCCTTACCTCCCTGCCCACTTACTGAGGAGGTGTTAAATTCTGCCCCTAACTTCACTTCTGAAGTTCTAAACTTCCTAAATTTCCAACCATCAGGAACAGTTTCTTACATTTTTTCACTTCATGTTTTGACCTTCAATTAAATAACTCCACAAACTTCTAAATTCCAGGGAATACAAGCCTAGCTTGAGTAATGTCTATCCATTGTTTAACACTCAAGTCCTGGTATCATTATGCTGAACCGATGCCACTTTATTTCCCAGGATATTACGCCTCACTAAGGTATCGCTGCCAGACCTTGTGGCCTAAATAGAGATATGAGTAGCTGAAACATGACTTTGTTTTTGTATTTATTTACAAGATGCAGGCATCACTGACTAAGCTAGTGTTTATTACCCATCCCTAATTGCCCTCGAAGATGGTGGTGAGCTGCCAACTTGAACTGCCGCAGTTCCACCTGACATTGCATTGCAAGAAGGGAGTTTCAGGATTTTAGCCCAAGTTATGACCCCAAGTTTATACAAATGTAATGTGTACTTGATAGACATTGACGCTAAGAGTTTTGGGAGAACTAAGATATAGGATCTTGTTGAGTGTCGACACCAAAGATTTCCTGCCTTATCCCCATGCAGCCAGTCTGACGTTGAAAGATTTGGGGAGTTTAATGCATTAATCCTTAATTTACAGCATCTGCAGTTCTGTCGGCTTTTATCCAACATTAATCCATTCAGAGCCATCACCTAAAATTACAGTTAGTCTCCAGCTCAAAAAAAAATCAGCCAGTTTTGCCAGGCATGTACTCCCCTTTATGCTATCCCTCTGTTTCTGTCTTCCTCGTGTATTATCCATTTGCCTTAAAGGTGACCATTCCATTTGCCTCAGCTCCTCTTTGTGGATGCAAGTTCCGCATTCTAAACACTTTCTCTGTAAATAGGTCTCTCCTGAATTCTCTTCTGCAAATAGAGACTCTTTTATATTTATGAAACCCAACACTAAACACCTCACCAGTGGAAATTTCTTCTTGATATCATCCCTGCCAAATTGCTTCATAATATGAAACACCTCTCTCAGGTCACTTTGGAAAAAACAGCCCCCTCAGTTAAGCCTTTCCTGATAGATACTGTCTCTCTGTTTTTAAAAAAAAAATTCTTGTAAATCTTCCCTGCATTCCTTTGTTTAAACAAGGCCAATCATTCATTTAATGCATTATAAAAACCAAATTAAAATGGAAAAAATATACACCTAAACACAAGCAGTGACCTCTGATTCCTCAGTGTTTTGACAGCCAATGAAACACATACAAATAATTGCTCAAATTAAGTAATGATGCTTCATTAGAGATCTTTGAGTAATAAATCTTTTGAGTAATAAATCTTTTGAGTATGTTTTACTGTGCCAGTTCACTGGCTTCATTTTACAATGCTTAAAACCCAAATGTAGAAAGCTTGTTAAGAGATGAAACAATTGCAGCAATTTCTATTAATCTATTTAGCAAAGGGTGAGCAGTGGGTAGCAGTGAATTGACAGAATGAAAGATGGTTTAACAATGGGGAATTTACTTAATCTTATTCATACATCACTTCTAGATTCTGGAATCTTAATGACTATCCTGACCTGTCAAATCCATAACACAATTGCTGCAGGATTACAGAGGCAGAAAAATGCTTTTGTTATTAAAATTAAACAATTAATGTCATTGGTATTGTTGGCAGTTCTCTACCCATAAATCACACAGCATTTGCTGGAGCGGACAACCTTGAGGTGTGTTTGTTCAAGTTGTTCCAGCAGCTTCAGCTCAGAAATCCAATGGTTCTGATCTTCCAGTTTCTGGATGGTCGGACTGTTAATGTACTGTATCCCAAAAGTTGTGTTATGGGAACCCTCAGAATTCCCGACGTGCACAGACTACACAGCAGTTCTCCATCACAAGCATAGACTTCCCAGGCAATTATCTTGCATCTGGACTCCTCCAAAAATCTTTCCAATCCTAAGTAACTGGTAGTTGCCCAGGGAATATCAGAAAATAAAAACAATGTATTAATTCTTGAGCAGCTAGACGAATGACTCACCATCTCATCACTGCCCAGTGATATCCTTCACCTCTCCTGTGCCTGTCTGCTCCCTCACTCACCATCCTTGACATAATCCCCTCAACCCTCCAAACTTGATGGACTCAGAAACATTTGAGATCCCTGACTCTTGGCATCACCCTGAGCTCCTCTCCCCCTGCTGACTCTCTGGCTCCCCCTTCTTCAGTTCCCCCAGCTAGATCCTTACGCACCTCTGCCTCCTTCCCATGACTCCATCCCCTTGCCTTCACTGACTGGATCTGAACCAATTTCATTGCTTACCATACTGCCCACTTATCTCACTCACTAACACACTGGAAAACTGTTTAACTGTCCTAAGACTGTAGATTTTCAGTGTGAATGAAGTTACCAGAATACAACAGCTAGTGCCCTAAAAACAGGGTATGGTCTGAATTCCTCCCGTCCTACGCTGTAATGGAGGACCCTAAGAAAACATGGTCAACCCACGGTCAGCCATTCTGAAGAGACTGGGTTTAGAAGTCCAACCAGAAAAACAAAGGTCCAATTTAGATCCAGAAACTGAGGTGGACGGCGGGAATCGGACAGTGACTGCTACTCCTTGGGTGACTTGATGTACTATCTGGTTAGTTTTTGCATATTTTAGCTGGTAACAGCCTAAGAAGGGGAACTGGACATCTCGTATCTCTTTCAGTCATCTGTCTCCTGAACCGATGAGATTTAAGGTCTAAGAGAGAAACAAAGGCATTCCAGAGAGGCGGTTGGGGTGAAATAGGATCAACATAGGTTGAGAAGGAGAAATAAAGAAAGACAATCAGTTTTTTTTCTGGGGAACTGTAATCTCACACAGATTAACACGCTGTCCCTTTTTTTAAGGAAAGAAGGAAGCTCTGCTTTTCTGACGCAGCCCTGATCAGAATCTCCACTCTCTACTAAGTGCTGTATTTCCATCTGACAGTTCTCTCAGTGCAGAGCTGTCACAGAAAGATAAACCAGGCCCTTTTTCACAGTCATTTTCTGTATTCTGAAATGTTAGGGTCCTGACAGCCACTTTGACAGCTGTTATCAAATGATGGGCACATAATAAAAGTGTGATGTTAGGATGCTAGGAAGATAGAATGGTAGAATTCCTACAGTGCAGAAAGAGTCAGCACCAACCCTCCAAAGAGCATCCCACACATAACCACCCCATCTCTGAAATCCCTCATTTCCCCTGGCTAATCAACCTGCACATCCCTGGACACTATGGGGCAATTTAGCGCATGGCCATTACACCTAACCTGCACATCTTTGGACTGTGGGAAGAAACCGCAGCACCTGGGGGAAACCCATGCAGACATGGGGAGAACATGCAAACTCCACGCACAGTTGCTTGAGGCTTGAATTGAACCTAGATCCCTGGCACTGAGGCAGCAGGGCTAACCACCGTGCCACCATGCTGCCCAGGGGTAGGGCACTAGGAACAAAAACAAAGTTGCTGGAAAAGCTCAGCAGGTCTGGCAGCATTTGTGAAGGAGAAAAGTTAACGTTTCGAGTCCAGTGACCCTTCCTCAGAACCCAAGTAGGAAGGGTATCGGTTGCCAGAATAAAAGGCGGCAAGTGGGCCAGATAAGTGGTGCAGCGTTTAGGTTAGGTCAGGTTGGAGGAGTTGAGACAGGTACTAAGACAGTCTACAGGACATGCAGGACCCAAGCACCAGCTGCAGACTTGCCCTCTCTTCCATTCCACCATTTTTAGAAAAATAGGCCAAACATTTTGATAGCTTCCTGGCTTTCAGGGCATTGATCCTCAAAACTGGCTCATGCAGTGTCAATTGAGTGTAAAATGGCTGCGACAAGATTCAATTCTCATTTCCCAGGGTTCGAAACACACCTGTAGAACATCAGAAGTTGTTGTATTTTACACTGTTTTGAATCAATCAGTACTTCAGGCTGCTAATAGATTATATATTATGTTACATAAACATTCGTCTGGTATTGATGTTTTTCAAATCTATTACTTTAGCGATACAGGCAGTGTCTCCTTCTATTGAGTAGGCGTTTTATGTTGTGTTTATTGTGTCACTGTCACACTCTTACCACTATGCCATTCACAATCTGGTAGAGTACTGTCAGGAGATTAGCATTCCTAAAAGCAGCGTCAATTGCCTTTTACACTGGACATTGTACATTAAACAAGCATCATCTTTCATTACTCAAGAAACCAAGGCACAGTGCTTGACAGTATGAAGGCTGCATGTTGTAGGAGAGAGAGCAAGATCAAATCGAAAGTGTGACTATGAAAGGTGAGAGTGAATGATGTAATGCAGCCTGCCAAGGACTGGGGGAGGGGGCATGGGTGAGGATTGCTCACAGGCAACGAGCCCCAAATCTAACCTGTATCTTTGAACACACTGCTTGGAACTAACCATAAACTGTCGGAGCAGTCGGCTTCCCAAATCAGTTACCAAATTACAGCTTCACACATCGCTTCCCATTGTGAGCCATTTAAACCTGAAAACGCCCATAGCCCCACAGTCAGAACACTGGTGAGACATGGAGGGAGGTGTGGGACCAGGACTGCGGGATGAGGGAGTAGGGAACCTGTGGCTATCAGGTCAGGGGAGTACTGGACTTTTCAGAAACACAATGTTTCACTTGAATGGCTTTTCTAGAGCTCAGGCCTCTAAACCAGGTCAACTAGGCTAGGCACACCATTAAAACAAAACAAGGACTGCTGTTAACACTTGGGCAGAGTGCGAAACCAGTGCCAACTTGGAGCTTAAGACCCGTAAGGTTGACTTGGGGCCCCATGGAGGGTCGTGACTTAAACCTTGGGAGTCTAGTGTTGACAATCTGGGCATCTACAGGGCCAAACTTACCTCTAATCAGGCATCTTTCCCAGCCACTCAAATATGATTTTCCAACAGGGTACAGGGGTTTTACCCTGATATAGGGGTGCAGAAACAAAGTGAGGTGCGGGAGTTAATTGCAATCCACTGGTTGACAGCTAGTTTTCCAGTGCCATCTTGATCCCGGGTCCATTCTCCTGTACTTCTGCCATTGGTAGGGCCTTTCACAAACTGACCTGTGAGTTAAACCCATGAATGTCGTCAATCAGAGCAATCTGCATGTTGTTCAGAAATGACATGAGCATCAGGGTAGAATGACCTCATCTAGTGAAGTATAATCAACTCCAAACAGATGTCCCTTTCTGGGACTCCACTGAACAAAAGCATTGCCAGTTCTCACAATTGGCTACTTAATGAAAGAAAGTTTTATAGGTGGGTAATAAGTTGAGGATGGTAAAAAGCAGCAACCATTATGTCTTGATATGAAGCAATGACAGGAAAGGTTGACAGCTGTAATCATATGGTTAGGAGGAATGCAGTGATAACATCTAATTGAAATTTTCCTGAGGGAAAATACAATATAAGACCAGTGTGGATGATTGACTGGACCTTGAGCTTCACTGGTATTGTCTTACTGATACATGGCTGAAAATAGTGCCGTTTTCAATGATAGAAATCTAATGTCACATTGAATTTTCTTTTTATATATACAATAACATCTGAATAGCATCAAATTTAAATCTAATGCTGGAAGATGGACTCAATTAACCAGTCCTGTCCTGATATAAACACTAAGTGAGCGGCTGTGTGAAAGCAAGATTAATAGATACATCACTTAAAAACATTTAATGAACCTTTGTGGCTCATATTTAATAGTGGCTGAATAAAATGGACGATTGTTTCTGGTCTTGCCTCTCTGGTCCTGTCCCTAAAATTTGAATGCAGAATTGATAGAAAAGAGGTTGATTAATATTTATTTCAAACACCAGCAAGGTCTCTTCTTTGGAAGAGCAACAGAGAGAGGATATTCAGTCCTTTGAGCTTATTCCACCATTCAGTCAGATCATGGCTGATCTATCTCAACACCATCTACTCATCATAATTCTGCCTTAATGTCCTTATCTTTAAAAAAAAATCACTCCTGAAATGCAGAATTCATGGGGTGTGAAAGGAGCTTTTATCTGTAACATAAAATGTTGCACTTCAGACACAGACAAATTGTTGCTAAAGTTTTTATACACTATAATCAACCTTACTTCCCTCCACTCAAATTAAAACAGCTTCAATTATAGAATCACAGGATCTCAACTGTGCAGAAGCAGGCTATTTGGCCCATCAAGTCTGTACTGACCCTCCAAAGAGCATCCCACAAAGACCCTGCTGCCCTACTCTATCCCCATAACAACACCGCTCATTTTATTCTTACCATGGCTAATCCACCTAACCTGCACATCCCTGGACACTACAGGGATTTTGTTGCATTTTTATTTCCAGTGTTCTATTAATGCTCCTATGGTACAAGCTAAAATTAGACATTATAATCCAACAACGTCCGTGCTGAGCTGCATCGTGACACCTTTCCTGTTACACAGACATGATGTTCTCTGCAGTCCACAAATTCACTTATCTATTTAAAAGCTGCCTCCTTGACCTGACTGCTGCCTTTAATGTTTTTGTGAATCTGTATTGCTAAATCCTCCTGTTTTCATATCCTTCATGCTTCCTACATAGTTATCATTTTGATTTTTTTTGATTGAACATGCCATTTGCTAACATTCTGTTGAACCAAATGAAATTTGAATTCAAAGGGCTAATGGTGACCATCTAACTGTTGCAATTTTCCTAAAAACCCACCTGGTTCATCAACGTCTCTTATGGAAGGGCTTCTGCCATCCCTAATGAGTCTTGCCCACATGGGACTCAATAACATGGTTGACTCTTAACTGCCCTCTGGGCAATTACAGGATGGACAACACTGGCTTGGTGACACCTATATCCCATGAAAGTCAGTATGATAATTTTGTTGTGAAGGTGTCTTCATCTGTTTTCAGCTGATACATATATGTTAGACCTTTTGGAACAAACCTTTTACAAAAAAGTTATTGGCCTACAGCAGCTAAAATGTTGCATTTGTGAAGGACAAACTGACAGATCCACCTCTGAGAGGGATGTCAGATGACATATTCCTGGGTGTAAAAGAAAAACTGGTGTTTTAAGCTAATAGTCAGAGAGACTAGCACAGGACAAAGTGGAAAGCAACAGGATCTCTTTCCGATTCCTGTCCCCACCATTATCTTCCTATGAAATCTCTGTTATCAAAGCTGAGCTGTTCGTGATTTGAAGGCCCATATGACAGTCATCACTGCTGCAAACCAAGTGCTTTTGAGGGAGAATTCTGAACCAATGCCACCATCTAGAATAAGAGAATCACCCCCAACTGTGACTGTTCAGTAATGGCTGGAGTGATAAACTTCAATACCAGTAGCAGCTGAGGAAAGTGCCCTTTCTGCTGTAAACAAACCTCTTGATAATCTGTGAAAACGTTTCTTTGTTTGATTTTACTTGTTACATTGCTAAGTTTTACTGTCCTTTCAATATGCTTTGGGAGGGTGGGTTTGAATGCGTTACTTTTGCATAAATGGTAGTCGGATATAATTGTATATCTTGAATTTAACTTTTAACTTATAACTTCTGCATCTTTGCCTGAGTAAGCTTTAGAAATAAAATTAACTCTATTTGTGAACTGGAAGAACCTGGCTGGCTTTTTTCTCACACCAAATTGTACAATACAGCATTGATTTATTGAACTGACAAGATCACCTCCCTTTTCAGCTCAAACTCTGTAACAATGCAGGAGTGGGAGAGAGACAAGTCAGTTCACCCTTCTTTGCTTTGTCAGAACAATCTGTTTTAGTGATGGTCGCTGAAGGACAAATGTTGTCCGGGCAACCAAAAAAAATTTTCTCGCCTGATATGGTGGCCCATGGTATCCTTTGCAGCCACCTGAAAGGAGAAAAAGGCCTGAATTTAATATCTCATTTGAAAAATAGCAGGTTTACCTTTTTGAGGTGTCAGAATAGATTTTGTGCTCAATTAAGTCTCTGGATGATACTTGAACCAATGACCTTCTGACACAGAAGGGTCACCCAATTGGCCACAGCTGACACAAACCATGGATGCAATGTCACTTATCTATCCACTAACATCTTCCATAAATGACACTGATAGTGCACTGTGCAGAGCTGATCGACAAAGTACATCTTTGACTTTGATGTTAGTTTTATGGACTTGTGAAGTATAAGTTGTGAAAACTTTGTAACATTTGTTCAGTTGTCACTAGCTATCAAAATTCCACTTGGTCACTCCAAGGTTCTTTGCTATTCACACTCTCTCAAATGAGAGTCAAAGGACATTTCTTCCAAACTAGGAAATGCTGCACAGGCAATGAAATGATGGGTACAAGAGAGACTGTGCTCAATAGTTTGGAAATAATTTGATTCACGGGACTGACTAAATCGCAAATTAATTTCAATGTAGAAATATGTTTGGCAATGCACATTGCAACAGGATCTATGAGCTAGTTTATAAAGTCCAATGCCCACTATTAAAGTTAGTAAAAGGAGATGATTTAGGTCTGTTAATCATTCACAGCTGACCTTCATTGACCGGGTAATTTTCACGTACTGCGATGCATTTCAACAGCATTTGGTCAGAGATAAGTTCTTTCAGCATTCCATAGATGACCATCATCAAAACTGGCAGGTTTGGGCTCTTGTGCCTTTGAAAGGACAGTGGTATACTGCGAATGGTTCTCAGGTTGCTAAGAAAAGCGTGCAGAACTGGAGTCTAAAATGATTACAAAGCAGACTTTCCACAAGATGGTATCCGATTTGAAACTGAAGTTGGTTGGGGGGGAATATCACTCTCTCTTTGACATGAAGGAAATAGACTTTAGAGCAAAAAGCTCATGGTGAGGAGCTTAAACTGGTTGCTGAAAGACTAGTTGAGTTAAAAACAAGAAAGCTGGAGCAGGGGAAGATAATATAGCTCCACTGGGGCTGCTCCCCTATTGAATATGATTAGGGCTGATCTTGGGCTTCAATTTAAGGTCCATCAGCGACAGCAAAGTTCAAAGAAAGGCTCGTAATCATCTTCTCTTGGAGCAGGCTGTACCAGAGAAAGGTGTCATGAGCAACAACTTGCAGTTACATATTATCCTTATGGAGCAACATGTCACTACGGCTTGTTTAAAGAGATGGGCTTTGAAAAACCAGAGGGTGGTTAAAGCATAAGGGAACGCTCAGCTCATCATGTCTGTGCCAGCTCTGGAGACCAACTCAGCCGGTCCCACTCCCATGTCTTTTTCTCACAGCCTTGAAAATATTTTCTTTTCAAATAATTATCCAATTCCTGATTTGAATTCTCTCAGGCAATGTAATCTAGATCTTTTACAATTCAAGATTTTTTACAAATCACCTTATAATTGGCATTCTCTGGTTCTTCAACATTCTGCTAGTGAAACACTTGACCTACACTGCGTTATGATCTTGAATACATTTAACAAATTTCAAATTCATTTTCTCTTCTGAAAGGAGAAAAGCCCTAGTTTCGCCAATCTGCCCATGTTACTGAGTCCCTCAGCCCTGGAGCCATTCTCATGAGCCTTTTCTGAACCGTGGTGTTCAGAACTGAAGACAACTGGCTGGATTTTCACAAAGTCATGGAGACTTTGCAGATCTGTACAAATGACAGAAGGGACCTGACAGTCTGCCCCATTTCCCAATTTTCATTGATTGAGGAAAGAGATGAGCATGAAGCCTATGGACACAGCTTACAAGTCAGCTGGGTCATTACATGCATTGCACAAAGCAAGCAGACCTCCAGAAATGGCTTCAATATGCAATGAATGCAAGCTCCACAACTTTACTGTGAAAGCATAAAACTTCTTAAGTGATGGATAAGGTATGGAGAATTGTCAAGCTGTCAAGTCATTGAAAACATCTCCTTAGAATTCGAGAAAAGGGCCTATCTGTGACGGAGTGTCATTAAAAAAAAATCTACCAGCTTCAAAAGATGTTCGTTGACATGGACCAAGTGCTATCATTATGGCGTTCTTACTTTATGACTGATTCAATAGCTCATCATTACCACTAGAGTTTGGCTTTAAGCTCAATTTTGTTCTCAGCTCAAACAGCAATCTTTGTGGGGTTATAATACAAATAAACACAAAGAATTGAGAGATGCTGGATATCTGAAACAGAAACAGAATGCTGGAGAAACACTGTTTGGACCTGTTCTGAACAAAGGTCACTGGACTCAAAACATGAAGTCTCTTTTCTCTGTACAGATGCTGCCAGACCTGCTGAGTATCTCCAGCAATTTCCAATTTTATTATGAATACTGATGTTTATTTTTATGAAGGGGATTAAGTATTGGATGGAATTTAAACGTATTGAAAGGACTTTCATGACAAGAACGTTTTCAAAGTCTGTAACAGAACTTAGAACGCAGGCAACTGAAGGCACAGCACCCTTGGAGGTCTGACAAAAATCGGAAAAGGCCAGAAATGGTGGAGCTGCAGAGATTTAATGTAAGGAGAGAGGGAGCAGGCAGAATCGTGGAGGGATTTGAAAAGAAAGAGGAGGACATCAAATCAGACTGCAAGTCAGTGAATGTCAGAAATCACAGGCATCATGAAGGAATGAGGCTTGGATGAATATATAAGGATTTGCTGAGTTGAACTTCATGCATCTTTTTGCATATTTAATTTGATTTGTTAATTATTAACGGGAGTAAAACGTAGCACCATTTCAAACAAAATTCAACAGTAGGAGCAGTGACTTTCAAGGTCAGTCGTTTAAATAGATGCTTAAAAATCGTGGAACGAAATATTGAGCTTCTAAATTCATTCACTACCCTCTTTTATGATCCCATTTTGAAGAAGAAAGAAACAGGACAGGGGAGAAATTGGATAACCTGGGAAGATGCATGTAAAAATCAGGTTGTGAAATTAGCTCACTCATTGCCCATTCATTGCATAGCAGGCTGTGTTGATGCTGACTGATCTTTCCACCATCTGATATACACAGTCAGCTTTCCTCATGTTGTTCACTTTGTGTTTTTAGGTAGCACTCTTTTACATAATAAAATGTTGCAGGCACTTCGTACGTACATTATACAAAAAATATGACACTCCGCCATATTATCATACTAAATGAAGAACAGCATGCTCACAAGATAGGTCATAGAGTCATAAGTGTCTATTTCTGTGTTTTAAGACTTTAAGTCCAACCAGTCCATGCTGAATATAAACCTAAACTAACCTAGTCACACCTGTCTGCTCCTGGCCCATATCCCTCCAAACCTTTCCTATTCAAATGTCCTTTAAATGTTGTAAATATGCCTGTATGAACCACTTCCTCAGGAATTCATTCCACAAGCAAACCACCCTCTGTGTAAAACATTTGCCCCTCGTGTCTTTAAATCTCTCACCTCTCATCTTAAAAATGTGCAACTAGTCTTGAAATCCCCTGTCCTAGGGAAAAGATAACTACCATTTACTCTCTCTATACCTCTCATTATTTTATAAACTTCTGTCAGGTTGCCTCTCAACGTCCTACGCTCCAGTGAAACAAGTCCCAACCTAACCAGCATTTCTTTATAACTCAAAGATTCCATACCCGGCAACATCTTGGTAAATCTCTTCTGAATCCTTTCCAGCTTAATAATATCCTTCCTACAACTGGGCAACCAGAACTGGACATAATATTCGAGAAGACACCTCACCAATATCCTGTACAACCTCAACATTATTTCCCAACTCCTACAGTCAAAGGACAAGGCAAGCATGCTAAACCACCCTGTCTATGTGAGATGTAAACTTCAAAAAATTATGCACCTGAATCCCTAGGTCCCTCTGCTCTACAACACTACCCAAGGCCCTACTATTGACTGCATAAGTCTGACCCCGGTTTGTTGTACAAAAATGCAATACCTCACATTTATCCAGATTGAACTCTAGCTGCCATTTTTCGGCCCATTGACCCATTTGATCAAGATCCCTTTGTAATCTTTGAAAACCATCTTCACTGTCTACTGTACCACCAATTTTGGTGTCGTCTTTAAACTTACTAACCATGCCTTCTATATTCTCATCCAGAAAGCAAATTTGAGTGGGAGGCAGTCCCAAAGCTCAGGGCCTGCAGTTGAAGGTGCAGTCTCCAGCTGTGGTGCAATAAAAGTCAAGTATGGACAAGAGGATAAAATTAAATGACCACAGAGGTTTCAATGGATTGTGATACTGCATGCATCAGCAAGTGACCAAAAATCATGGGCTGGATTTTATGCCCCACTTCCTTGTTTTGTTTATTCACCCTGAACAAAATGTTTCTTGGTCAATTAGCAGCTCCCTGATGGGAAGGTGGTACTAAGGCAAGATTTCCTTCAGTGCCCAGTCAAGTCTTTATGGAGGAACATCCGGCAAACAGAGGGCATAACGCTGTGCTGGGAAGCTGGTCAAAGCCACTGTTTAAAGACACCCTGGCAATGGGTTTGTGTCAACTGCAGAGGAAATCCTGATGTTGCAGAAGAGATAGAAGGAAGACCATTAAATATATTGCACATGTTGGCAGCTATTCAAACAATGACAGCCACCTTGCCCACTTATATGCCAGGCCACTTCTGACACAATGTTTTCATTTTCACAAGAGAAGATGGCACAAGAGCAGGTGGCTTGAATGAAACAAAGCAGGCCATTGGGGAAGAGTACATTACTGAGTCTGTGTCCCCTGGTGGGACTGAACGAATCAATGATGACAATATCTGCTTATGTAATCTTCCTTCTCTCGGTGGCATTTCTTCCCCACCTTGTCACATTTGATGCATAAGCTGCTGATGGTACTTGGGCAACATATCACTGTCTCTTCACCCTCTGACCACAACCCAACCCTTGCATTTTTGTTGATTCGGACAGCCAAGAACTGGAGCCTTCTCAGTCATGAAGATGAAGAGGATATGGCTGTAAAGTTGAAGCGACACCATCATTCACATGCATAAGCTTACCCTCAGAGTCTAAAGTACACAAGGGACTGGCACGTATAAGAGAATGAATGTAAGTGAATGGTGGTTGGGGGATGCAGATGGCGCGGGATTGTACCAGAATGTGAAAGGTTGTTTATATGTTCAGGAGCAGCTTCAAGAAACCCAAAGCAGAGACAGCTGCAGGTAGTGTGATTTTTGAGACCCCCAATTGCAGTTGAACCAGTTGGCTGACTTCAGGGAGCAATTCTTCGAATCAGAGAATCCCTACAGTGCAGAAAAAGACCATTCAGCTAATCGAGTCAGCACTGACCCTCCGAAGAGCATTCCACCTAAACCCCCTACCCTATCCTTGTAACTCTGCATTTCCCGTGGCTAATCCACCTAGCCTACACATCCCTGGACACTACAAGGCAATTTAGCATGGTCAATCCACCTAACCTGCACATCTTTGGACTGTGGGTGATAGAGTTTTATAAAACTCTATGAGGGGCATAGATAAGGTGAATAGCCCAGGTCTTTTTCCAAGGGTAGGGGAGTCCAAAACCTGACAGCATAGGTTTAAGATAGGAGGGGAAAGATTTAAAAGAGACCTGAGGGACAACTTTTCCACACAGAGTGGTGCAGGCATGGAAATGAGCTGCCAGAGGAAGTGGTAGAGATGGATACAATTACAACATTTAAAAGACTTTTGAACAGGTACATGAATTGGAAAGGTTTAGAGGGATATGAGTCAAATGCAGGCAAATGGGACTAGTTCAGTTTAGGAAAGCTGGTCGGCCTGGACGAGTTGACAGAAGGGTCTGTTTCTGTGCTGTATGGCCCTATGACTCTATGAAACCGGAGCACCTAGTGGAAACCCATGCAGACACGGGGAGAAACACCACACGGTAGGTCAATCATGGTTGGAATTGACCCTGGGTCCCCGGCACTGTGAGGCACCGTGCTAATCACTGAGCCACTGTGCCGCACAATTCTCTTCCCTGAACTTCAGCCAGGAAAAAAATTGTTGAGGCATCTTTTTAACTGAAGATCTAATACCTGAGATGGATATGATTTCATGCCAAAAGCCTTTACCCCTTCCTCCCCCTCCCTCTCCCAGCAGCTTTTCCTGCTCTATACGACCTCTGGTCATTATTCCAGTTCCTAGATGAAGGCCTGCAAAACCCCTCATGTCTGGATGCAACTCCTTCCAACAGAAGCACTTAAATGAATAGAGGTATTACTTTGGCACCAGCCAAATCATTCACTGCAAAGTATTGAAACTTTGCACAAATATTAAAAAAAACTTCAAATATACAGACAACTCCACCAGCAGCCAGCCTGCAGTTAATTTGTGATCCTTTTCAATAGCTGGTATGCAAGAATGAACATCTGACTATATTTTGTTCGCATTCAAGCAAATGAAAAGAATATCCATCTTAAAATTATGTAAGAACTATTTTAAAAAACGGTTTTTGTCTATTTTCAGTGCACATACAAAGAATTCACATTAATATTTTAGATTATTGTTTGCAATGCTCAGCATTTTATTCTGCTCCAAATGGTTTCTCTGGAACAAGGTCTTTGGCTGAAGCTATTATTCAAGCTTGGACGTTAAGAACAAACAAACTTTTATTCACAAAGAGCCATTCCTAATTTGAGTTCATCGCAAAGTATATCTCAGTCTTTGTGAAATGCAGTCATTATTCTCTACAGGATTAACAATATCGCTTGCTGTTCTATTGAATCAGGGAAGTGTTGAGTGATGCTTAATAAAACATTTAATGGATCTCCACTGAAGGCACTGACAGACACCTTCATCTTTAGCGAAATATGAACTGCAATCTAAGGAATTTTACTGTGTTCAAAATGTCAAATAATGCTGAAAAAAGGGTTTCAAAATCTAAACAAATTGTCATACCACAATGTTTGATACAAATATTGGCCCTGTCCTTTAATCTACTTAGTAACTAGAGCATTGATATCAAGACTTGTTGTCTACTCCAACTCATTTCTTTCTCAGACCTCACTATCAAGATGCAGATGCTTCATGGCCTAATTCTGTATGAAGGACTGGTTGGACAATATGGGGAATGACTTCCACCTCCCTCACATGATCAAATCTGAGGAGCGGGGGGCACAAGACTCCTCCTCCCTTCCCCATTGCTATTGCTTTCTCCTTAGCAGAGACCTGACTCTGCAATAGCCCAAAGTGTCTAGTTTACACCATTCAGGGATGGTCTTGGGGCAGGGCTCACAGGAGACAGTCTACTTTTCACACAACAAACCACTAAGGCAACAAACAGAATCTATTGAAAACAGTTCTCCATAAATGACAGCATGAACGGTATACATCTCCTGATAAAAGCAAGCTTATTTTTGCAGGAAAAGGCGCTGAGTGGAGGACAGCTGAATAACACAAATCATGTGAGTAAAAACTGAAGCCAACTCTCTTACAGTAGGTATGAGTGGCAGGAGAAGAGTTATATTCAATCACCTCCATTCTGACCAGGAGTAATGGTATCAATGCATAGAGAAAAATCATCTCAAAATATTTCTTTATATGAGGTAATCTACGGTGTCAATCCAATATGAACAGTAGGGTCTCATCAATGACTTACATCATTTCCAGGAGATGGCTCATATCATCACAACACTGTCCTAACGAGATCAAACATCTTGATTCATGGGCACAGTTATACAGAGAATTCAATGATAACTAAATGAAAAACCACTTGAGTCAATTCATAAAACCAGACAGATTTTGTCTACTGAGAATCTACTTGGAAGATGTTGGATAGAATATAGGCTTTTCAGAAAGCTAACACTTTAGCTCTTTAGTGAATCTAATGCAATCCTTACAAGTTGCATACATATAGAGTGGTGTTTTACCTCTGTCTGAGCACCAACCCAAACTAAATGCACCAAAATAATACCATTTGCATTTGACTGTTCTGTTTTCGAGGCTTTCTCAGCTGTCTATCCCCATTACATCTATAGTGTAAATGTATTCAAGCAGTGCAAACCATGCTCAGGCTAACAGCTGGTGTGAATCATTTGTACAGTAATCAGGAAACATTTTAACAAACAGCATTAGCATTACAATGTTAACATGGTAAGGGTTTTTTGTCTCTTGCATCGTATACAGCTTGTCAAGATAACATTATTTTTTCAAGAATGGACAAGGTCTATACTATGATAACAAGGTGTAGAGCTGGATAACCACAGCAGGCCAAGCAGCAGCAGAGGAGCAGGAAAGCTGATGTTTCGGGCCTAGACCCTTCTTCGGAAGAAGG
>NC_063336.1:80640299-80668951 GCF_021869965.1 Rhincodon typus | reverse complement strand
ATCCAGCTCTACACCTTGTTATCTCAGATTCTCCAGCATCTGCAGTTCCTACTATCTCTGAAGGTCTATTCTATGTATGATTTTAAAACAACAGGATTCAGTTCAAGAAAAAAAGTAAGTAAATTACTTGCCAGTGAATGATGAGGTTCTTTACAACGTCGTCCTGGAGATTTGGGTTAGAGGAGAAAGCTGTCCTAAAAGATCAGTCAGCAACAACAAACAAGGTTGATAGGGCGATCCAGAACTTGTGGCTGGAATGGCACCAACAACTGTGACAAAGACAGCGATAGGGTCCAAATGTCTATGTTACTGGCATCCAAAGGATGTTAACACTGCTTTCTGAAGGTGCAGTTCTAGGTCTTGACTGGATAAAACTGATCAAGCCATGGTGCCTTATTTTAAGCACTGAGGGATAGTGAACAACACCTGTGCACAATACTTATTTGGCCGTCATTTTACCCGTGACCCAATCTATGCCAAAATGTTAGTGTTAATGTGAACTGATCCCCGAGTGCTCAGTGACTGGACAAGTATGAGGGAGTGTCAACCTCTAAAGAAGAACTAGTCAGTGTTCCAGATGCTCATGACACATTCTCTCAGATGACAGAATACAGGCTAAGACTGCTGAGAAATATGCATAAACAAAGTTAACTGAGGTGTTCCTAAACCTCTTGCTCAGTGCACCTAGCAACAAGAAAAAACCTTGGGATAGACTTCAACTGAAGCAAAACCTTCAGGCAAAGAAGACTGGCCTTAATAGTTTTCTCACTTTGACTAATTTAATGAATCCGTGAATTTTACAACCTGAATTTATATAGAGACTACTAACAAAGTAAAACATCCCAAGCTTTGACATGGAACTACACTGGATATATTGGTCATAAATCAAGTTCTTAAGAGAGGCAGAAAGAAACAAAGATATTTGCATTGGGTGAGGGGGAGAGAGAAAGAGAGGAAGAGAGACAGAGCAAAGGAGAGAGAGAAAGGAATGGAAAAGGAATTTCCAGAGATTAGTGCCTAAGCAATTGAAGACCTGGCCATCAATGCTAAAGCAACAGCAATAAGGATGGTCAAGAGGCCAGAATTGGAGCATTGTGGAGATTGTTGGGAAAAGGAACGATTGTAGTTCATTGAGAAGAGCGTTAATGGATTGTACATGTATGCATTCAGTCAAATAAAACAGAGAGAAAACACTGGAGTGGGATTGACTGGCCACAATATGTTGCCAACTAAACCAGAAGTGGAAAGAAAGAAATGCCAGCAGACAATTGGTCTGTAAATCGTTCCAATATAGAATTTATAGAATCCCTACAGTGTGGAAACAGGCCCTTCGGTCCAACAAGTCCACACCGACACTCAGACCATCCTACCCAGACCCGTTCCCCTATAACCCACTTAATCTACACATCCCTGAACACTATGGGCAATCTTAGCATGGCCAATCCACATTGACTGCACATCTTTGGACTGTGGGAGGAAACCGGGGCACCCGGAGGAAACCCACGCAGACACGGGGAGAATGTGCAAACTCCACACAGACAGTCGCCCAAGGCTGGAAGCGAACCCGGGTCCCCGGTGCTGTGAGGCAGCAGTGCTGACCACTGAGCCACCGTATGGCAAGGTATTTCACAAGGTACAGGAGAATGATGATGTTAAAACAGCAGGTAGGAAAGGTTTGCAGGGATATGGGCCAGGAGCAGGCAGGTGGGGCTAGTTCAGTTTGGGATTATGTTCGACATGGACTGGTTGGACAAAAGGGTCAGTTTCTGTGTTGTATGACTCTATGACCTTTTTATTTGTTTCAGGACTGGCTTGAGAGGTTTGTCCTCAACATGTGATTGTGGCTTATGTCTTCTTGTTTTACCTACCAATCTAATACTCTGTTGCACGACGGGGAGAACAAAGGCAATCTCATCTTTGGCTCCCATTACAGACCTAGGCCTTTCGATTTGCTTTCCCAGTTGAGAACATCTCTGGCTTCAGACCACTTACACTTATTCATTAATGGTGACATTTTTTATGGTTATGAGAAGGTTGATAAGTTCAATATGGAGAAGATCTTTTCATTTGTAAAGGTACCCAAAACTATAAATATAAATGTAAGTCACTAATAAATGTAATAATGAGTGCAGGAGAAATATCATTATTCACAGTACTGAGAATGTAGAACATGTTAGCACAAAGAATGGTTGAGGCATACAGCATAAATACAAGAAAAAAAACACTAGATAGCACATGGGACAGAAAGGAATTGAATCACAGTGACAGTACAGAGTTAGCACATTAGGCCCAACTTCACATGAACTCCCTCCTACCCTATTTTATCTATCCCATCAGCATATCTTTCCATTCCTTTCTCCCTCATGGACTGACCAGGCTTACCCCTCCAATTGGCAGTAAGGAATGGGAAGGTTAGGAAGATAGAGTTAATGAGGTTTGGGTGGCAGGAGGCTCACCTAGAGTGTAAACACCAGGACGGACTAGTTGGGCTGAAATAACCTGTTTCATTTCTCATGTAATGCTATATAACTCCAACAAAGCAACTACACACACATTATCTGATTACATTACTGTCAGTGTGTTGGACATATAAACAAATCAAGTAAGCTTCTTATACCTTTGGATATTGTTTGACCGGAATCAACACTCTTTCAGCTAATTTAATGTTTTTGTTGCTGATAACATCAAGGTATTGCTTCTCCTCTTCTTTTTTTGAGCTGTTGTTCTGGAATTGTTCAATTTCTGTCAAGAGACCAAAATATATCAAATTTAATGAAGCAATCTGTGAAGTAATTAAAACGTCAATTCCACAAACAACTTGGAATCATTCCGAGCTTGACCAATTCCACTTGTTCCTGTGGTTCACAATTTCACAAATGCATTTCCTGTTTATTTTCCTTTAAACTTTTATAGTATATGGATCGAGGGCTAAGGGGCGAGTTGTTCATTTTCATTAAAATGTTGCAGCACAGTGCTCTATAAAAACCTAACTCTCCCAGCTTGGTGCATATACTGGAGAATAGATTTCCCATTGCTGTGTCAACTGCACATATCTAGGATCTGGGCAATCACCTCATGATAATAGCACAAGAGGAGATCATTCAGCCCTCTGTGCTGGCTCTCTCAAGAAAAGCATCCCTTGCTGATCGATTCCTCATAATCCTGTAAATTGTTCCCCTTCAAGAATCATTACAGTTCTCCTCAGTCACAATCTAATCCAGGTACATCCTCTCCCAGAAGGAAATAAACCAAGAAAAAAACACAATGAACACTTGGAAATGAATGTACTGGACCTCTAATGGGATGTATACAGGTTGAGTTGCACCAGTATGTCTCAGTCACAAAGTTTGGGTTGTAAATTTCTCCTGGAATCCCAGTGGTAGTCCTGAGGTGTGCCTGAGGTGTTTAGTGACATTTCTGAACTGGTTCATTAGAAAATATTTTATAGCTCACCTCTGTCACAGTTCTGTGTGCCCGTGTCCCATTAAATTAAAACTTTCCTTTCCACACCACTAGGAACATGCTAAGATCATTCCTCAGGTGCATAATGCTGAAAACTCCTCTCTCGCTCTTTCTCTCTCTACCTCCCAATACTCCCCGATATCAACCAGAATCAGTCAACACAGCTACCCGTGTGGTTAAACATTATCCCAGCTTTTCTTCATTATTCACCAGCAAAACCAGTATTTGTTGGCCATCCCAAATTATCCTTGAACTAAGTGGCTTGCTAGGCCTTTTTAGACAGCACTTAAGTATCAGCCGTGTTGCTGTGGGTCTGCAGTCACATGGAGGTCAGGCCAAGTTGGGACAATAGGTTTCCCTCCCTAAGGGACATGAGCGAAACAGATAGGTATTTACAACACTCAATAATAATACTAGTACTGAGACCAGTTCTCAACTCCAGATTCATTAATCAAAGATAAATTCCACAACTGTGGGATTCAAACTCAGCATTATTGGATTACTAGTTCAATGATATTAGTACTGCATTATGGCTTCCCCAATCCGGTGCTAAGTAAGGAGTTCAGGGATAAATTAGAAGAGGAGCATTAATGTGAGGTATTTGTCAAATTTTTTTTAACTCAACTGAAAATTGTCCAGTGTTGGAGCTGGGTTCCCAGACATTCACATCTATTTAACGTTCTTCAAGGGCCCCTAATCTCACTAGGATGACAGTCAACACTTATGCTTATAGCTAATGTTGTGTAATTGTGTGCACGTTGAAGTCACTTATGTTTCATCAAATGCATTTCACAGGCTGTGGCATGATAGCTTTTATAAGCCTTCCATGAGGGAGGGCAAACAGAGCTGTGAATAGCTTCAATGAAGGGAAGTGTCCTGCGCAGGAAGAATCTTTGTTCTGCATTTAGTGACTGCTTTATAAATATTCATCACATTTGATTGTTTGAAAGCAGAAGTCAAGGATAAAATTTGACTAAATCTAAATCGAGAAAAAGCTAATTACTATTTTATCATCTGCAAGAGCAGCCACTGGTTTCTACTTTATTCCATTCCGAGTGGGTACTAATTTGATAATGAAAGTGGGTGTAATTACACTGTAACTATTGACACATTATTAAGAGAATAAATTACAAAATTAAGCAAGGCAATACTGATAACCAAGAAGCAATTTATCATTTTCTTCAAAGTTCACCCTTTGGAGTCAGAAGTGTTCCAATCTTCACAAAGAACATAAACAACGTGCATGAATAAACACACAATTAAAAATGGAAATCAACATCATGAATTTGCAAGTCAATGGTAAAACATGTATGTAATAATGAATTCTTTGATCTGAAACAAAATTAATCACTGCAATTTATGTCATCAATGAATGACATTTAATTATTTCAAATTCTATTGGGCATGGATCAGTAAGTGCAAGTGGTGGATGGAAATTTGAAGTTGCATGAGGTTTAGGAAGTAAGTTTGGCTGATAGTTTGCATGGGTTACTGCACATCTTCCTGTTTCATGGAAGTCTGCTCAGTTTCAGGCAATGCGAGCAATTGCACTGCAGACAAAACAGCTTGAAGATGTTATGCAGATAAATCAACAGTCTACTCCATTTAACTCTAATACTCAGCTTGGGAAATAGTCTCTCTTTTTCTGAGGTAGCAGGTGAAGATAGACATGCAGTAGACTCAGAACAGGAATAGTCTAGCTAGCTGGAGCAGCCGCCATTGTGTAGGAAAGGTGAAAATGCATTGGAAAGAGTGCAGAATGGGTCCAGGTATGAGCTTGTGTTTGATTTATTGTTGTCACATGTACCAAGATACAGTGAAAAGTTGTGTGTGATGTACAGGCACACTGTACCATACAAAGTGCATCAAAACAGAGTACAGAATACAGTGCTACAGTCACGGAGAAGGTACAGAGAGAGACATCAGAATTAACACTTGTGAGGTCCATTTAAAAGTCTGATAAGATTGGGGAAGAAGCTGTTCTTGAATCTGTTTGTACACGTAATCAAACTTTTATATCTTCTGACTGACGAAAGAGGGTGAAAGAGTTCTTCGATTATGTTGGTTGCTTTCCTGAGGCAGCAGGAAGTATAGGTGGAGCGAATGGATGGAAGGATGGTTTGTGTGATGAAAAACGTCAGTGATGACAATAGAGCGAGGTAGTTGGGACTGTTCTCCTTGGTGAGAAGGCGGCAGAGTAGGTTTGATAGGGATATTCAAAATCATGAGTGGCCTGGGCAGTAAATATGGTGCAGCTGTTTCCACTTGTAAAAGATAAAAAAGAATGAGAAGGTTTGGATTTCAAGTGATGTGCAAAAGAAGCAAGTGTGAGGCAAAAAAAAACCTTTTCACACAATGAGTTGTTAGAATCTGAAATGCACTGCCTAGAAATGAGGTGGAGGCAAGTTCAACTGAGGCATTCAAGAGGACATTCAATGGTTAAATAATGGGATGCAGAGACATGGGGAAAAAGGCAGGAGATTGGCATTAGATAGGATAGCCAGATTAAGTAATAGAGCTGGAGCAGGCATGATGGGCCAAATGGCCACCTCCTGCATTGTAATAATTTTGATTCAGAGATCTCATAGTAGCCAGAATCCATGAGGGATAACTATGTAAGTTTAAGTCCATGCAAGTAGCATTGTGCATGGATACAGCACTATTAAGACAAAGGAATTGTAATTGCTCAGTTTTTCCAGACAGCAGTTACTTGACATGAACCTGCTGCTGCTAAATAGAATCTCCTCTGGGACACTAGAATACATTTTTTAATTTGTCTCATCACCACATCCTTTTGCCTCACCCCAGCATCTCTAGCAATGTTCAACCACTCCTGTCTTCTACCCTGCCACAGATATTCCTTTCCATTTTCTCCCTGCCTCTATACTTGCTTGAAATCTGTAAAATCCACTAGCCCTACTACCGCAAAGTTCTGCATCTGTGTAGATCAGACTTCAGTATCACCATTCCCTCTTAAAAATGGAGCCATTTAATTAATATGTTAATTCGACCTTGCATGTCTCTGAGCACTAAGCCCTATCTGCTTGTGTCTGTTTATGTCCTGAGACTTGCCACTCGTTTTCTACACTTCTGAAGTTTGGCCATCTAATGAAGGTTGCAGCAGTACCAATGGCTTCTTTCTAATGCTATAGAGTTCATGTAAAAAATCTGAGAAACACCAAGTATTACACATTGGTTATTGTTAACTAAGAGGATTCAGACATAGAAAACAAATTGCATTGGAGTTACAATGTCCCCGCCACACAGAAAACCACAAACAGCCTGACTTTCAGGCACAACCTTATATTGGTATTGCACTTCACCATGTCCTTCTGGAGCTGTCTGCACTTCTGGTCATCATCCTTCTCTAACATCTCATTACTGTTGCCCAATTGGGTGGGACTGATAAGAATGGAGATCAGCAAGAGTTATCTATCTCATCAGAGCCAGGGTATCATAAACAACAGCCTCTCTTCCTGCCCTCTCACTGTTACCTCTAGTGTCCCCAGAATATTATTTCCTGACTACCACCTTGTATTTACAAGCATCCCCTCAGCAACATCAGCTGAAAATATATTGCTTTTCATGGGAAAGCTGGCAACACCTATTTCTAGCATATCTTGGTCTTGTTTCCCTAAATAATATTTCCAGAGCTTTCTGAAGGAAAGAAAACACTAACTTACTTTAGGAAACATCTTAGTGTGACACTAGATTGGTACACTGTTGCAAATAAGAGTACAATCATGTGACATTACATCACTTCCTGCAATGATCTAGACACTCATCAGCATACCAACCTGCACAGACTTAACCCTTTATCCTCTGAACTCCTCTAAACAGTTGCTCAATTATCTGGTGCTTCCCTGATGTGGTCCTAGATGAGCAGTAAGTTTCTTTAATTAAAAGCTGGGTCTTGCCATAAATTCCATTCATTTATGACCAGCTCCATCCCTCTCCCAAATCTTTGTGCCTGTACCGTCTGTTCCGAACATGGATGTTGTATCTGATGCTCTGATGAACTTCGGATTGCATATCGATGCCATCTCTAGTATTGCTTATTTTGACTGCTGTAACAGGCTGTAACTACATGCTTGTCTCAGCCCATCAGCTACTGAAAGCCTCATTCAAGCTGTTGTTACCAGTGGACTTAATTTATTCTGGGCAGGCTCCCATGTTGTACTCTGCAAAAACCTGAGATAATCCAAACTATGATGCTGCTTGGCCTGCTGTGTTCATCCAGCCCTGCACCTTGTTGTCTCATAATCCAAACTCTGCTGCCTGAGTCTTTGCTCATATCAGCATCTCTATGCTCACTGCCCAACACAGACTCCAAGTTCAGCAACACCTGAATGTTAATTTTTTTTTTCAAATCTCCCCATTGCCTGGTTCCTTCCTAACTTTGTAATTTTCTCTGAAACTATAGCCTCCTGCGATGTAGACGTTCTTCCCATTCCAACCTCTTGAGGATTGCTAATTTTACCTGTTTCATCTTCCCATATTAACAGTGCATTTAGCTGCCTGGGCCCAAACTTCTGGAATTCCCTTCCCTACCCATTTGATCCTTTTCCTTGTTTAAATGCTCCGTCATCTATGGCCTTCGACTCAGTTTTTGATCTTCAGACCTGGTATCTGCCTATGTGGTTTGGTGGTAAAGTTTATTTTATAATGGTCCTATGAGGTGTCTTGGCAACTTTCACTACATTGTGCCATTTTATAAGCTGTTGTACCTGTTGTGTAACAGTACCCCATATGGAGAAAGAAGCAGTGTAAAGAGTTCTTACTTCAAATGAAATACTGCAACTCTGCTGTTGTCATCAATAAAAGATGAACACTGACTTTCAGAACAAGAGAAGTGTTTTATTCTTTTATAGAATTTAGGAATTAGGAATGAGGTCAGCATTTGATACACATCCCTAAAAGCTCTTAAGACTATTAGTGTCAATCACGTAGTCACATATAGGCCAGACCATATAAGGGCAACAGACTTCCTTCCCCAAAGGATATTAGTGAAGCAGATGTGTTTTTTTATAACAGTTAATATGGATTATCATCACCTAAACTAGCTTTCAATCTCAGATTAATGAATTTAATTTAAGCCCAGCAGCTGTTGTGGTGGGATTTGAACCTGTGCCCTCAGCACATAAGCCTTGACCTCAGGCTTACCAGTGCTGTGATATTACCACTATACCACACCATGATTACATGTGACTTGATTCAATTGACAAGACCAGAACTGAAACCATTTGGATATTGCGTTGTCAACCCTCTCGTGGACTTCAAGAAGTAAAGATGAGTTTCCAGAGCACTATTCTGAAGGAAACCAAAAACAAACTGGAAAGTGTCAAAAAAATTGTGTGTGATTTCTGAACACTGACAGGATTGATCTGGTGTTTTTTCTCACAGTTGTTCAGTTGGGCGTTGAGCTTGTTGACATGCTCATTAGCCTTGGAATGCAGACATTGTGAAGGTGGACATGATGAATGACCAATGAAGGGCATGTGGGGTGGAGCAAGGGCTCACATGAGAAGAGCTCCTGGAATAGTCAAATGGAGTTGGGAACCCAATCGGGAACCAATCCCCTCTGCCAAACCAGGCTGATATGTCAGATCAACCGTGTTAATAACCACTCCAGCAATTTGCCCCTTCGTTCAGGGGGCAAGCTAATTTTTCCTCCCCCACCTTGCCCATCCTTTATAAAGGGAAACCCAATATCACATCACAGTGAGCCATGATACCCCTTCCTTCTTGGCATTCTTGCTACACTGGGCAGAAGAGCAACATGCTCAACAAGCAATGGTCTGTCCTTCATGCATGCTCTGAATTCTTTTCTACAATGTTTACACCAAGTGGGAACAAATTGAGATAGATTTTATCTAAGTTCCAGTATGGAACAAAAAGTCAATATGTCTTCACTGGGGCACAGGATCCATTTTACCACAGCATTACAAATTTGAACTGCAAAACTTGCTCTCTCACGGTGGAAAGGTGCAAGGAGAATAAAGACAAGTTTTCCTACTCACACAAGTCAAGACAATCTTTTATGGTTAAAGGAAGAACAGCTTCATGTGATTTAGCTTTTGAGAAGTGGTTCAGTTCAAGCAGATATTGTTTAGGTGCATGGAAGCAATGGGGATATCTTTAACTCACTTTCTGCTTGCCGTGGGAGTACCTTCCTACACACTGCACTTTCCATTGTATCTACAAAAAGTGCACAATCTAAGTTATAATGAGTAGGTGCCATCGAATACTGCGGCAAACATCAAATAACATGAAAAAACCAAGAGAACTGTGGACGATGGAAATCATAAACAAAATCAGAAGTTGCTGGAAAAAGTCGGCAGATCTGGCAACACCTGTGGAGAGAAATGAAAGTTAATGTTTCAGATTCAGTGGCCGTTCTTCAGAAATGATGGCAGCTGAGAAAAAGTTGGATTTTATGCAGAAGACAGGGTGGATTGCTGGTGGGGAAGGAAGGAGTTAACAACAGGTAGAAAAAAAGCCTAAAGTGAGAGAAGGACAGTTGGATCGGCAAAGGAGTGGATAACGGTCAGGCTAGGAGAATGAATAACTGCTAATGGGAATTATTTGTGGATAACAATGGGTAGTGTGTAAAAGCAAACCATGTACTAACAAGGCCTGGTGGGTGGGGATTGGGGTAAGGACATGGGAGAAGGTGCCTCAAGCCCTAAAATTGTTGAACTTGATATTGAATCCAGAAGGCTGTAGAGTTCCCAAGCAGGAAATGAGGTGCTGCTCTTCCAGCTTCCACTGAGCTTCACTGGAGCACTGCAGCAAGCCTGAGACACAGGTGCTGGCTAGGGAACAAGATGATGTGTTGAAGTAGCAAGCAACTGGAAGCTCAGGGTCATTTTTGTGAACAGAATGTAGGTGTACTGTGAAGTGGTCATCCAGCCTGTGCTTTGTTTCCCCAGTGTAGAGGATACCACATTGTGAGTGGCAAATGCAGTAGACTAGCTTGAATTGGAGGTAAAGCGTTGCATCACCTGGAAGGTATATTTTTGCCCTTGGACACTGAGGAGGGAGGAAGCAAACAGGTAGCTGTTACATCTTCTGTGGTTGCAGGAGGGGATGCCATGGGGCTGTGGGTGGAAGGTGGGGTGGGGTGGGTTGGGGCTGTGGGGAAAGGGTGGCATTGAAATTGAAGGAGGAGTGGACCAGGGTGTCCCGGAGGGCATGGTAAAACAGCATGAGCTGCTGAAAAATATGAATGATACAGTCAAACTTGCTGTGTTGAAGAAAAATTTTGGGAACAAAAACAATGTTAACGTTTTGGGTCCTCAGAAGGGTTCTGAGGAAGGGTCACCAGACCTGAAATGTTAACTCCGTTTTTTCCTTCACAGATGCTGCAAGGCCTGCTGGGCTTTTCCAGCAACTTTGTTTTTGTTCCTGATTTACAGCATCTGCAGTTCTTTCAGTTTTTAAAACTTGTGGACTTGTTTGGATGATGTGCCTGGTGCTTTGTATGTATAGACAATGGAAAACATGCGAGTATATAATCAAAGGATGGTTACATGACAGCAAGGACACCATTCAGCCCACCGTGTCCAGGCTGCCTATCTGCAAGAACAATTCATCTACTATACTCCTTCACCTTTAGTCTGCAGCTTGGTGGAACATTTCTCTTCCTGAGTTTATCCATTTCCTATTCGATTGCTGATGGATGCTGCCTGCACCACACGCTTAGACAGTGCACTTTGAATCCAAGCCAAACCATTCTTTAATGAAAAAGATTTTTACTTATGATCCCATTGGATCTTTCGCCAAGCACCTTCAATCAGTATTCTTTGGTCTGAATCCTTTCAGCAACAGTTTCTGTCATGCTTTTCTGCTTAGACCCCTTGTGATTTTAAACACCTCATTTAAATCTTCACCAAATTAAACCAGATAAATTGTAAGTAGCAGTTCATGAACTAACATCAATGCAAATTTATCCCATTCCAGATTTGTGTTTCTTCAATTCAAGCCTCTTGCATAATGCCAATCTTAATCACTCTGAAACTGTTGTCCACATCTTTAGTTGCCCAAGTGCTAAGCTCTGGAATTCCCTCTGTAAAACCTCTCCACCTCTCTATCCTCCTTTAAGATGCTTCTTAAAACCCACGCCTGTCCTGAATTCTCATGGTCTTTCACAGGATAGGGGCATCGTGGCTAGATCAGTTCTTGTTACACATCCGTAATTAGCCTGTGAAAGGTGCTAGGAGCTGCCTTCTTGAACCACTGCAGTTCCTGAGGCATAGAGATATGAACACACTGTTACGGAGAGAATTCAAAAAGGAACAGCATTCGTTATATTTCCAATTTGAGATGGTATGTGACTTGACGGGGAACATGCACTTGTTGGTGTTCTCTCTGTCTGCTGCCTTTGCCCTTCTAGATAGTAAAGATTGTGGGTTTAGAAGGTTCTGCATGTTGAACTTCATGAGTATTGTTGGAGCTGCACTCATCCAAGCAAAAGGAGAATTTTCATTCTGATTTGTGCCTTGTAGATGTTGGACAGGCTTTCCAGAGATCAGATGAGAGTTACTCGCCACAGAATTCCCAGCCATGCTCTTGAAGCTACAGTATTTATTTGGCTAGTCCTGTTCAGTTTGATATTGGAGGATTTAACAAGGACAATGTCATTGAACTTCACGGGGCAATGGTTAGATTCTGTGCTGTTGGAGATAGTCATTAACACCACACAAGTGTCAGGCAATGATACTTGTCAGCCTAAGCCTGATTTGTCCAGGTATTGCTGCTTCAGTATCTGAGGAGCCATGAATGGTGCTGAGCATTAGACGACTATTGGCGAACATCCCCACTTCTGAACTAATGTAGGGGCAGTCATTGATGAAGCAACTGAAGATTGCTGAGCCTAGGACACTATCTTGAAGAGCTCCTGCTGAGATATCCTGGAGCTGAGATGATGACTTCCAACAACCACAACCATCTTCCTATGTGCCACATATGACTCCAGCTAGTGGAGAGTGTCCCCCGGATTCCCACTGACTAGGTCTATCACCAACCTCATTACCTCTGGAGATCTTCCCCCCACTGCCTCTAAACTTATAGTCTGCCAACCCCAGAGAGCCTGCTTCTATCTCCTTCTCAAAATCCACAAACCAGACTGTCCTGGTAGGGCCATCATATCATACCATTGAGCTCATTTCTTCCTACCTTGACTCCATCCTCTCTCCACTTGTCCAGGCCCTGCCCACCTACATCCACGATTCCTCTGATGCCCTCCACCACATTGACAATTTCCACTTCCCTGGCCCTAACTGCCTCCTGTTCACCATGGATGTCTAATCACTCTATATCTCTTTATCACCAGGATGGTCTGGGAGTTCTTGGCTTCTTCCTTGACCAGAGGCCTGAAGAATCACCATCCATCACCACTCTCCTCTGCCTGGCAGAATTTGAACAATTTCTCACTTCTGCCAAGTCAAAGGAGCGGCTTTGGGCACCCTTATGGTCCCAGTTATGCCTGCCTCTTTATGGGGTATATGGAATAATCCTTGTTCCAGCCTTATACTGGACCTCTCCCACAACTCTTTTCTCAGTACATTGAGAACTGTTTTAGTGCTGCTTCATGCTCCTGCCAGGACCTTGGAAAATTTGTTTATTTTGCCTCCAATTTCCACCCCTCTATAACTTCCACATCATCCATTTCTGACACTTCCCTTCCTTTCCTTAACCCCTCTGTCTCCATTTTGGGGAATAAACTGTCCACGTCCATCCATTACAAAGACACTGACTCCCATAGCTACCTTCACTACAGCTCTTCACACCCCACGTCCTCCAAGGACTCCATCCCATTCTCCCAGTTCTTTCACCTACATCGCATCTGTTCAGACGATGCCACCTTCTAAAACAGTGCTGCTGGCATGGCTTCCTTCTTCCATAACGGTGGTTTCCTGCCCACTGTGATTGACAGGGCAGTAGGCCCTCAAACGCAGCTGACCTGTCACCTGTGTTTCCGCCCTTGTCCCTTCTCATCAGCATGACTCACAACAGCATGACTAGGTCCCCCTTGTTCTCACTTTTCACACCACCAGCCTCCGCCCTCTAAGGATCATTCTCCGCCATTTCAAACAACTCCAGCAGAAAGCCACCACCAAACATCTTTCCCTCACTCCCCCATCTGCATTTCACAGGGATCATTCCCTATAGGACATGGCCCACATCAACTCTAGTTTCCCAACCTGCCAGTTTGATTCTCTACAATTTGCCTTCCGACGTAAAAGGTCCACAGTGGATGCCATATCTCCAGCCCTACACTTATCCCTCCACGCCAGACTCCTGCTCATTGACTCTAGCTTCACCATCAACACCATTATCCCCTCCAGACTGATCTCAAAACTCTGTGACCTTGGTCTCGGTTCCGCCCTCTGCAACTGGATCCTAAGCTTTCTGACCCATAGACCACAATCAGTGAGGATTGGTAACCGCACCTCCTCCACAATAACACTCAACACTGGAGCCTCCCAAGGATGCGACATCAGCCCCCTACCGTACTCTCCATACACCCATGACTGTGTTGCCAAATTCCAAACAAATGCCATCTACAAGTTTGCTGACAACACCATGTAGTGGGACAGATATCTAACAATGACAAGTCAAAATACAGTAGGGAGATAGAGGGCTTGGTGATGTGGTGCAATGTAAACTACTTCTCACTCAACGTTGGCAAAACTAAAGAACTGATTATTGACTTCAGAAAGAAAGGAGGAGAACACGCCCCCATCTTCATCAATGGAACTGAGGTTGAGAGGGTGGAGAGTGGGAGATTCCTTGGAGTGATGATAACCAGCAACTTGTCCTGGACTTCCCACGTAGATGCAACAGTCAAAAAGGCACAACAACACCTCTCCTTCCTCAGGCAACTCAGGAAATTTGGCACGTCCATAAAGACCCTCACCAACTTCTACAGATGTACCATTGAAAGCATACTGTCCGGGTGCATAAGACTGTAAGAAACAACAGAACATTGTGTGCATAGCCCAGATCATCACGGAAGCCAACCCTTGATCCATGGACTCTATTTTCACAGCTCACTGCTGCAGAAAGGCTGCCAACATCATAAAAGACACATCACACCCTGGTAATGACCTCCTACAACCTCTTCCATCAGGCAGGAGATACAGAAGCCTGAACACACCCAGAAGCAGCTTCAGGAACAGCTTTTTCCTGCCATTATTAGGCTGATGAATGGACTCTTTAACCTCAAATAACGCTGACCTTGCTAACATTTATCTCACCTAGCACACGCACTGTGCAATGTAACCTGTATGCCTCCGTCTAAGTCTTTTTGATCTGTACACCCCTGCTTATTATGATCTGTCTGTACTGCTCATAAACAAAGCTTTTCACTCCATTTCGGTACACGTGACAATAAATCAATCAAACAACTTTAGTCCATTCATTGACCACTAACACCACCCATCTTCCCACGGCACCTTCCCATGTAACCGCAGAAGGTGGAACACCTGTTTCTTGTCCTCCTCCTGCTCACCATCCAAGGGCCTAAACGGTCTTTCCAGATGAAGCAGCATTTCACCTGAACCTCCTCCAATCTTGTGTATTGTATTCGCTGCACCCAATGTGTCCTACTGTACATTGGAGAAACCAAATGCAGACTGGGTGACCGCTCTGCAGAACACCTCTGGTCTGTGCACAAGCATGATCCCAATCGGTCATTTTAACACAGCATCCTGCTTGCATGCCCACTCGTCTGTCCTCGGCATGTTGCAGTGTTCCAGTGAATCACAATGTAAACAGGAGGAACAACGTCTCATCTTCAGACTAGGAATTTTTCAAACTTCTAGACTTAATATTGAGTTCATCACCTTCAAATGTGAACCAACTCCTATTCCTTCCCTTACTTTTAACTTTACTTGTTAAATTCTGTTGTCATGTTCTCTCTCACCCTTCTCCTTACTCCAGTGGAACTGTCTGTTCTTTCCAGTCTGGCAGTGAAACACACCACTGTTCTACCATTCTCACATTCCGATCACTTAATCTGAACTATCAACATCCCCTCTCTCACAGAACTCTAACATCACCACCCGCCCCCCTCACTATTGCACAAATGCTGTCCCCTCCTCACTTCACTTTAGCTCTGATGAAGCGTCATCTAGACTCAAAACGTTAGCTTGCTCACTCTCCATGGTGCTGCCTCTCCCACTGTGACCTCCAGCACTTATTGTTTTCAGTTTCCATTGATTCCAACTCTGCTCCTTGATGCCACAGTCAATCAGATGCAGTGGCAATCACTCTCACCTCACCTCTGGTATTCAGCTTTTTTGCCTACGTCTGAACCAAGGACGAAATGAGATCAGGAGTCGTGTGGCCTTGATGGAACCCAAACCAAGCATTGGTGAGCAGGTTATTGTAGAGCGATTTCCAGCCATTTGATCCTATTAACTGATGGTAGACTGATAGGGGGTAATTGGCTGGAGTGGATTGGTCCTGCATTTTTGGATAGGACCTGCTTGGGCCATCTTCTACAATGCTGTGTAGATATATTGCTGTGTACTTTTATGATTTAGATTTTCAATGAAATAGCTTAAATGAGTGGAACAGTTGATGTTGCTAGGAGATGAACCTTCATTTGTATCAGCCACACAAATACCAGAAGCATACATCCACACCATTATATTCCTTTCATTTGACCTGAGAAACTGGAAAATCTATTTGGGCAGTAGCTGTATACCAGTACCATAATCAGTCACACTGGCACTGCAGGCACACAACTACCATAACCCCTATAGGTGCTGTGAGCAATATTACTGGCCACATAACTTGTGTTACTGGTACCATAACCAATATCACTTGGCCCATGGGCAGTATTACTGGCACTATTTCTTGAATTATAAGCACTATAACCAGTACTACTGGTCCCATGACCAGTACTACAGGTGCTGCAATGGTATTACTGGTCCCATAACCAATACTATTGGCACCAAAATCAGCACTGCTAGCACCATGACCACTACTACTGGTGCCATAACCAATGTTACTAGCCCTATAATCAGTACTACTGGTGCAATGACCAATATTACTGGCCCCATAACCAGTGTTGCCAGCTCAATGGCCAGTAGTACTGGTGTCATGTCGAATATCACATGTGGTATACTGGTGCTCAAATAATATATACTGGTTTTCAACTGGTGCCAGTATCACTTTTTTTTCCCCGTTTCAGATGCTGGTGTTGTAATTGTATAGGAACAGCTCAGATGGGGTACAGCTACTGCTGGAGTATAAATTGTCAGAATTATTGCCAGAATGTTGTCAAGACCCAAATCTTTAGCAGAATCCAGTTTCTTTAGCTGCTTCCATATGTCACGTGGAGTGAATTAAATTAGCTACAGGTCAGCAATGGTGGTTGTGGTGGAGGTGGGGGGGTAGGCAGAAAATCGCATAGTTGATGCATTTTGAGACAGCTGGTGCAGACATAATGAGCCAAATGTGCTGTGACAATTCACAATTGTTAACTGTATTTATTTTGTATATCCTATACATGTATACATTGTCTTTTATAACTTAATATCAAGTTTCATGGTGCTTCTTGGGTCTCTCATAATGAAAAAGCAGACAATGACTACAAAAGGGGATAAATATTCAGACAGTTGGCCAAAGCTTTGGTCAAAGTAGGAAGTTTTCAAGTGTCTTAAGAAGTGAAAGAAATATAGAGAAGGAGCTAATGTGGGTCAGTAATCACAGGGCCAATGGGTGAATGTGATGCTGAGTAATGGTACAGGCAGGAGAGTTTACAACAACTTCATATTTACAGAGAAGAGATTGAAGGAAACCACAAGGAAATCTGGAATTTTGTTTTAATGACTCGACGATTTTCTCCTGAATTATTTGGAGCAGTGTCCGAGATTAATTAGAATTCTTTCAGACTTTAGGGGAATCTAGGAGTGTTGACAATCCTATGGTTTTAAATGTGGCTTTACAGAAGGTAAGTCCAAGATCATGTTCTAAGGTCAAATCTACATTTGTCTTTAAGACTGGAAATTACGAACTACGTTCCCTCCTCTTCCCCTGAAGACATCAACCTCTGTTCAACCTGTACCTCCACAGGCAATCCCCAACATCTGGCCCAAGTAACAATCCTCCACCATGGCGAACAGCTCTCCCATAAGTTAAGGAAGACATCTACACAGCGATGAGTATTTCTGTCAATGGGTCTTCATGTGACTGAAGAGGCTGATTCTCAGCTCAAAGTTCCTTCAGCACATGGGATGGGAAATTCCACGAGGTAACTGGAAACTTTTTCTTCCCTTCTCTGTTGTTGCTCTACCTCAGCATTAAATTATTTGGACTCAAAGCATGACACAGTTCAATGGAGAGATTGTCACAATTCTGAGTTATTTGTAGCAAGCTCCTCCAGGTCATTCATAACCACACTGATGTGCTTCAAAGTACACTTCACAGTATGTCCTTAAAGCATTTTCTTTGTCATATCCTGGCCCTTTGAGAGTTAAGAGAACAGGACCTGGAAGGCAAGACAACTTTTGGGTGCCCGGACAGAGTGCCCAGTGCAGCATAGTTGATTTTGCCTGTATGTTTCTGGTGTTGGCTTCAAGAGGGACACTAGTGTTGGTTTGAAGACATCCCATTGAATCTGGAGACTGGGGCGGAGGCAGTGCCAGGGCAATTTCTCTAGTGATCCTATGTGTTGCTGATCCACAGTCCAACACTCACTGCCTAGTACAGGAGTAAGGTGAAAATGACTGCTCTGCACACTGGGACTTGTGTTACCATGGTGAGGTTGATCACGGAGGATGATGTTTCTTACTTCTGTTCTACAACTACACACCCTAAAAATTCTGAAACCCAACACCCAATGAAGGGATCAGAAAAGCTGAGGCAAAACACCACCCAGGCCCAAATGTGAGCAGTGGCTATATCTAATCCTATTCTCAAAAGCAGGAGGCTGGAAATCTGAGACAAAAACAAAGAATGCTCGAAACAGTCAACGGGCTGGTTGCATCCATGGAGAGAGAAAGAGAGTTAATTAATCATGACGTCAATGATCCTGTCATTGGAACCTGTGGAAAGTTTGTGCTGTTTCTCTTTAAATGCATACTGCCGGATCTGCTGAATATTTCCAGCAGTTTCCAGTTTTATTTTGAATTCAATAATAATTTTAGAACGTATAGGATTTGCTGAACTCCAATCAGCCAGGGAAACCCTGAATTTCTCCTCCGTTGCCCAGCCTCAATTACGGCAGATCTAACGCTGTCCAATCAGAAAATGTATTGCAGCAGAACCAAATGGTTGCTCTCCAGATAAATGGTTAGAGTTACCATGGTTACATCACACAGCGGATGATGTGGGCTTTGCCTCCAGCAGGTTACTTTACTTGTGGCAATTCTTCTTGTTCTCCGTTGTAACATAAGAAACCCGGTACAAATAACATGGTATTAAAAGATCCAATAGTTGCATTTGACAGCAGGCTGAAATTCAAAATTACTACATTCACAGACAGATAAGAACATAAGAACTAGGAGCAGCAGTAGGAGTAGGTGATTCAGTCCCTTGAGTCTCCCCTGCCACTGAGTACAATCATGACCCGCCCTATCTCAGCCCCATCTCTAGTTTCCTTCCTGCTCTTCATGAGTCCTGTTATCCACCACACTGGGGTAGTGAATTCCAGAGTTTCACAACCCTTAAACAGAGGTAATTTCTCCTCATCTGTTTTAAATCTGCCACTCCTTTTCCTAAAACTACATTGGCCCACATGAGGAAACATGCTCTCTACATCTTCTTTGTCAATCCCTTTTAGCATCTCAATTAGATCTCCTCTCATTCTTCGAAACTCAAGACTATAAACCTAAACTGCTCGATCTCACTTTGTAAGATAAACCCCTCATCTCTGGAATCAATCTAGTGAACCTCCTCTGAACTGTCCCCAATGCAACTACCTCCCTCCTCCAGTAAATAAAGTGTCTGGGCTAATGTTAGGCTCTTTGATTACAGCAGAACAATCACAGCATTACAGAATTGTAACAATGCAGAGGCAGGTCACTTGGCCCATTGTGTCTGTGCCAGCTCTATTAGGTAGTACCTATGTCCTTTTTCTGCCTCCCTATCCCTTCAAACCATTTCTATCCAAATAATCCTCCAACGCGGTTGCTGACTTGCTCGCTGTAGCTGGCTTGTTTTCGTTCAGAATTTTCGTCACCACGCTAGGTAACATCATCCGTGAGGCCTCCGATGAAGTGATGTTGTTCTACTCCGCTTGGAATTTATACTGTCTGGTCAGTTATGACGAGTTTTGTCATTTCCGGTTTTGTTCTGTATGAGTTTATATATGGGGTCCAATTCTATATGTTTGTTGATATATGGAATTGGACCCCATATACAAACTCACGGATGATGTTACCTAGCGTGGTGACGAAAAGTCTGAATGAAAACAAGCCAGCTTGGTAAGCTAGTCAACAACCTCACCCAGAACATGAGCTACAAATCTTTGCGAAAACCCTGATTATCCAATGCTTTCTTGGATGCCTCAATTGAACTGGCCTCTACCAGATTTCTAGGTAGTGCCTGGCTACTCTATTTGACCATAATACACAGGAGTAAAATTAGGTCATTTGGCCCATCGAGTTGCAGGCTTGGTGGGTCGATCGGCCTGGTCCTGTGCCATAGTTTTCTTTGACTCTGCTCCACCATATCATGGTTGATATGTTTCCCAATCCCATTCTCCTGCCTTCTGCCCGTAACCCTTAATCCCCTTACTAATCAAGAACCTGTGTCTTAAATACACTCAATGACTTGGCTGCCACAGCCTTCTGTGGCAATGAGTTCCAAAGATTCACCACATTCTGATTGAAGAAATTATTCTTCATCTCAGCTCTAAAAGGGTCATCTCTTCACTGAAGCTGTGCCCTTGGGTCCTAGTCTCTCCTACTGGTGGAAACATCTTCTCCATGCCCACTGCATCTAGGCTACTCCAATATTCTCCAAGTTTCAATGAGATTCCCCCTCATCCTTCTAAACTCCTTTCAGCATCTACCCAGAATCGTCAACCGTTCCTCATGTGACATGCCCTTCATCGTTGGGATCATTCTTGTATCTTGGTGAAAGATCTTTCTTACATCACATTTACTTTGTTTGCACATCACTAACTCTATGCCCTCTCAATCTTTTTCCATTTATGAATAGGAATAGCTTTTCTTTAACTACTCATGCCCTTGAAACCCTTTATCAAATGTCTTCTCAGCCTTCTTCTCTCAACGGAGAACAGCCCCAACCTCTTGAACTTTCTCCTTTACTGATGACTTGCTCATTATCGCATGTTATGCTTCAAGTGATTCCAAGTAAGATGTTGGGAGAGGTTTTTATTTCCTCAGGTTACATGCTATGATCTAATGATGATATTGTGAGCATGTCTCTTAAAGGCATGATGAGAATGACCATAAGACATAAAAATGGGGAAGCTTTGCTCTTTGCCTGTTCTTGGTGTTTTACATAACATACATAAATATAATCATAAGTCTGTTTGCTTTCTCATATAAGGAATCTCATGTATCAGCTTGAAGAAGAAATGATCAAATTTCCACAGTGTCTTGGTCAATATTTAATCCCTCAACCATGATCACTAAAACAGATAATCTGGTCGTTTATTAACGGCTATTTTTGGGAGCTTGCTGTATAGGGATTGGTTGCTGCATTTCATGCGTTGCAGCTGTGTTGACACTTCCTGTGAAAAAAACTGGCACATGACAGTAAATTTTCTATTTCCCAGTGTTAACGCTCCCTTACCTTGATGAGGATGAAACTGTTGCCAAAACAAGAATAACAATCTATCTTATTCACTGTCAAATAATCTAAAAACAAGGTGAAACCTAGTAAACAAAACTAAGTCACAACTAATAAAACCAGGTGTTTTACTATACCACATTTCAAGGACTGTTAAATGTACACAGATTTCAATTTTAAATATTAATGTACATTCGCAGGATTTTCAAATGAATTGTTTCATTTAATAAAGCTGCCAGTTTCCATTGTGTTGTCAAATGATCTAATATTTATGGGTCTGGTGCTTAGCAGAGTGTATAATTCAATTCCTTTAGTTTACAATCAAAGGACGTTTTATCTAAGATACAGTATTAACTGAAAGGGAGCATGATTAGGATTTAAGAAATAAAAGTGATTGTTAAAATAAGAATAATGTTTTATTAGAAGTGCAGCAATCAAGAAAAGTATTCACCGCAAGGCGGCAGGCAATTTGAAATTATCTCCGAAAACTGCAATTGAGTATACACTGAACTGGAAGAATTTTACAAGGTTCTAAAAGGAAAGTGGGAATGGGACTAAGTGGTCGGTGTTTCAAAGAGACAGCACTGCCACAATGGGCTGAATGGCCTGTGTTGTATAAAATTGAAAGTCATCAATTCTATCCCTGCTCCCTGGAGCAGTACGCTGATAACAGGGCCTCGTGGTTTCCAACCATTAAATCCGGAGTTTTTAAGTGTGTGCACTCGTAAATGACTCATTTACATTTGCTTTCTCAGGTAGAGTTTTTTTTTAGCGATTATCCTTATTTTTCATGGTTGCAATCCAGATGATCTGAGACATTAGCTATGATCAAATGGCAGAACAGACTCAATGGACTGAATGACCTAATCCTGCTCCTATGCTTTATGGTGTTACACTGTTCCACCTCTGGTCTTTTGCTCAATTCTGATTTGTATCATTGTGCCCAATGGAGGCCATCCTGCAGCTGCTTTGATCCTAGTTCTCTTCTCCATACTCGTCTCTTTGACCTGTAGGCTTTCAGTTATCTTATCCAGCCTCTTCTTAGGTGGCTCAGCACAAAACTGTACTTAATAATGCTCCTGTGAAGGAACATTGGGCCACATAAATATATGAAAGGTGCTACATAAATGCAACTTGCTGTTGCTGTCAGTGTGTTTGATATCTTCTTTTCAGTGAAAAACGGAGGGGCTGAAATGACTACTTACTTCACTCCCTTGCGCTTTCCCTGTGCTTGGCTTCAATCAACAAGCACCATTGTGCTGGACAGAACAAACCAATAAAATGCATGAATTAATCAACAGGCTCATTCTGAATGGTGTAAGTAACACTACAATCTGCTCAGCAAAGACAACGTACAGCACATTCTGATCACAGAGAAGTCAATTCCCTGATGATGCTGCACAAGTTAACTGCAAGGCAACTGATGGACTGTCTTACTCTGGAACTTGCTGTCGCTGACTTTAATGTTGGTGAAAGCACGATCATGGGACAGGAATATCTCGGTCCCTGACCACAATGAAGACTCACTCAGCACCCTCCGCAACGCATCATTTATTAACAAATTCCACTACCTCGGGTCCACAGCAACAGACAATCTGATCCCTTGATACAGAACTGGATACTTACAAAGAGAAAGCTGGAACCACTTTGACTGACTCACAAATCACGCAGAGGATAACATCAGTCCTCAGGTCCAAGCCGATGGCTTATAAGGCCGGTGTTCTCAGCACTTTGTTAAGGGCTGTGAAATATGGATGACTCACAGCCAGCAAACAAGGAAGGAAGCTCGGCAAATTCCATCTTCACCATCTGCAGCACACTTCCAGCACATCTCATAAAAGGTCCAATGTCAGAGCTCCCAGGACTGGCAGCACTCATTGAGCAGAGACAGCTTTGTTGGCTCAGGCTGATGAGGAGTTGCAGAGAATGTGTACATGGTTCTCCTGCCCAGTGTTGAATTTCTTGTCCACAGTATAAGAGAAAACAAATAACTGGACAAGGAGAGTCAATTTGGAAGGAAGGGGAACATCAGACACTTCCTAACACAAATGTGGTTCTCCCCATACATCTGGGCTGGAACATCCAAACACACATCAGTGAACTCCCCATTCACAATATGGTGAATGATTTCTGAAGAAGGGTCCAGACCCAAAACGTCAGCTTTCCTGCTCCTCTGATGCAGCTTAGAACATAGAACATAGAACATTACAGCGCAGTACAGGCCCTTTGGCCCTCGACGTTGCACCAACCTGTAAAACCAATCTGAAGCCCATCTAACCTAAACTATTCCATTATCATCCATATGTTTATCCAATGACCATTTAAATGCCCTTAAAGTTGGCGAGTCTATTACTTTTGCATGCAGGGCATTCCACGCCCTTACTATTCTCTGAGTAAAGAACCTACCTCTGACATCTGTCCTATATCTATCACCCCTCAATTTAAAGCTATGTCCCCTCGTGCTAGCCCACCATCTGAGGAAAAA
This sequence comes from Rhincodon typus, assembly GCF_021869965.1. Lineage (NCBI taxonomy): Eukaryota > Metazoa > Chordata > Chondrichthyes > Orectolobiformes > Rhincodontidae > Rhincodon > Rhincodon typus. The sequence continues at coordinate 80,645,229 of NC_063336.1, read as the reverse complement.
GGCTCCCACTGTCCACCCTATCTAATCCTCTGATCATCTTGTATGTCTCTATTAAGTCACCTCCTAACCTTCTTCTCTCTAACGAAAACAGCCTCAAGACCCTCAGCCTTTCCTCATAAGACCTTCCCTCCATACCAGGCAACATCCTGGTAAATCTCCTCTGCACCCTTTCCATTGCTTCCACATCCTTCCTATAACGCGGTGACCAGAACTGTACTCAATACTCCAAGTGCGGCCGCACCAGAGTTTTGTACAGCTGCCACATGACCTCATGGCTCCAAAACTCAATCCCTCTACCAATAAAACCTAACACACCATACGCCTCCTTATCAACCTGGGTGGCAACTTTCAGGGATCTATGCACATGGACACTGAGATCTCTCTGCTCATCCACACTACCAAGAATCTTACCATTAGCCCAGTACTCTGTATTCCTGTTGCTCCTTTCAAAGTGAATCACCTCACACTTTTCCGCATTAAACTCCATTTGCCACCTCTCAGCCCAGCTTTGCAGCTTATCTATGTCCCTCTGTAACCTGCAACATCCTCCGCACTATCCACAACTCCACCGACTTTGGTGTCATCTGCAAATTTACTAACCCATCCTTCTACACCCTCATCCAGGTCATTTATAAAAATGACAAACAGCAGTGGCCCCAAAACAGATCCTTGAGGTACACCACTAGTAACTGAACTCCAGGATGAACATTTCCCATCAAACACCACCCTCTGTCTTCTTACAGCTAGCCAATTTCTGATCCAAACCGCTAAATCACCCTCAATCCCATGCCTCCGTATTTTCTGCAATAGCCTACCATGGGGAACCTTATCAAACACTTTACTGAAATCCATATACACCACATCAACCGCTTTACCCTCATCCACCTGTTTGGTCACCTTTTCAAAGAACTCAATAAGGTTTGTGAGGCACGACCTACCCTTCACAAAACCGTGTTGACTATCCCTAATCAAATTATTCCTTTCTAGATGATTATAAATCCTATCTCTTATAATCCTTTCCAACACTTAACCCACAACCGAAGTAAGGCTCACTGGTCTATAATTACCAGGGTTGTCTCTACTCCCCTTCTTGAACAAGGGAACAACATTTTCTAGTCTCCAGTCTTCGAGCACTATTCCTGTAGACAATGATGACATAAAGGTCAAAGCCAAAGGCTCTGCAATCTCCTCTCTAGCTTCCCAGAGAATCCTAGGATAAATCCCATCCGGCCCAGGGGACTTATCTATTTTCACACCTTCCAGAATTGCTAACACCTCCTCCTTACGAACCTCAATCCCGTCTAGTCTAATAGCCTGTATCTCAGTATTCTCCTCGACAACATTGTCTTTTTCCTGTGTGAATACTGACGAAAAATATGCATTTAGTGCCTCTCCTATCTCTTCAGACTCCACGCACAACTTCCCACTACTGTCCTTGACTGGCCCTAATCTTACTCTAGTCATTCTTTTATTCCTGACATACCTATAGAAAGCTTCAGGGTTTTCCTTGATCCTACCTGCTAAAGATTTCTCATGTCCCCTCCTGGCTCTTCTTAGCTCTCTCTTTAGGTCCTTCCTGGCTAACTTGTAACTCTCAAGCACCCTAACTGAGCCTTCACGCCTCATCTCTACATAAGCCTCCTTTTTCCTCTTGACAAGAGATTCAACTTCTTTAGTAAACCACGGTTCCCTCGCTCGACCACTTCCTCCCTGCCTGACAGGTACATACTTCTCAAGGACACGCAGTAGCTGTTCCTTGAACAAGCTCCACATTTCAATTGTGCCCAGCCCCCGCAGTTTCCTTCTCCATCCTATGCATCCTAAATCTTGCCTAATCGCCTCATAATCGCCTTTCCCCCAGCTATAACTCTTGCCCTGCGGTATATACCTATCCCTTTTCATCGCTAAAGTAAACATAACCAAATTGTGGTCACTATCACTAAAGTGCTCACCTACCTCCAAATCTAACGCCTGGCCTGGTTCATTACCCAGTACCAAATCCAATGTGGCCTCGCCTCTTGTTGGCTTATCTGCATACTGTGTCAGGAAACCCTCCTGCACACATTGGACAAAAACTGACCCATCTAAAGTACTCGAACTATAGCGTTTCCAGTCAATATTTGGAAAGTTAAAGTCCCCCGTAACAACTACCCTGTTACTTTCGCTCCTATCCAGAACCACCTTTGCAATCTTTTCCTCTACATCTCTGGAACTTTTCGGAAAACTCCCAAAAGGGTGACCTCTCCTTTCCTGTTTCTAACCTCAGCCCATACTACCTCAGCAGACGAGTCCTCATCAAACGTCCTTTCTGCCACCGTACTACTGTCCTTGACTAACAATGCCACACCTCCCCCTCTTTTACCATCTTCCCTGATCTTACTGAAACATCTAAACCCCGGAACCTGCAACAACCATTCCTGTCCCTGCTCTATCCATGTCTCTGAAATGGCCACAACATCGAAGTCCCAGGTACCAACCCATGCTGCAAGTTCACCCACCTTATTCCAGATGCTCCTGGCATTGAAGTAGACACACTTCAAACTACCTTCCTGCCTGCCGGTACACTCCTGCGACCTTGAAACCTTATTCATGACCTCATTACTCTCAACCTCCTGTACACTGGAGCTACAATTCAGGTTCCCATCCCCCTGCTGAATTAGTTTAAACCCTCCCGAAGAGCATTAGGAAGTTTCCCCCCCAGGATATTGGTACCCCTCTGGTTCAGGTGTAGACCATCCCGTTTGTAGAGGTCCCACCTACCCCAGAATGAGCCCCAATTATCCAGGTATCTGAATCCCTCCCTCCTGCACCATCCCTGTAGCCACGTGTTCAACTGCTCTCTCTCCCTATTCCTCGCCTCGCTAGCACGTGGCACGGGTAACAAACCAGAGATAACAACTCTGTTTATTCCACCTCTAAGCTTCCACCCTAGCTCCTTGAATTTCTGCCTTACATCCCCATCCCTTTTCCGACCTATGTCGTTGGTGCCTATGTGGACCACGACTTGGGGCTGCTCCCCTCCCCCTTAAGGATCCCGAAAACACGATCCGAGACCTGGGAGGCAACACACTAACCGCGAGTCTCTCTCATTCCCACAGAATCTCCCATCTGTCCCCCCAACTATGGAGTCCCCAGTGACTAATGCTCTCCTCCTCTCCCCCCTTGGCCTGCTGTGTACATCCAGATCTACACTTTGTTATCTATGGTGAATGATAACCCCATTTGATAAAAGCATGGGCATCATAACACTTGTTGTGGCTTGAGTTGCCAATTCTCATGGAGATCAATCCTGAGGTGTAATCACATGACCTCATTTCCATATCCTGCACCTGCACGCCAATGATTGGTCACATGACATGTCCATCTTTGCTGCACCAATAAGAAAACTCAGCCCGAATGAATGGATTTCCCGCTTTTGGTAAAACTGCCCTTTTCTTCAATCCCCAATCTCTTACATAACTGGCAAAGGGGATTCTGACTCTTCCCAACGTGTAGGGAGCTTGAATTCGCAATCTCCTCAGAGACAGCTGGCAACACAGACTGGGGTTGACTTCACTATGTCTTAACCTGATTGCCCACACCATAAAGTCCACATGTAAAATTCACTGTAGGTGCATGGTCTGTTTGTGGCAAAAAAAAACTTTCACTGAATTAAATAATAAACAGCAGAAAGTTACTATCACTGAAACCTCATTTTAATTAAAATTGTTATTAGAATTATTCCAGTGTAATTAGAATGATCAGTCATTGATCCTACCCCAAGTACATATGCTCATCCATACATCGGCTTTTGTTCTTATGGAGAAGACCACAAATGAGTTCAGGAACCAATTGTACTGTACCTGAGGGACTGTAGCCTTCTCCTTGATTGCAGCCAATGGCAATTATGACACAACAGATGAGTCTCATTGTCCATGACAATCTTTATTTTAACAGAATTCTTTGAGAGCAGATTTGTCATGGAAGATCAGCCTATCAAATAACTTGTGACTCGTTCAGTAATTTCTTTTAAAGTGTACCTTTAAAGTGCCTGCTTTCCTAAGCTAACTGTAGCGGGAAAGGCTTTAAAATAGGAAAGCACTCTCAGCAACAATTGCTATGAAGCTAGTTTTGAATTCCCAGACTGTCATCGAATTTAAATTTCACCATACTCAATAATGGGTTTTGAACCCATACCCCCATGCATTAACCTGTGCTCTGGATTACTAGTCTCATGACATTACCACTACACCATCACCTCCCCTTCAGAGAATAGCAATTCAGGGGTGACCCATCCAGAATCATACAAGTGTGGAACCCTTGCCATAACAGCAGTCATAACAATGAGGAATTATAAATAGAAAATGTAACAGGTCAAGTCAGAGACTTGAGGAGAGATGCAATGTAAAGGATTCATGTGAATTTGTAAATACAATTGTTTACATCATCAATGGAAAGTGTTGTAAGATCACGTGGCCACTAGGAAAATGTTCTCTCTTGCAGCCTCATGGCAAAGGTGAAGGTTTGGCTTGTATATAGCTGGTGTTTGCTGCTTTAAATAAAAAAGATGTTAAGCCTCCTGTAATATATATCAACATCTCTCCTCGATTGAAGCATAGTACAGTCACAACACTGAAATGCATTGAATGTCATGAAATCTCTGAATTTCATGTATCTCTGGAGTAGATACTAACTAAAATAGTGAAAAATTTTGGGCTGGTAATTACAGAAGTACACTTTAAATGGCATTTAATTGCCGTTGAGTTTCAAATCAACCCCTCTGGCACTGAAAATTAAACACTACAAGTGTGCAATCTTTTCTCATCAAAGTTAAAAATTTAAAAAGCTTTTACCTTTTCCCCCCACAATCTATCTTCCTTTATTTCTCTTTCTGTGCTTGGTTTGGACATTGAACTAATCAACTTTCAAAGTCTGAGACAACAAGGTGCAG
>NC_063336.1:80560550-80639899 GCF_021869965.1 Rhincodon typus | reverse complement strand
GCCTAGACCCTTCTGATGAAGGGTCTAGGCCCGAAACGTCAGCCTTTCTGCTCCTCTGATGCTGCTTGGCCTGCTGTGTTCATCCAGCTCTGCACCTTGTTGTCTCGGATTCTCCAGCATCTGCAGTTCCTACTATCTCTGATTCAACTTTCAAAGTCTACTGTTTTCTTAATCCTTCCACTAGTTATTTCACAATCCACCAAGCTGGTTGGTTTAGGAGACACACACTTATTGTCATGTGCACTCAGATCCAGATGACTGGTTTCTCTCGCTGTGACATTCTCAGCTGATACTTTCTAGCAACTTGTCCTGCAGAAATGATATGGAAGAAAAAGTCTATCTAATGGTGGATACTTTTAAAGGGTAGCACTTTGCAAAATTAGGGTCATTATCTAGCACATGAATTGGGAATCTGAATGATCTTCTATCTATCAACTTTCCAAGTTGCATTCCAAGACTGTGACCACTTCCAACTCGATGTAAAAGGACAGCAGATACATGGAACATCATCAGCTGCAACATCCTCTCCAAGCCTGTCACCATCCTGACATGGAAATATATCACTGTTCCTTCAGTGCGACTGGGTCAAAATCCTGGAACACTCTCCTTGACAGCATGGTGGATATAACCTCACCACAGAGACCTTAGCACCTCATCAAGATGGTTCACAATCACCTTCTCAAGGGAAACTAGGGATGGACAAAAAATCCTGACATTGCCAGTGACACCCTTATCCTTATAACTAACTTCAAAAATCACAGATTTACCTTGCCTGTCTATTTTTGGTTAAATTAGGGCATAGAAGTATTTGAGATTGTGTCCCCATTCTTCCCCATTTCCAGGTGCCTTGTCTCACCACAACGGTGATCATATGACAATGAGGTGCCTATCGAAGACATGCTTTGCCTCTCACATATTGCCATGTTTTTGCTTTCATTGATCACAGGCTGCCTGTTAAGATATCCATTGGGACAGCAGATCATATGCTCCTTAGACATTATTACTTCTTAAAAGTTCTTTTCACTCAGAAAATATTTTATATATTGTAATATTACACCTTTCCCTGATCACAGAGCATCAAAAACTGCTTTCCAATCATCCAAGTACTTTTGGAGTGCAGAAATTGTTGGAATATAGGAATCAAAACTGCCAAATGAAGAACAGCAAGATGCTGTAGCTATCAGTAATAGAAAAGGACCATTTTGTCCTCAGGTCTGTTCCAACATTCACTGAAATGCAGCTGGCTTGTCACCTAACCACACATTTACACCCTCCCTTACCCAGACTCCCTTAATATCTCGGTGCTATTAGCAAAGATCTTGCAATATTGGTTTTAAAAATAACAAATGACTTGACATCAACTGCTTCATTTTCGGAAGAAGGAAGGGTCTAGGCCCGAAACGTCAGCTTTCCTGCTTCTCTGATGCTGCTTGGCCTGCTGTGTTCATCCAGCTCTACACCTTGTTATCTCAGATTCTCCAGCATCTGCAGTTCCTACTATCTCTGACATCAACTGCTGTTTAGAGGAGAGATCAGAATCTTTAGACCCTTCAATGGTCTAGCTCTAACTTTTCAATTATGCTGCCTACTCCAAGCCTTCTCCCAACTAGCAGCAGTGAAAATGCAGGCAGCTCGTCACAGTTGGGAGCACAGAACAGACAAGGGATGAATATGTTGTTGTATGGTAGCATGCTATGACAAACTCACACCTACAGCATGCACCAACAGTTTATGTGGAAAACACACTGCATGTCCTATAAGCTAATGGTAATGTGTGAAAGTCAAGGGCCACCAGTCCTTAGTGGCCCGAAGAGGTCAATCTCCATTATATGGTGCCATTGCAGTCAGACAGGAGACCAGTCCAGGGATCATGGGTATGTCAGTCTGGGAGCTGCAGAAACACCCATTTGGAAACTGGGCCATGCTCCAAAAGGGCTGTTCTCTGAAGTGAGTCTGGGACAATCGGGTATTAATGTATGGGGCTCATCGGGGGAAGCTGGGATGCTCAAATTCCGGAGTTGTGGTTCATTAGGCTGGGTCACGGAGGGAATTGTGATGACGAAAGGGGGCAATTTGACATACAGGCTGGCATTTCTCAGAGCAGGGAGGGTGTGGGCAGCTGCAACAGGGAAGGATTTCACAACTTACAAGCCCAGCAACAACAGCAAGCTCCAGCAGCTGCTTTGCAATCTCCAGAAGGAGAACCAGTCACTGAAGATCCACCAAGACGCTGAGGAGAGATTAATCAGATCCCAAGCATACCAGTCTTTATGATCTGAAGCTGTCAGGAAAACACTGCAGGTGCAGAGTAAGTTGGCCTTCCTGGGCTATTATCACTATTTATTAGATCAGGTCTGGCACTCAGAAGGAATGGATACCTATACTATCCCAAAGCCCATCAATGTCGCAGCCAAATTGAATCTTTACGCCAGCAGCTCAAGTCAAGGAGCAAATGGGTCCACGTGTGGCCACTCCCAATTCTCAGTCCACAAACACATCCAGGTTTTATCCATTTCTAACGTTTTCCTCTGATGAGGAGAGTCAGCTCAGGGAGTGGGATTCTGCAACATCACTGGCTTTTTCCAGGCTCAGGCTACTACAGACTGCATCCAAACACTTTGAGAACACTTTGTCACCCATCTACAACATTTGTCAACAGAAAAGGCTTCTACTCCATCAATATTCAGTGTACCTGTGACCACTGGTGCTAGATTCTGGAGATGTACACCAGATATGCTGGGAGTTGCCATGATGGGTACATACTGGAGAATTCATAAGTTCCTGTCCCCTCCTGAGCTCCTTAACCAATCCTGGGTTGACTGTTGGGAGATAAGGGTTAACGCGTCCCCACATGGCTGATGACAACTTTTCGGTGACCCTCGGATTTACGCAGAATGGATACAATACTGTCCTTGTTTTCAGAAGGGCTCACAGTGGAACAGTTTATAGGTCTCAATAAGGTAAGGTTTCAATGCCTGGACTACTCCAATGTGGTCTTTCAGTATAAACCAGACAGTGTGAGTCACATTGTCTCAGGCTATGCCCTTCCCAACTTGAGCTGAGAAAAGGGAAATGTCCTGGATGCAGTGGAAATGAGGGATTGAGATTCAATCCTTTGAGGATGAGGATCAGGAGATTGAATTAAAGTGATATTCAAGAGACCATGATAGAGCTATGCACTGTTGAGCACCAGAGGCTGGACAGAAACTCTACTGAGAATATTTCCAAGAGAAATGTGCTGGGTTTGGTCTTCATTGAGACTTATGCTGTGTTCTAATGGTGTAGGTGCACAATGTAAGGGCCAGATCCTAGTTTGCAGACCTCAACACACTATGGAGCTGCTGTTTAAACATGGTACCAACAGCTTGTCACTAGGTCCAGGCAGCAGTGAGCACTTCCATCTCTCCCTCTGTTCCTCTCCCTCGGAGACGTGCATGGGAGAGGCTGATTCTTTATAATTAACGAGATGGGGAGCGGAAGATTGCATGAGAGAAGTCATTACGGGCTATGGAAGTCAACCTGTTATGAATTCTCACCGAGTAAACACTTTACCAAAGAATTGGAACAGCTCTGACATGCAAATACTCCACAAAATACAAATCCACTTGTGAAAGAAATGCATCACATTTCTAATCTTAACACAAACAAGTCACATCAGACTACAGCAAATGAGGTTAACATTGAGAAAATAATGTAACCTCACTAATGTATATTGCTGATTCCATCTCTAGCTACAGAGAGAACAAAATGCAATGACAGGAAGGTCATGGGCAAGTAGAAAGTAAATCACAAGCTAAAGACAAACACACAAAGCCGGTTTCCTTCATCTGTCTCCATAGAGGTTGCACTCTCCTTATTACAGCATCTTTTTCTTCTTAAATTATTCTGCGATCTAGATAAAAATGAACAAACACAAAATGATCCGCAAATGGTCTATATAGAAGAGTCAGCTTCTAACAAAATTGCTTTGAAGTTAAATGTTGCTTGAAAGGGGTCAGTTCATCATGATAGCTCCGATTAGGATATGCATCACAAGGCAGACAAAGCATTGGGCTTGACGGTCTCAGACTCATTAAAACGCTTCCAGCAAGTGTTCACGCATTAGGGATTCAAATGCCTTGGCCTTTTCTTCAGCTTTGCAAGGTAGATTCTGGTGTCTAGGCAGCTCACTGGAAACTGTACAAGGTAACACCCAGTTTTGAAATAAAATTCCCACCCCAGTGTTTGGATCTCCCCAAACCCTGCTGCCTTCCCTGTCTCTATAATCTCGTTCAACACTTACAACTCTCTGATGTTGCACCCCCACCCTCCCCCTGTTGTCCATGCTTCGGACACTTTGACGAGTTTATGTATTAAAAACACTTTGCCCAACACTGTTGTGGGTGAGGTGGAAAAAGGGACACAGAATTTTGTTTGCAATTCAACATGACTGTTCTAACAAAATATTCCTTATTAAAAACAGTGTGAGAGCATTTCCCAAACTCTCCCAATATTTACTCTCTATCTAGGTCTACCCATCTGGGAAAAGATATTACCTGCAGTGTCTGAGCTGGGCCATTGGAATCTCCTTCTCTGATGTAGGGCTAGCTTTCTTCCATGAGGGTGGGTCTTGCATGTCAGGGTGGATTTTCTCCTGGGTCTTATCGGTTGTTGCACAGTCTTTCACCACAAGTCTTATTGCAAGTCTTCACTGAGAGGGTGACTGCCAGGTGTGTTTTTATCCCCTCGCCGTGGATCATCTTGAATGTTCTATGGCCTTTGGCAAATAGGTCATGAGCGGAGTTCAAGGCATCCAATGGGGTCATGCCAACAACCTTCACTGTTGCCATGCTGGGATGATTTAAAGTGCACGTTCTCAGGCAGTAGCATAGGCCCTAAATTCTGGAAACCCCACTGTAAACTTCTCTGTCTCTGCTTTCGCCTTTAAGAATCCTTGAAAACTTGTATCTTTGACCAAGACCTTCCACCCGTCTATTAGCCAGAGGCTGCAGAGACATATAAAGTGGTGGGGGAGGTGCAGGGGAGGTAAGGGGGTTACCAGCTGCTGACATCTCCAACAGGTGGTACTGAATGCAAAAGGTTCTGACACGAAGAAAGAAGCAGCTTGTGAACTAAAAAATGACCTGGGCCCAGGTACTGCTTTGAACCAGATCATCTATCTCCTGTTCCCAATCTGTTTCAGTTTCTAACTATCCGTTTCATCCGACCCACTCAATTCCTCTACCCTTTTCTCTTTCTTTTGTTGTTTTCCTTGGCAATACTTTATATGTGGGTGGCCAATATCACAGTTCCAATTATCTCTTGGATATCTGTAACTGGCCCTGTTCTTGCTCTCTCTGACTTTGGGAACTCGGAACATTGTTAGCAGTTAGCATTGAGCATCACATGCCAGTTGTGGCTATCTTATTTCACTCCTACTAACTTTGATTGATGTGATACCAGCTACTCTTACCTGGTTCCGTTAATACCTTGTATACAGATGGGCTGGCTCTACCTACTATCTGATAGGGACCAATGAACTTTGGATGAGTTGGGCTGGTATATTCTTATCATTACTCTTTGTCTAGGACTCAATTTTATCGGGCTGGCTTTTGCATCAAAATAGGCCTTACTTTGTTGTTTCTTCTTCCCATGTTGGGGAGCTGCTAATGTAAATTTGCTTCTTTTACTGTTTCTACCAACTGTTATACCCATTTTCCTGATATAGTATTGTCTACCTCGGGCTCAGACAAGTCCAAACTTACCAACTCCTCCATTCCTCTCATGTCCCTTTCTGTCAGGAGCTTATAAGGAGTGTAGCCTGTTGATGAAGCCACGGTGTTCCTAAGCATTATTAACACTTGGGCAGAACAACCTGCCAGGTTGACTTGTGCTGCTGCACCATTTTGACTATCACTCTTTTCAATGTCCAATTCATCCTTTCCACAATTCCACTAGACTGCGGTCTATAGGGTACGTGGAATCTCTGTCTGATCCCAAAAAGTGTCATTACATTTTGCATTACTTAAACTTGTGGATCTGATTCTATGCTTCCAGGTATACCCCAATGAGCGAATACCCATTCCAACAAAATTTTTGCAGTATTTCTGGCTGTGTTTGTTGTGGTTGGGAAAGTTTCTATCCTCCTGGAGTGGTGGCTATTTGAAGATTAGTCCATGGCCCTTCTATTGGTCTAGTATATTGGAGGGCCCCTTTCTTAATGTTCCTATCGGGGTTATGCTGTGTACAGAGGAAACATAGTGTTCCATGTTACCTTTCATTCTGGGCCACCAGCACGCTTCTTTTATCTTATCCAGGGTATTCTCCACCCCTTTATGCCCCCATTAGCTATGATACCAGTGAATTATTTGATTTTGTTCCTCCTCTGGCACCACAAATTTTCCTTCACATAAAACTACTCTGTCCTGAATATAAATCCTCTTGTTTGCTTAATATGTGTTTGATCCTGCTCCTTCTATTAGTTTTTTCAATTCTCTGTCTTTCTTTTGCTCCTGTGCTAAATCCATTACCTTGACTTGTTTCTCCTTCTGGCCTCCGATTTCTTCAATTGGTGGCCGCATTCCTGCCCTTTTACAGCGCCGTGTTTGGCTAACTCATCAGCCTTCCTGTTCCCCTCGGTAGACAGTTTTGAATGAGCTTTTGCCTTTGTCACTCCACATCCTGTCCCTTGTGTTTCTTCAAAGATGTATCGTAACAATGGAGCCGATTGAAGGGGCTCAGACAAATCTTCTCGCCTTTCATAGGGACAAATATTCCGTGAGGCTAATACAGACACACATGCTGTCACACATGCTACTGATCTGGGTGGAAAGCTTTACGGATGGCCAACCACATATGCGACAACTGCTGACTCTGCTGCCAGTGCATCATGGTTCTGGGTAACTTTAGAGCCAAGTGAAATCTTTCCTGTCCATTCTCATCCTCCACGTATGTCCCGCACTCAGTTTTCCTTCCTCCTTCCTGTACTGCTGAAGAACCATCCAGAAAAATTTTGAAATGAGCTTCTTCCTTTCCTTTTACCTTTGCCTCCCTGCCTTCGGGCCCCATCTTACCCCTCCCATTTGTTTTGATACAAATGGGCCCTTGGGAATATTTGCTATCATCAATATGAAGTTGTCTGCTAACATGGTGGTGGCTTTTACTCTTTCTCCAGTGATGTCCCTTCCCTGTAATAACAGGGTCCAATTAGTGATTCTATTTTGGCTAACTGAACCATCTTTAATCCTTTTTTCTAATAGTAGCTGTACGGGGGTGTATGTTCTGTTAGTATTGTAAGTGGCTTCAGCCCAATCATGTAGGTAAAATGCTGCACTGCCCAGAAAACAGCTAGCAGATGTTTTTCGCATAATGTGTATCCCTGCCTGACAGATGACAGCACACTTGAGGCATATGCTACTGATTTTAATTTTTTTTGTCCCTTTGTTCATTAATGGGATGTGGGCATTGCTGGCTAGGCAGCACTTATTGCCCATCCCTAATTGCCCAGAGGGCAGTTCAGAGTCAACCACATTGCTGTGGGTCTGGAGTCACATGTAGGCCAGACCAGGTGAGGAAGGCAGTTTCCTTCGCTTTAGGACATTAGGGACCCAGATGGGTTTTCTGACAATCAACAATCATTAGATTCTTAATTCTAGGTACTTTATTGAATTCAAATTCCACCATCTGTCAAGGCGGGACTTGAACCTGGGTCCCCAGAACATTATCTGGGTCTCTGGATTAACAGTCCAGCGATAATACCACTAGGCCATCACCTCCCCCCATGCGTCTCCTGTAACAGAACTGCTGAGAGAGTGGTGACTATCTCCAATTAAAATGGTTCATTTGGATTTGAGGTTTTCAGTGGGCGTGGTAGCTAGTCCTTGCTTCAGAGCTGCAATGGCCTGTGTTCTGGTTTCCGTTCCCAGGCCACTTTCTTTTCGATAAGTTCATCAACAGAGCCGCTTTTGTAGCGGATCTGTCAACGTAGTCCCTGCAATACCCCACTAAGCCCAGGAAGCATCTTTGACGTCCCGCGGAACAGGGAGTCTGCAGACTGCCTCTACCCTTTGTTTGTCTTTTCCCCAGTGACAAAATCATTCCCAGGTAAGTAACTTTCTGCTTCATCACCTGCGCTTTCTTAGGGTTTACATTCAGACCCAACTCATGCAACAGCTACAGCAGTTCACTTAGCAGCTGATAATGTTCCACTTTAGTTTCAGTTTGTAGAAGCAAGTCGTCTATATACTGCACCACACACTTGGGTTTCAAGAAGTCTTTTAACCCTTCTCTTAGACATTGGTGAAATATGGACAGGGAATTATGAAATCCCTGTGGCATGGCAGTCCATGTATATTGCTGGCCTCGGAAAATAAGTGCGAATTTATATTGGCACTCTTTCTCCAGTGGGACTGACTAAAACCTGTTACTTATGTCCAAAACCGTGAACCATTGCGCATCCTCATTTTGTTTAACAACTATCTCTGGGCTAGTCACTACAGTGGGGGCTGTTAACAGGGTGGTCTTGTTCAATGCTCAGTAGTCTATTGTTATTTGCCAGCTACCGTCTGGTTTCCTCACCGGCCAAATAGGTGAGTTGTTAGTTGAAGCTACCGGTCTCAGTATCCCTTGCTGCAGCAGAGTTTGCATTACCTTCCCTCCGTCTTTTGCTGCCTGCTTCGGAAAACCATACAACTTCTGTGGTTTGGAGTCTGGACCCGGTATACACACACTCCTGGCCATCTTCCCACAGTCATGTTTATGTTGGGCAAATACTGGTTAGTGCCATACAATGAGTTGTTGACTTCATGATCATCACTCATCTCCCCTGGCTTCACCCACATTTCCCCAGCCATGCATATGATGTCCTGATATTCCCCCACTAGTATAAGTGTGCAGTTTTCACTCCTCATTCCTACAGGCATTTGCCAAATGGTGCAATTAACAGGATCAAAAGAAAGAGTCCCATTTGGCCATATAGTCACTCCCTAAGGTATGTTCTTGTTCTCTAGGTAGTTTTTGATAAGGACTACTAAATGCTCTAATACTACGTCTCTCACACTAACTTCCAACAGTATGCTCACGTCTCACTTGTGAACGTCCCGTGAATCCACTTAAAATGACTTTACTTTGAATTTTCCAATTTGTGTCATTGACATGGATAGTATTGACGATGGTTCAGGATCCTTCAGTGTCCCAAAGGAATGTAACAGGGCAGCCTCCGACCCCACCATTCACTCGGTGTCTTCCCGTTTTATCCCAGCACACATCACATACCTATAACAGAAAGGCCTGCGACCTTCACTGAAGTTCGGGGTACATCCCTGCAGATGGTAATATCTCCGTCACATCGCACCGAGGGTTGGATCTATTTGGCCCTTCCATGGGTAGGCTCTGGCTTCCTCCCCGACCTGCATTTTCACGTCTTGGGTTTGGGCATTCTCCTGCGAAATGTTCTTCCTGGCCACAGTTATAACACTTGGGTGCACAGCTTTAAGTCTTTCCTGTTCCGGAGGCAGTTCCTCTGCCTCTAACTCTACCTCTTCCCACTGTCAGATCAGCTGAACAGGTCTTCCTCTGTCATCTCTCCAGATTGTTGCCTGATCTTTAACAGACATCATCTGTACCCCAGAGGTCTTGGGGAATGTTGTTGTTTCCTTTACCCATGCTCTAACCATCTTCCTGATTACCCAGGCCTCTGTGTGTGTGATCAAACTGTTCTAATGCCTTCCTTGATTCCTCAATGCCATGCGACACTAGCGTTCTCAGCCATCGGTTTATAACCACTAGCTGCAAATCATTCCTATCTAAGGCCAAGCCATATACCCCCCGCAAACGCAGTGAGGTGTTCACCTTTCCTTGGGTAGCACTTTGTCAGTGCCTCTACTGGGTTCCCTTTGTAAGCACTCATGACAGTTAACACATGGTTTTTAAATGTCTCATTTGTGCCTCTATCCAATGTCTGTTCTGTTGGTAGTGTGGAGTATATATGTGGGTATAGGGACATTATAATTAATTCCTTTCCTCAGCATCATGTACCTCTCTCTGTTGACTGACCGCTTGGAACAGCTCCTTAGGATCATCCGCAGGCACGCATGTCCCAATATCTTCTGCAATGTCCCTCAACTGCTGGAGCCCCAATAGGGTGGAATATACTACCCTCTCACCCTCTACCATCTGACCATCTTCCGCTAATCCCCCTCTAGTGGTTACAAAGGGGGGGTCCGACGGGGTCTCCAACCCTGGGTCATAAGCAGGCAGTGGATCTTCTGGTGGAGGATCCCTGTCATCATGACCACACCTCGCTGCTTCATCTGCTAAATCATCCCAATCTATGTCCCCTTCACTGCCTTCCTCACTTCTTTCAGATGCAAAGGCGCACATTAGGCCTCTCTGCGCGGCTAGCTGACCTTGCAGCTTCTCTACCTGTCTCTGAAATTTTGTGTGATCAGTGGCACTACTCCTCTTCTCCTAAGCTGCTCTCTGAATCACATTCATCACAGCTTTTAAATCATTACATTTTTGCTTCCATCCTTCCACCTCAGCTTTAGCTGTTTGGACTTCTCCCCCTCAGCTACCGCTTCCCCTAACCCACTTTTCACACTGCATTTGGTACTGATTCACATGCACCAAATCCACACTCCTCTGTCTTTGCAGATCAGTCACCTTTTCACTAAGGCAGACTACCTCCTCACAAAGTCTCTTCTTCGAGTCTTTCCCTCACTACCTTCTCTAACTTCACTTGCTGTCGACATTCTATCCATTCCTCCATTAAACAGCCGATCGCTACCACCTTCGGTACTGTTTTAAAGTTCTTGTCTGACATCTCCTTTTGAGCAACCTGCTATAGGGCTTCCCGGGCCGACTTTCCCTTGTCCCTAGTGTGACCTTCATATTCCCCACATTGCGGCCACTTCCCTATTATATACTTCTGGAGGAACCCTGTTCAATCAGGGCAGTCCATTCCCTCCTGATTCGTCATTGTATAGCTAGTGGCTATGGATTAACCCCAAGCTCCCATCTAGACCGACCCGAATCTCCCACTGACTCAGCGGCGAGATCTTCTCTCTGGCCCCGATCTCTCGTTCTCTGTGCTCAGCTGATATGGTTCAACTTGCACTCCCACTGACATAATGAAGAGGCGTTCCCTCAAACCCAGGGCTCCCATTCGTTTGACACGAGTCTCCCACTGACTCAATGGGGAGATTTACCCTCAGATCCAAGTCACGGCACCAAAATATATTGGAGCCTGGAGAACACCGGCTCCAGTTATCAGCTTATACAGAGAGGATACAGTCAATTCTCATAACCTCACAAATTACATTATTAATGCGTTAAGCAAGACTCATGTTGCTTATATGTTTTATCACAAACTGGACCTTATATATGTTCCCACAAACTGAACTGGAACCGATTTATACACCCATTAAGGTCCTCTGACACTCCTGATTAGTCACAGAACATAAAAGCTAATACCCGATCAGGATAGTTGCTGCTGCTAACAAGGGCTGATGCTGGTCAGACGGTGCACTCGATGTCATCACCACGCTTCTGTGATGGTTGTTCTCCAGAGTTTTTGCTGACTGCATGCCCCCAGGGTCTTCTTTTTATTCCTCGAGTCATGCTGTCTCCTTCCTGTTGGGCCAGGTTCGTCCGTTTATTGCATGCCTTTACCTTATTTGCCCTGGACCAGTGACTTAGGTAGCATTACCTCTTGCTCCTTGTCCAAATAAGGCTTTTGCATTCCCTCATCTTCTTTATTTTTTGCAAAACTTAGTTAATTCAAACCAGTTTAAATCGGCAGAAAGTAGTATCTGGGCTCAGATCATTTTAGTTCACAAGCTGCTTCTTTCTTCATATCAGCAACTTTGCACTCACTACCTCTTGTTAGCAATGTTGGTGGCTGGTACTCCCCTCTCTCTCTATTTTTCTGCAGCTCTGGCCAACATCTCCCCAGGAAGCAATGTCAACAGCTTGTACGTCTCCTTCTCTCTATCACTCTATAGTCTCTGGCTAACAGTATAATAGTTGTTTTAATGTATTTGACATCAAGGGGTTTCATTGGATTCCTATAGAGTCAGCTTTAGGCGTAGAGATTGTCTTGATAAGGAACACCCTTGAAAAACTTTGATGAAGGTCCTTTTTACCAGCTGGAGCAAAAATTTGTTATTTAGTAAAGATTAGAAGAAAAATCCTAATGCCGCAATTTAAGACTCTTTAGGTAATTGTCATTACATGTTATATACATCTATATAGGTATACCGAAGTTCTAATTGCACCCAAACTAATGTTGAGGGATTTAACTGAATTCATAGAGTTATAGAATCACTACAGTGCAGTTAGAGGCCATTCAGTCTATTGAGTCTGCACCAATGTTCCAAACAGCATCCTGCTCAGTCCCATACCGTCCCACCCTATTCCCATAACCCCGCATTTACCATGGACATCCACCCATCTTACGTAACTCTGGACACTACGGAACAATTTAGTATGGCCAATCCACCTAACCTGCGCATCTTTGAATGGTGGAAGGAAACCAGAGCACCTAGAGGAAACCAGCGCACCAGGACAAAAGCCTGGGGAGAATGTGCAAACTCCACACAGACCGTCACCCGTGGTTAGAATCGAATTTGGCTGCCTGGCACCGTGAAGCAGCAGTACTAACCACTATGCCTGAATTCCTATGGACAGACAGCCTTGGACAGTAGAAAAAAGCCCTCATCCTCTTAGCATGGAGGACTTAATATAAGATGCAGAAGTCAGCAGTATTGGAATGTGGGTTGAATAAGATGCATTGTGAAAGCCCAAGGACAGGGTATAAGAATGTCCGGTAAACATCCTGAGATCATCGGAAGACCTGGAGTTGTCCATCATTGACCATGCAGTCACAGATTACCCTGACTAGATGTGTATGTAATCAATTATTAATACAATTAGTTCAAAATAGTCAAAGTAGGGCTGCAAACAAATGTATAGAAGATTATATTTTTTTTTAACGAAGAAGCTTCTGGACTCTCCCAGAGATTTCTTCCCACCAGAGTAACATCAATCAATTCTTTGAAACTGGAAGTGAACTCCACTTGTCGAGTGATTCATTTGGTCATTCCACCCCCACAACCTGAACATTCGAAGTATTTACAGCTCACAGCGTACACAGCCCAAGGAAATTGTTAAGGAAATTCTAAATTCACTCTCATCTTCTGGATGACCAAATGGTGGGAAAGAATTCAACAGTCAAATACTGGATACTCTAAAAAGACATGAATGTGGATGTTGTCCATATGGACTTCAGCAAGGTGTTCAACACGGTTCCGCATGGTAGACTGATTAGCAAGGTTAGGTCACATGGAATCCAGGGAGAGCTAACCATTTGGATACAAAATTGGCTTGAAGGTAGCAGACAGAGGGTGGTGGTGGAGGGTTGTTTTTCAGACAGGAGGCCTATGACCAGCTGTGTGCTGCAAGGATCAGTGCTAGGTCCACTGTTTTTTGTCATTTATATAAATGATCTGAATGTTAATACAGGAGGAATGGTTAGTAAGTTTGCAAATGACACCAAAATTGGTGGTGTAGTGGACAGTGAAGAATGTTATCTCAAAGTATAATGGGACATTGTTCAGATGGGCCGATAGGCAGGGGACTGACAGATGGAGTTTAATTTAGATAAATGTGAGGCATTGCATTTTGGTAAGGCAAATTGGGGCAGGACATATACACTTAATGGTAAGGTCCTGAGGAGTGTTACCGAGCAGAGACCTTGGGCTGCAGATTCATATTTCCTTAAAGGTAGAGCCGCAGGTAGATAGGGTAGTAAAGAAGGCATTTGGTATGCTTGCATTTATTGGTCAGTGAATTGAGTACAGGAGTTGGGATGTCATGTTGATGCTGTACAGGATTTTATAAAGGACACTTTTGGAATACTGCATTCAATTCTGGTCTCACTAGTATAGGAAAGATGTTGTTAAACTTGAAAGGGTGCAGGAAAGATTGCCGGGTTGGAGGGCTTGAGCTACAGGTGAGGTTGAAAAGGCTGGGACTATTTTACCTGGAGCATCGGAGGCAAGATGAAGTAGTGGGGCTGGTACAATAACAACATTTAAAAAGCATCTAAATCAGTACATGAATAGGAAGGGTTTAAAGTGATCTGGGCCAAATATTGGCAAATGGAACTAGATTAATTTAGGATATGTAGTCGACATGGATGAAATGGATTGAAGGATCTGCTTCTGTGCTGTACAAGTCTACGACTCTGTGTATCATCAGTTCTGACTATCTTAAAATGAAAGGACCCAATGTGACATTGCAAGTGTTAGGAACAAACGGAAGTATACTCAAATGTGAAGTATATAGAATTGACAAAGTGAAAGTGAATCAGCTACCACTCCTCGACTAGTTAAGGGAGAGGTCAACTCATGGCTCCATTTGCAACATTCTGTGCACCAAAACAGTAGTTATGAATCATCGAGCGACACCCAAAAGTCAATCTGGCAAATCACTATCAGGAAGAAACACAGCAATTTTATGAAAGGTAAATGTCAAAGGAAATTATAAGCAATTGCAAAAAAAAACTACGCATTATTCTTGAAAAATGCAGCCATAGAAGAAAAATAGCTTGCTTCTGATCACGGTAATATTTAAAGATTACAAATGCAAGAACGCAGAGTGCAGTCTAAGCTAGTAATTCTTCAGGAAGAAGGAGACAAAATGGCAGCGGGAAAAAATGTAAAAATAAATAAAGAAAAATAATGAATAACATTTGTGGTGCCATTAAAATTAGGGGCCAGCACATAAAGAAATTCATGATTAACTTCAAAATGTCTGGAGAAAATTTACAAAGTGAGTGGTTTAAGGATGCAAATCATGACAAAGATGTTAAACACAATACTACCACGTGAATAGGAAAAACAAGTGGTAACTAGTTGCCAGCTCTTTTGCACCGATGATGCTCTTTTCCACTGAAGTCTAAATAAAGGAGAATTGAGTGGGAATGTAAAATGTGTTGTCAATTTGTTGGACCTATTCAGTGTTATCATTGAAGACCAATTCCACCCAATCTCGTTCACCTTCACATAAAAAAAAGAACTTCAAGCTAACAAGAAAAGTGCTGGAACATGGATAACTTTGTATAAAAAGGTCAGATTGGATTAATCACTAGAGCTTTTAAACAGAACAAGAACAATGTGTTTTAAAGAAACACTTCTGACACAGAAAAATATGTCAAATTGCTTAAGGACTTTTATCAGACACTAAGTCAGAGAAGAAGATATTAGGAGAAGGAATTAAGCATTTAATGAAGAGGTGGTTCTTTTAAAAATGTTTGCTCATGGGATGTGAGCATCACTGGCTAGTCTAGCACTTATTGACCTTTGAGGTGGTGCTGGTGCGTTATCTTCTTGAGCTGCTGCAGTCCATATGTTGTAGGCAGATCCACAATGCTGTTAGGAAGGGAATTCTGGAATTTTGACCCATGATACTGAAGGAACCACAATACATTTCCAAGTCAGGATGGTTAGTGGCTTGGAGGGGAACTTGTAAGTGGTGATGCTTCCATGCATCTGCTGCTCCTATCCTTCCAGACTGTAGTAGAGGTCATGGTTTTGAAAGATGCTGTTGAAGGAAACTTGGTGAGTTATTGCAATACATCTTATAATTGACACACACTGCTGCCACTGTCTGTTCATAATGGTATTCAATGATAGTAATGCTATTGAACTTTCAAGTAAGGTAGTTAGATTTTGTTTACTGGAGATGGTCATTGTCTGGCACATGTGTGGCACAAATGTTATTTGCTACTCATCAGCCCAGGCTTAACGTTGTCCAGAAGGTGAACCAGAAAAATCAAACCAGGGACATAAAATTAAAGACATTTCTAAACCGCTGGCAGTACACTTTATTCAAATTATGATAGTACGAAGCTGGGAAAGGGAGGCAAAATAATAGAACCGTTCAAAATACATTTCTGTAGTATGAGAAAGTGGGAGTGGGGTGAGAGATGAACCTCCATTGGCTAATTTGAAGTTTTGATGACCTGACTTGAATATTGGTGGGTAAGGGTGTTCAGAGTTATGTAACCTAGACATGTAGATGGTACAAAGCCTTTGCAACAAATTCAATCAGTTAATAGCATTGATAGAAATTAACAAATTATTCTAACAGCCCTTGTTGGAGATATGGTTGCAAACTGACCAGGGTTGGGAACTAAATATTCCAGGGTACTTAAAGCCTAGAAGAGACAGGCAAAGCATAAAAGGTGCTGAGGGAAGGATAACCCAGATAATAAAAGACGGGATAAAAAAAAAAACTTCACTCGGAAAACCTAGTAGTAGAATCAATCAATATGAGTAAGACTACATGAAACAGCAAGCAGTGGAGGACATTGGTAGCAGCTGTTTTTCTGCCTCCTAGAAGGTAGTGCAGGACAAAATATAAATCAGGAATTTAAGGGTGCTCATGATAAAGGTAATGTAGTAATTATGGGGACATTAATCTCCATATAGACCATGCAAACAAAACTTGCAATAATAGCATTGAAGGCAAGGTTCTGGAGTATACACAAGGTGGTCTTCAATGCCAGTGTTTTGAGAAACCAACCAGGGAACAAGTTGGAGATAGTAGGAACTGCAGATGCTGGAGAATCCGAGACAACAAGGTGCAGGGCTGGATGAACACAGCAGGCCAAGCAGCATCATAGGAGCAGAGAGGCTGACGTTTCGGGCCTAGACCCTTCATCAGAAAAGGGGGAGGGGAAGGGGGTTTTGAAATAAATAGGGAGAGAGTGGGAGGCGGATAGAAGAGGGATAGAGGAGAGGATAGGTGGAGAGGAAACAAACAGGTCGAAGAGGCGGGGATGGAGCCAGTAAAGGTGAGTGTAGGTAGGGAGTTAGGAAGGGGATAGGTCAGTCCAGGGAGGACGGACAGGTCAAGGGGGCGGGATGAGGTTGGTCGGTAGGAGATGGAGGTGCGGCTTGGGGTGGGAGGAGGGGATAGGTGGGAGGAAGAACAGGTTAGGGAGGCAGGGACGAGTTGGACTGGTTTTGGGATGCGGTGGGGGGAGGGGAGATTTTGAAACTTGTGAAATCCACATTGATACCATTGGGCTGCAGGGTTCCCAAGCGGAATATGAGTTGCTGTTCCTGCAACCTTCGGGTGGCATCGTTGTGGCACTGCAGGAGGCCCAGGATGGACATGTCGTCTGAGGAATGGGAGGGGGAGTTGAAATGGTTCGCGACTGGGAGGTGCAGTTGTTTGTTGCGAACCGAGCGTAAGTGTTCTGCAAAGCGGTCCCCGAGTCTCCGCTTGGTTTCCCCGATGTAGAGGAAGCCACACCGGGTACAGCGGATGCAGTATACCACATTGGCAGATGTGCAGGTGAACATCTGCTTGATGTGGAAAGTCTTCTTGGGGCCTGGGATGGGGGTGAGGGAGGAGGTATGGGGGCAGGTGTAGCACTTCCTGCGGTTGCAGGGAAAAGTGCCGGGTGTGGTGGAGCTGGAGGGGAGTGTGGAGCGGACAAGGGAGTCACGGAGAGAGTTGTCCCTCCGGAAAGCAGATAAAGGTGGGGAGGGAAAGATGTCTTTGGTGGTGGGGTCGGATTGCAGATGGCGGAAGTGTCGGAGGATGATGCGTTGGATCCGGAGGTTGGTGGGGTGGTACGTGAGGACGAGGGGGATTCTTTTTTGGTTTTTATTGCGTGGACGGGGTGTGAGGGATGAGGTGCGGGAGATGTGGGAGACACGGTTGAGGGCGTTCTCGACCACCGAGGAGGGGAAGTTACGGTCCTTGAAAAACGAGGACAACTGAGATGTACGGGAGTGGAATGCCTCATCCTGGGAGCAGATGCGGCGGAGGCGAAGGAATTGGGAATAGGGGATAGCATTTTTGCAGGAAGGTGGGTGGGAGGAGGAGTATTCTAGGTAGCTGTGGGAGTCGGTGGGCTTGAAATGAATATCGGTTTCGAGGTGGTTGTCCGATATGGAGACAGAGAGGTCCAGGAAGGGGAGAGAGGTGTTAGAGATGGTCCAGGTAAATTTAAGGTTGGGGTGGAAGGTGTTAGTGAAGTGTATGAACTGTTCGAGCTCCTCGTGGGAGCACGAGGCGGCACCGATACAGTCATCAATGTAACGGAGGAAGAGGTGGGGTTTAGGGCCGGTGTAGGTACGGAAGAGGGATTGTTCCACGTAACCACAAGTTGGGTTGGACCTACTATTGTGCAATTAGAAAGATTTAATTCATAACATTACAGTAAAGGGGCCTTTAGGAAAGAGTGACTATAATATTCAGGAACATTATGTTGAGTCTGAAAATGATTTGTCAATCAGAAGTTAGGGTCTTAAATCTAAAAAGAACATATTTCTATAAAACTACATAGATGAGTTGGGCAAGTTTGAGCAAACTACATTAAAAGATGTCTTGTAGATCAGCAATAGGTATAGCCTTTAATAACAAAATTACATGATTTGGAACAAAAATCTGACAGAAAAAATTGGTCTAATTGTGGTTCATGAGGATGGTTCAAGAAAAGTAGGCTCCATTTTGGTTCTAAAACTGTAGTACAGGCGCTATGGATGTAAATTTTGTAAACCTAAGTTCCTAAGTGGCCTTTCCTTATGTACGACTTTTTGTTCATGTATAAGTATTGGGAGCAAGACAAAACATGGTGTGGTTGAGAGGAGAATCAATGAACCATTTCAGGGCAAGTTTATAACTTCATGGTTCACAGCTGTAAAGTGAAGAAAATAGTATCGGTTATGAGATAGGAGGATAAAATCAGCTTTTCAAGTACATGTTCTGTAAGCCTGCAAGTTAGATTTACAAATGTCTGATCCGTCTTTGATTTATTCAGTTGGGATCCATTAGATATGGGCTCCTTACAACTTAAAATCAGAAAGCACAAAACACTGAAAGCAATTACTGCATTTCATAAGTTAATTCAGATTCCATTCCAAAACACACCCGCATGTCCACCAACAATGTACAAAAACACAGCTTAAACAACTCATCATTCTTATTGATCATCTCTCACTTTTACAATACATGTCACATAGTGTCTTATATCAACCATTGTGTTACCAATGTCTTGAGCAATCTATAGCTCAAGCAACAATCTATAGCTCGAGAAACAACAGTGATCATTTCTACTGCTTTTATTGCTTGAAGCAAGAAAAATCTATCTCAATAATACAATGCATTATCTTCCCAGCGTCTGATAGATTTTGTGCACAACACGAGAGTATCCATGGGTGTGCTATGCAAAGACAGATTCAGATTTTAGACATTCTTTGTTTCTTTTCCCCTCAGGGAATCACATCAGTTGTCAAATTAATCAGCCACAGCATTTTATTGAAAAAGTACTATTCTTTATTTTTAAACCTATTGTATTCCAGCAATTCTCTGTATTCTACATCAGGGGTTCTCAACCAGGAGTCAAGGCTCCACCAAATCAGCATCATAACAGGAAGGAAAACATTTTCAGAATCTCATTCCATAAAAAAAACCTCAGTATTGACATCAACAGTGCTCCATTTATTATGGAGAATAAGACCTCATATTGCCTAGCTTTTTTTTCCCTTCTCAAATGAAGGGGAAGCTTAATTCAGTGTACCCATGCAGGGCAGAGCTGATGAGGGGCAACCACTCCTACTGGAGAAGAGGAGACATCTCTGCCTCTCCTTTCCCCCAGATCAGTTAGTCCAGTGGCAGCCAGATCTTTTCCAAGCGATGTTTAAATCTGTTAAGTGTTTGATGACCATTTTTCAGGATGAATAGATGAGGAATTAATCATCGAGAGTCAGTGCACGGGTGGTTTGTTGTGTCTCAGGGTCGACATGTTAGTACACCTTGAAGAGATATAGCTACCCAGACACTTGTGAGCCTGTGAATGTAATGGTTGTACATATTGGGCAGCTGAATCAGTGCCAATGGAAGCTTGGGGTCCTGGATCCTAGTCCTAGGGCATCACACACCCAAAGCATGGGAAGTGATGGAAGTTGGCCTTCAATATTTTGGGAAAAGAGCCGAAGCTTCAGTCACCACATATGATGGGCACTCATCTCATTTCCCACGGCAGGATCTTGCTGTGTACAAATTTGTTACTTACCTTCACTGCATAACAGGAGCCATTACCTGATCTCTGGATTAATAAACAAGTGATAATACCACTGAGCCATCGTTTCCCTCTTTCTCTATTTATGATCTATTCAACGTGTAAATTGGAGTTGTCAGAGATCACCCATCAGATTTCTTCACCTTGGTGAACAGATATGTCCATCCAAAGTACAGAAGCTAGGCACAGAGACGAGGATTCAGATGATACTTAAAAAAAAATGTTGAAAGAAAAACTAGCCATGGTCAAAGTATACAGCCCAATATAAAAGACAGCGACATCAAACTTTAAAAATCCCAAATCAAATGAATAAGAGATAAACTAAACATGCATTGACAAAGAGAAATCTTTAATGGGTTAAAACATTAATGTGTTGAAATCAAGGTATACCAAAAATACGGAAAATCCAAGACACTGAAATAAAACATATTAAAGCAATCATATTGAAACAAACCAAAGTGACAAATATTGAAAGAAAGAAAGACTAGGCATTATGCATAGGGCATTAGGGAGTCTCACAGCACCATAAGACTCAGTGTCTGCTTTCTCTCCACAGATGCTGCTGAGTTTCTCCAGCAATTTATGTTTTCATTTCAGATTCTCAGCTTCTGCAGTTCTTCATTTTTTGTTTCCTGTACCACAAAATTCCTGTTTTGCTTAGCAGTCATCTAATTTAAACTGCTCAAACATACCGTTATTTGGGGTTTTCGTAGTTTTCTAAGCTGCATATATGCCAATTAATTCATAATTTTAGCACTTCTACTATCTTACATGAGGTTCCAGTACAACAAGAAGCTAGTAAACATACCTTGGTGGTTCTTTGAGCAATCCAGAACTAATCTTCCTGGACTGGCCTCCCTGTATGCTATAGGCGAGAGGTAATGTTACTGTACTGAGTACTTGTGACTCAGGCTAATGCTCCAGGATGTTGGCTCAAACCCTACCAGGACAGCTGGTGTGATTTGAATTCAGTAAATAAAAATCTGAATTAAAAGTCATTCTTAGTGACAGTGATTATTAAATTATCAGCATTTGTCATTGATTTTTAACTGCCCACTGAAATGGCCAAGCAAATCTTTCAGCTCTATTAGGGATGGTTAAAAAAGGTTGGTCTTCCCAGTGACACACACGTTCTAGAAAAGAGTCTACATTTTTTTGCAATTATCCTTACCTTCAACCCAGTTTTTGCTGGAAAGGGCTCTGGCTCAACCATGTCCTATGACAAATGTTGCTGACTCTGTCTCAGCATATTCCTGGAGATGTCAACACATGACCTCTGGCCTCCAACTGCCCTACACAACCGTTAGTTCCCCAATGTCTATTCTCATGTTGTATCTCCCTTCCAGACCACAGAGTGAACAACCCCTTGTTACTCAATTGGATGATTCATACATAAGAACATAAGAACTAGGAGCAGGAGTAGACCATCTGGCCCCTCGAGCCTGCCCCGCCATTCAATAAGATCATGGCTGATCTTTGAGACTCAGCTCCACTTACCTGCCCGCTCACCATAACCCTTAGTTCCTTTACTGTTCAAAAATTTATCCAGCCTTGCCTTAAACACATTCAGTGAGGTAGCTTCAACCGCTTCACTGGGCAGGGAATTCCACAGATTCACAACCCTTTGGGTGAAGCAGTTCCTCCTGACCTCAGTCCTACATCTGCTTCCCTTCATTTTGAGGCTATGCCCCCTAGTCCTAGTTTCACCTGCTAGTGGAAACAACCTCCCTACCTCCACCTTATCTATTCCCTTCATAATCTTATATGTTTCTATAAGATCTCCCCTCATTCTTCTGAATTCCAATGAGTATAATCCCAGCCTACTCAGTCTCTCGTCATAATCCAACCCTCTCAACTCTGGAATCAACCGAGTGAATCTCCTCTGCACCCCCTCCAGTGCTAGTATATCCCTTCGCAAGTAAGGAGGCCAAAACTGCACACAGTACTCCAGGTGTGGCCTCACCAGGACCCTATACAGCTGCAGCATAGCCTCCCTGTTTTTAAACTCCATCCCTCTAGTAATGACAGACAAAATTCCATTTGCCTTTTTAATTACCTGCACCTGCAATCCTACTTTTAGCGATTCATGCACAACGACACACAAGTCCCTCTGCACAGCAGCATGCTGCAATTTTTTTACCATTTAAAACATAGTCCATTTTGCTGTTATTCCTACCAAAATGGATGACCTCACACTTACCAACATTGTACTCCATCTGCCAGACCTTTGCCCACCCTCTTAGACTATCTATATCCCTCTGCAGACTTCCACTCACTATTGTCTGCCTTTTCATCTCATCTGATTTTTTTTTAATAATTAGTGAGCGATGTGCAAAGAATGTTACAAAGAAACATACTTTGTTATCTCTAATGATTTTTCTCCTGGTTTGCCTGTAGTGTTTTACTGTCTATAAAGACTCCTGGATAATTCTTAAGGACTAATAACTCTTCAAGTTATCAGTTTCAAGTTTCAACAATGCTTTCTGGAAACAGCTGCATCTTCTGCCACCAGTGCCTGTTAGGTATGTATTCCTTAAGGGCCCACATCGTCCAGTGTGGATGAGGGTAGCTAGGTCTAACCAGAAGACTCTTTTGTAGGAAACAATATACAGTTCATTGCATCTCTGAAACTATTTACATGTTACCAGGATATGATATACATTATTATAGAGGCTGTTAGGAGAATCTGTTCTTGGGTCCGGCTCTTTCAAGATCCTTGGTTCTTCTCTCCACCGTTTACAGCACGTGGGTGGTGCTTATGGCACTCCTCAGTGTTAATGCTACAGACCATTTACAACATAAACAATTTTCCAAACTTTTTTTTTCCTTCTACAGCATTAATTTTAAGTTGATGTCCCCACCTCGCTTACTGATCAGTCATCGAAAATAACTTTTCACTGTTCAGTTTATGAAGATTCTATTTTCCTTCCACAGTGAATCTTTGAATAGGATGGGAATTTCAAATGCTACTTGATGGCCTGACTGTCAAATGAATCAAAGCACCAAACCCTTCAGAATCCAGTGGAATGGGTCTTCTTCTGAATTGCCTGCCATGACCACCCTGCTTCATCCCGAAATCAGGACAGTAACAATGCAAAAAAAGTGAATTGCAAAGCTTCCCTCATTAACGGATCTATAGTGCAGCAACAAACTGATATAACCACTGGACTATGAGAGGCAGTGAGGCCATATGATTGGGATTAAATTGATGGATTTAGAGGATGCATTTTAAAATTTTCTTTCATGGAATACAATGTAGATTATTCAAACTGTGCACGGAAATAATTCAGTGAGTCAGCTGCATTCCCAGCATAAAAATTAGAACATAGAACATAGAACAGTACAGCACAGTACAGGCCCTTCGGCCCACAATGTTGTGCTGAACTTTTACCCAAAACCTAAGGTCTATCTAACCTCCACCGCTACCTTATACTATCATCAAAAATTGGAGGAAAGAGTATAACAAACTTGCATCAAGCTGATTATACAGCACTCCTTATAGAATCAGAAGCAGTTCTACAAAATATTACAGATTAAGTAAAATTGACAAGCTTAGAATATAGAGTGAGTACAACCAGAAAGGGTTTCATATGAAGTCAATGCTAATCTGACTGAGATCTGAACTTCACTTTCACCACCAAAATCAGTGATAGCTGGAATGTATCAGAAGAGACAGAATATTGAAGAGGGTGGTGCTCTATCCAAACACGTTGATATATTTACCTATTTAAGATAAATGATAATAGAAGATAGCAGACGCAACTCAAAAGTTAACAAAAAGGATGGAGGTAGCCAGAAGTAATTATGTGAAAAAGGAGGATGTGTTAATAAAAAGAAAATTCAAGCTAGCGACGAGGAAAGAACTCATAAAGGGGCAAAATTATATTTACTTTCCTGATTGCCTGAGCGACCTGGACAATAATCTGTGAAAAAAAATGGAGGTCTTTGAAAAAAAATAATAAAATTTCCATAGACAGCATAATTTTAAAAAAGGTGCTCGAAACAGCAAAAAGAACTCTAAAAGTGACACCTAGAAAAGTCAGTGGGAGTATATTCCAACTATTTCATCAGAGCTGAAAAGCTAGAAAGACCTTTTCTAGAGGGAGGGGTGGAGGGCAGTAGAAAGAGGGATCAGCCCGGGCGTAGTTGGATGTTAAGTATCAGAGTGGTTACAGATGAGCTACAGTGAATGTAGGAGGATGGCACAAGACTGATGAGTGTGGCATGACAGCAGATTTTCTGGTAGGACGAGCTATGAGTGTGGAGAGAGAGAGGGAGAGACAGAGACAGAGACAGACTGTAGAAGGATATTTACAAATTGAAAATACAATTGGGCAGAGTCATGCTTTTGTGAAATATAAATTGTGTTTGTTTAATTTAGCAAAATCCTTTGAGGATGTATTCAACAGCGTGGATAAAGGGAAACCAGTTAATATAATATATTTAGATTTCCCAAAAGGCATTCGTAAGGTGCCATGGTTACTGCAGAAGAAAACAGCTTCAATGCTGTGGGTGATATACCAGCATTGATACAGGTTGACTTACTAACTGGAAACAGAGTCAAGATACATGGGTTACTTTCAGATTGGCAGCCTGTAACTGGTGGCATGTCATGGGGATCAGCACGGAGGCCTCAACTATTTACATTTTAGATCAATAACTCAGATGAAAGGAATGACTGTGTTGCAGCCACATTTGCTGGAGTTATAAAAATTAGTAGGAAAACATGTTGTAAGGATGATACAAAGTGTCTTTAAAGGGATATAAATAGGTTGAGTGAGTGGGCACAAAGTTAGCAGATGGAGTATAATGTGATAAAATGTGAGACTGTCTACATTGGCAGGAAGAATAGAAAGATAGAATATTGTTTGAATTGAGAGATTGCAAAATGGTGCGATAGTAGGAGATCTGAATGTTTTGTACTTGAACCACAAATGTTAGCATGCAGGTACAGGAATAATTAGGACGGCAGATGGAAAGTTGGCTTTTATTGCAAAGGGGGATGAAATATAAAGATCGGGACGTCTTGCTACAGGCAATTGATGAGACTGTACTTAGAGTACTGTGTATAGTTTTGGCCTCCTTACTTAAGGAAAGAAATACTTGGAATGGAAGTAGTTCAGGGAAAGTTCATTCAGCTGAATCTTGGAATGAAGGGGTCATCGAACGTGAAAAGACAGAACATGCTGGCCTATTCACATTGGAGCAGAGAAGAATGAGAGGAGGTCTTACTGAAACATATAGGACTCAGAGGGCTTGGCAGGGTAGCTGCAGAGAGGATATTTCATTTTTAAGTGAGAATCAAGAACCAGGGTCACAGTTTCAAAATAAGAAATTTCCCATTTAAAATTGAAATGAGGGGGATCGCGTTTGTCAGAGGATTATTACGTTGAAGTTCTCCACTTCAGTGAGCAATGAAGGCTGGATTATTGAGTATATTCTAGGCAGTGTTGAGTAGGTGGGGGGGCGGAGCGGTGGGGGGAATGGACCAGAAATTGGAGTTCAGATCACAATCAGATCAGCAGTGATCTCATCAAATGGTAGAGCAGACTTGAGGGGTGGTCTACTTCTGCTCCTATTTCTTAAGATCAGCAAACAATTAGCCTTCAGGAAATACACTCATTCCATACAATACCATCTTCTATTTATGACACCCTAATCAATCACAGTGGTTGGGATAGTGGTGGAAGAGGGTTAGCTGTGAACTTTGAAAGCAACAAAACAACATGACAGGAAATGAGATAGACAAGAACATGTCAGACAATGAGAAGGAAATGTACTTAGTACTGCTTGGTAGCAGATCCATCAAAAAAAAACCAACATCAATGACAAAAGATCAGAGCTTTCAATGAACTTGGACTACAAAGAAATAAACCTTCAAAATAATAGCATTAATCATCTTCTTTACAGTCTCTAAGTCTTGATGAAAAGACTGTATGGCCTGTTGTGTGTGCCAAATCAGTTTTGGTCTCCCTGTTACTACAGTGCATACCTCTAGACTCTGAGTTTCATGTCCTGAAAATTTCAGTGTTAAAATTAGATTAATCCTTAAAATCCCCTTGCTCACCAAATTCCCAAGCTCACACTCTTATCTCATGTTATATTTAGTGACAAGCTGATATCTTCAGACTTATTGGAAGAGAAATGCTGTATAACTAATGAAGCAAATAAACCAGCATTCATCAGTTGGGCTGAATGGCCTGTTTCTGCACTGCACAATGTTTGGAATTGTATGTAACATTTGCTAGTCTCATCCAAATTAGTTACGAGCTCAATTACAATTGAACAGAGGACCCACATGCGGAGATCTGAGTCATGCAGTATGAAGCGTAAGTGCTATTGTGTCATTAGCTGATGTTCTGTTTATTGTTGAGAATGCAATTGCTCTACAATAAATACTAAATTACCAGTGTCGGAAAATAATACTTCAGCAGTTAGCTTAAAAGAATAAGCTTTAATTCTTTTAAAATTCACTTGATCTCAAATATAGACAGATGAGACCAGATCCTCCAAACAATAATGCACTGAATTACATATGCATGAAAAGCAGGAATAGGTCATTCAGTCCCTCCAGCCTACTCCACCATTAAATAAAATCACAGCTAATCTGATTGTAAACTCAAATCCATATGCCCACCTAATGTGATAAACTTTCACCCTCTGGCTTCATAAGAACCTAACTACCTCTGCCTTAAAAATGTTCAAGGTCTCTGCTTCCAACAACTATACTGTTACAAAGACTCAGACCTGGAGAGAAAACAGTTTGCCCAATCTCTGTTTTAAATGGTGACTCCATATTTTTAAGCAGTGATCCCCAGTTCGAGACTCTCCTTTAAGAAGAGACATCCTCTCCATATTGATCATGTAAAGGATCCTCAGGATTTTACATGCTTCAAACTCGTCTAAACTCCAGTGGATACAACTCCAGCTTTTCCTCACAAGATAACACCATCATTCCATTATTGGTCCAGTAGGTGGTCTTTGAATTACCTCCAGAGTATTTACATCCATTCTTAATTAATATCAATACCCTGCAGAGTACTCCAGGTGCAGTCCCACCTGTATAACTGAAGCATTATTCAATTCCTCTCAAGATAAATTAGGACAGTCTATTAGCATTCCTGATAACTTTCTGTACATACATAGTAATCTTTAAACGATTCATGCTAGGATACCCAGATCCCTCTGCATCTTATAATTCAGCATTCTCTCATGATTTAGCTAATATGCTACTTTTTTATTCTTCCTGCTAAAACAGGCAATTTACATATTGCCACATTATACTCTACTTTCCACATCTTTGCCCATTCACTTAACCTACCTATATTTTCTGCAACCTCCTTGTATCCTTTTCACAACTCATGTTCCTAGCTATCTTTGTAGTTCTCAGCAAATTTAGCTTACTAGTACCTCAGGCCCTTCATCTAAATCATTTATATAAATTATAAACAATTAAGACATCACATCTTGCCAACCTGAAAAAGACCCACTTACATCTATTTTCCTCTCATCAACCCATCTTCAATCCATGCAAGCAGGCTACCCCCTACACCATGAGCCTTTAACCTCCTCAATAGCATTTGACGGGGCATCTTAGCAAATACCTTCTGGAAACCTAAGTAGAATCATAATATTCCCTATAGTGCGGAGAGCAGCCATTTGGCCCAAATTGAGTCTGCATGGACCCTCCAAAGAGCATCCCACCCAGACCCAGCCCCTGATCCTATCCTCGTAACCCCAAATTTAACATGGCTAATCCACCCAGCCTGCGCACCTTTGGATAATGGGAAGAAACTGGAGCACCCGGAGGAAACCCATGCAGACACTACGGCTGGAATCAAACCCAGGTCCCCGGTGTTGTCAGACAGCAGTGCCAATCACTGAGCCACCATGCTGCCCATATACAGTACTTCTACCATTTCTTCATTCTACACAGCATGTGTTACCTCCTCAAAAAAC
The DNA here is from genome assembly GCF_021869965.1 of Rhincodon typus. Lineage (NCBI taxonomy): Eukaryota > Metazoa > Chordata > Chondrichthyes > Orectolobiformes > Rhincodontidae > Rhincodon > Rhincodon typus. Next base: position 80,611,863 of record NC_063336.1, on the reverse strand, counting down.
TCTAACAGATTGGTCTTACATACATCCCTTTCACAAAACCATCTTGATGCTGACCGATTATCCTGAACTGAGCAAAGTGCCCTATCATAACCTCTTTAATAATAACGCCTGTTGAAGGTACAGAAGCTAAGCTAACCGGCCTGTACTTTTTTGCTTTCTGTCTCCCTCCCTTTTTGAATAAAGGAATGTCATTTATTGGGATCTTCCCGGAGTCTTCTTTTAAGACTCTAGAATTAAAGTCCATCAGGACCCAATGCACCTGTCAGCCTGCAACTCCATCAATTTACTCAGTACCACATTCCTCATGATTGTGATTTTCCAGAGTTCACCCCTCCCTTCCATTTCCAGAGGGATTGCTGCTTTCAGAATGTTCCAACCCATTCAAGGTTTCTGATGTATGTGAACATCCACCTGATCTAGCAGTCCCGCACACATTTTTTTTGGGATCTTCCAATGCCAGCTGTTGGAGAGATGCATAGTGGGGTGTACCTGCATTCTCTATCACAGCAAAATTAGGGGTGGTGATGGTCTAGTGCTACTGTCACTGGACTATTAATCCAGAGAGTCAGGCAATGTTCCGTGGACCCAGGTTTGAATCCCACCACAGCAGACTGTGGAATTTGAATTCAATGTAAATTTGGAACTAAGAGAAAATGATAACTTCAGGGTTCTGGTTTGCAATCAGTTATTTTATGATTTTTAAGTGGCTCAAATTCACTCCCAGATCCTTGATTCTGGACACTGGACTTATTTATGGAATGTGAAATGAAGAAGGCAGTAGACAGGTATTTCAGGCCAAAATAATCTCAGTGTTTATTTAAAATACAAAGGTAAATATAATGCAAGAAAAATAGGTAAATGCAATAAACAAGGAAATTGCCGTACTTTTAGTACATTAGCTAGATTAACACAATTAGAACCATATCCTACTGACACACAGTGAAAACAACAGTTTTAGTTACAATGTCTTTAATCAGAATTCCTACTCTTGGCATCCCAATGCACCGTTACCAAATGCCTGCCCTTCCCTGCTTAGATAGGTTGGAACTTTGGAGTCTCGTGAGTTTAAGCTCACCACTGAGGAAAACGTGGTTATGAAGTGCACCTAGCTGGTCCTGCTTGCTGCACTCGGAGCCTGAATGAAGCCTTCGGATTGCTTGGTTTTTCAGTTTGGGTTGAATCCGCTGATGTGGTCAGGTGTGTAGTGGATCTATTGGCTAAGTACTTGGTTTTCTTTCCTTTCTGCTGGTTTTGCGGGCCCAGTTTCCACTTCAGAATGTGTCGGAGGCCTTGTGGTGTTGGTCGAGCCGGTTGGTTTGCGGAGTTGTTGGTCTTTGGTTCTGCTGGTTGTGGTCGGTTGCTGTCAGTTCTCTTGATTTGGAACAGGACCGTGTCTGGTGGCTCTTGTTTGGGAAGCTCTTGATTTGCCCTCCGAGGTGAGATTGGGGCCTGCAATTATACTGATTGTGGGCCCCTTACCTTTGCACCACATCTGTGCTTTTCATTGTGTTTCTGGTGTTTCTTTCTGAAGTTAATTGGTTTTCCGATCATTAGAGTATGTATGAATGATTTCGATTGAGTTTGAATGACTGGCATCTCTGTGAATGGATTTTGATTGAGGTTGAATGTCTGGTATCTCTGTTGACTCCATACAGTCTACACTGGGTAGCCTGAGATGTAAAAGCTGTCTCGAGCTAGAGTCTGGTTTTGGTTGATTGTCCTTTTAAAGAGGAGATGTAAATTGGAATTCCTGGTTGAACAATGATTCCAGACAGCCATCTCCATTCTGTGAGTGAAGTTTGTGTATTTTCCGCGGAACCCAGTCCTGCTGACCCCTTTACCCTTATAGTTTTGAAAAATCCAAGGTTTTGTCTTGTGTTTTAAATTTAGGGGATTTTTGCTCGATCCTACATAATCAATGAATCCATCGACGATTGATGGAAAAACCCACCTGGTTCACCAATGTCCTGCAGGAAAGGAAACTGCTATCCTTACCGGTCTGGCCTACATGTGATTCCGGACCCACAGCAATGTGCATACACCCACTCCAGTTACAGTCTCCACCCCCACTCCTAGCTGTAGGTTAACACTCAGCCCCAGCCCTAAGCCCTGCCGGTTATTCACCATCCCGCCAGACCTCCCCCTCACTGAGGCTGAACGGTCAGTCCTCAGCAAAGGACTCACTTTCATTCCCCTGTGCCCACGTTTAAAAGGATTCCGCTCACACCTCAAATCGAGCTCTTTTTCCGCTGCCTCTGCACCTATTTCTTTGAACGAAAATCCAACCCAACCTCTGATGGCCCCTTTTCCTGCCTGCAGCAAACTCCACCTTCCTGGACGACTCGTTCCGTCCTCCCATCCACCCTCGACCTCTTCATCTCCAGCTGCCACCACAACATGAATCTCTCCACCCCCTCACTCACTCGAACCTCTTCCCATCAGAATGTGCAGCCCTTCACTTCAACCCCAATCTCACCATTAAACCTGCTGACAAGGAGAGCGCAGTGGTAATATGGCAAACTGACCTCTACATCACTGAGTGCAGTTGCCAACTCTCTGACACATCTTCATACTGTCCCCTCAATCATGAACCCACCTCTGATCACCAAACCATCAACTCTCAGACCATCAACAACCTCATCACCTTGGGAGATCTCCCGTCCACAGTCTCCAACCTGATAGGGCCCCAACCCCACATCACCCATTTCTATCTCCTACTTAAAATCCATAAATCCAACTGCCAGTCAACCAATTAGGTGTCTGCCTGCTCCTGCCCCACTGAGCTCATCTCCTCCTACTTCAACTCCGTTCTTTCCTGTTTAGTCCAGGAATTCCCCACCTATGTTCAGGACACAGCCCACACCCTCCACCTTCTCCAAGGCTTTCAATTCCCTGGCCCCGAACACCTCATCTTCACCATGGACATTCAGTCTCTCTACACCTGTATTCCCCATGAGGAGGGTTTAAAAACCCTCCACTTCTTTCTCTTCCAAAGGCCCAACCAGTCCCCCTCCATCTACACTCTCATTGACTTGGTGGAATTGGTCACCACCCTCAACAATTTTTCCTCTGATTTTTCCCACTTCCTACAAACCAAAGGGGTGGCTATCAGCACCCGCATGGGCCCAAGCAATGCCTTTGTAGGATTCATGGAAAAGTCCCTCTTCAACAACTACACCGGCACCATCCCTCGCCTCTTTATCCGCTATATTGATGACTGTATTGGTGCTGCCTTGTGCTCTCACGAGGAACTCAAACAGTTCATCAACTTCGCCAACACCTTCCACCATGCTCTTAAATTCACCTGGACCACGTCTGACACCTCCCTCCCTTCCTGGACCTCTCCGTCTCTATCTCCGGTAACTGACTCACCACTGAGATCTATTTCAAACCCACTGACTCCCACAATTAATTTGACTACACCTCCTCCCACCCACCCTCCTGCCAAAATGCTATCCCATACTCTCAATTCCTCTGCCTCCACCACATCAGCTTCCAGGATGAGGCATTCTAATCTAGGACTTCCCAGATATCCTCCTACTTTAGGGACCATATTTTCCCCTCCTCTGTTATAAAGGATGTCCTCAATTGCATCTCCCCCATTTCCCAGACTACTACCCTCAAACCCTCTCCCCCAAGCAGCAATAAAGATATACTGTATCTGTTGCTTCCGATGTGGTCTCCTCTATATCGGGGGGGGACCAAACACAGACTCTGGGACCAGTGTGCACAGCGCAAGTGCTCTGCACGCACCAACCAACCTGACCTTCTAGTTGACATCCACTTTAACTCGCTGTCCCACTCCCCTGATGTCATGTCCATTCTTGGCCTCCTCCACCGTCAGAGTGAGGCCAAACGTAAACTGGAGGAACAACAACTGATATTTCACCTTGGGAGCTTACAGCCCATTGGCCTCAATACTGACTTCACCAACTTCAACATCTCTCCACCCTCAACCTGTCCATCTTCCGACTCACCTATCTGCTTGATCTTTGCCACTGACCAACCACAATAAATGCCTATCTGCATCACCAGCTTCAAAATCTCTCCACTCCCAACCTGTCCATCTTCAAGCTTTTGGAGTGCAGCCCCCTCGTCAGATGCAGTGTCCAGCGAAAGTTTGTGATTTCAAAAGGACCTGTTGGACCATAACTTGTTGTCGTGTGACTTCTGACTTTGTCCACCCCAGTCCACCCATATAGGTGGTGTCCACCGGCACCTCCACATCAGTGTTGTTTACAAATGCAGCAAGTATGTACTTGTTGGATGTGTTTGTTGAATTTAGCCTGCTCAACAATAGTTTACTTTCTCAGATTGAATTGGGTATCAAATCATCTGATTACTTCATTGTTACTGCTTTGGCCTCATTGATACCCTGTCTGATGAGGATATCACCTTTACACCATCCACTGCATATCACAGCAGACCGACTCTTCACAATGCAACCCAATATCAATATCTGGGCTGTTTTGGTCCCCTTATTTAAGGAAGGATATCATTTCGTTGGAGGCAGTTCAGAGAAGGTTCACTAGGACGACCCTTAATTTGGAGGGATTGTCTTATGATTGTCTATTCGCTGGAATTTAGAAGAATGAGAGGTGATCTCATTGAAATATATAGGACTCTGAAGAGGCTTGACAGGGTAAATACTGAGAGGATGCTTCACCTCATGGGAAAATCTAAGACCAGAGAGCATAGTCTCAGAATGAAGGGGTGCCAATTTAAGACTGAGCTGAGGAGAATTTCTTCTTTTAGACAGTTGAGTGTCTTTGGAACTCCTTGTCATGGAAAACTGCACAGGTAGTGTTCTTGTGTATACTGAAAGCTGAGATAGATAGATTTTTCATCAGTAGGGGAATTAAGGGTTATGAGGTTAGGGCAGGAAAGTGGATGTGAGAAGTTTTGGATCAGCCAGGATCTTATTGAATAGCAGAGCAGGCTTGAGGGACTGTATGGCCTACTCCTGTCAGCAAATCTGATACAAATTCACCCGTGCTTTCTGCTTGGTTGAAGCCTGTGAGTTTACTGAAGCTTTCTAGTGATGATAGTGACATTTCCTAACTATTCTTTCACTCACTGCCGCTGTAAAAATTCTTGGCATTGTTTGACTAATGCAGAAAATTTATGGAGCTTGTTGTGAAATAGGACACAGGAGTTTTATTGAGAAACATGTAACTGTGCTTCTGGCATCTTACATAAGACTGTATATGAGGGAGAAAACCATGTGATATTGCATGATATTACATAATTTCTATCGTCCATTTTATGCTACCATTAATTACATATTCATGTGCCAATACCTCTGAAGTAAACAATTGTTCAAGTTTCTGGCACTGGCACGCCTTAAAATAGAAATTATGCTTTACTCAAAAGCGTCAAAAGGAGAAAAGTTGAAATGCACATGGTAACTAGAACAAGTGGTTGCTTATTGAAACTATTTCTGCACTTTTCTCAGCTCCACCTCTGTGCCCCATTGGAATATTATCCAACAGGGGACGGTGCCAAGAAACAGACTTGACTTCTTCAGGGCATACCATCAACTTGGGTCAATATCTGGGTGTGTTTAGGACATTACATCCCTATCCTCTTCAATCTTGCACACTGTTCTTTCGAACAGGGATCACACCACTTGCATTCAGAGGCAGTAGCCACATTTTACTTACCCATCCCCCTGGCAACACATCAATGTTTCTTTTTACCTTGATTAGCGTCATAGAGTTGTACAGCATGGAAACAGACCCTTCATCCCAAATCATCAATGCCAACCAGATATCCTGAACTGACCTAGTCCCATTTGCTCATGTTTGGCCTAAATCCCTCTAAACTCTTTCTATTCATATACACATCCAGATGCCTTTTAAATGTTGTTATTGTACCAGGCTCCACCACTTCCTCTGTCAGCTCATTCCATACATGCATCACCCTCTACCAGAAAATGTTGCCCCTTAGGTCCTTTTTATATCTTTCCTCTCTCACCTGAAACCTATGCCCTCTAGTTTTGGACTCCCCTATCCCAGGAAAAAGACCTTGGCTATTCACCCTAACCATGCCCTTTATGATTCTATAAATCTCTAAAAGGTCACCCCTCAGCCTCCAACGCTCCAGGGAAAACAGCCCCAGCCTATTCAGACTCTTCATGTAGCTCAAACCCTCCAAACCTGGCAACATCCTTGTAAATCTTTTCTGCACCCCTTCTAGTTTAACAACACCTTTCCTCAGGGAGGGAGACCAGAATTGAACATATACTCCAAACATGGCCTAATCAATGTTCTGCACAGCCATGTGACGTCCCAACTCCTATACTCAATGGACTGACCATTAAAGGCAAGCATACCAAACACCTTCTTCATTACGCTATCTAACAGTGACTCCACCTTTAAAGAACTATGAAACTGCACCTGAAGGTCTCTTAGCCATTAATTTTCAAACATCATTATGTTTTGGGGCCAGCTTCATATCCTGAATACCAAGCCTTTCTCTCTAAAAGATGCAGCCATCGTCAACTGACAGATCTAGCACAGTTTACAACCGGAGGATTGATAACAGCCGCAGGGCAGGTTTTGCATTGCTTCGAGCCTGGGCTACAATGTGGTAGGTGCCTGGGTTAAGATACAGTTGGTAGTTAGTTCATGATCAATTTTATCTCAGAGCTGTACAGATTCCTTTCAGAACACAAATGGGGAATGTGCTGCATGGTGGATAAAGAGGCTGTGTACAAGTAATTCTTCCTTTAAAGTATGAGCAGCCACAGCCAAACATCAATATTGAAGAGACCATGTGGTGCAAGAGGTCATGCAATGCATTGCAAACAAATTAGAAGAAACTCAGGTTATGATCCCGTAGATTATGGTATGGCAAGCTGCCTGAGCTACAATGCGACAGACACCTGGGTTATGACACAGTTGGTGCCTGAACTAAAATATGGTAGTAAATAGAAATCAAAGAAATTAAAATAAATTCATGATTGTTATGCCTTTGAAATGCCACATATCAATAGTTCCACTGTCACTATATTTTGACACAGCTTTTAAATGGAAAATGATATCCTAAAAACAACACAATTGTGGAAATGCCAACTCCAGAATAAAGCATTTATATTCAAGAAAATCATTCAGAAATTACATACAAACTGAAAGATCTCAATGAAGTTTAAGTATTACCTTTAGGGAATGGAAAGTACTTCCAACTGAAAACAATCACATCAACATTGCTACCATCATCATTACTGAAGCCACAAAACATTAAGGTTGAGAACAGACTCATGGTGGGAGCCTGAAGATTTTGCTAAATGCACATTTTCCTCTTCAGATCACTGGGGCAAAGAACCTCTCTGACCTCAGGAGTTTGAACCATAAATGTCAGGCTAACAAAACTGGAGTTTTACATATAGTTCATTTTCAGAGCATTGGCCATTCTATAGCTGTTTAAAAGAAAAAGCTCTCTCTTCAACATGCTGATGTCAGTTTAGAACTGACAATGCTGTAATAAACTAATTGTCTCCCAATCCTTGTCATCTACTGCTCAGGAAACATCTTTTCACATACAATATGCATTCTTCGTTTGACACCCCTGTGAATGCAGCTGGCTCCAGATATAAGCTTGCAGCAACATTATTTATTTAACATCATGGAACAGCCTGGAATGATTTCTTGATATGAGACTGGGTAACTGCAGACACAATAGAGAACTGTAACATTTCTTGTGGCTGTAGAAGCACTGGCAGCTTTCAGATAAGCAGACAACATAGCTAACAGCAATGACAGGATTAAAAAAAAATTAGCCCAGCACAGGGTCCAATTAGTGCACCGATGCATTTTGAACTGAATGGAGAACTATCTGTTGTTTGCCTGCCAAATACACATTTACAGTTAGAAATGAAAGTGGTTTTGAAATGATGAGCAGTTAAGATGCTAATGATCAGCTTTTGACAGACTACTAACAATTTCAGTCGTTACAAAGCACATGACACAGGATTTATGAACAGAAATAGTCAATTCAGGACCACTTGTCTGTGTTAGTGTTTGCTCCCCAGAACCCTCATCCCACTCTAATGATCACTTCCCAACATGCCCATTCAGCACTCTGTTTCGTTCTTCCTCGTGTGGGCATCAAGTCACAACAATAACTTGAATTCATGTAGCTCCTTTAATGTAACAAAGCAGTTTCAAAGCTCTTCCCAGTGGCATCATTAAACAAAATATGACACCAAGCCTCACAAGGATTTCTCAAGGTACATGACCAAATGCTTGGTCATAAAAGAGGTAGTTTTAAGAACTGGCTTAAAAAGGGAAAGTGAGATAGTCAGGCAGAGACACTTAGGGAGGGTATTTCAGAGTTTGGGGCCTTGGTGGGTCAAGGAATAGCTGCCAATGGAGATGCAATTAATATTAGGATGCATCAGGAGTGAGATTTTAGGGGTGGAGACATTTTTGAGTGTGGTTGAACCAGAGAAAATTCTACAGATTGAGAAAAACCGGACCATTGAGGGATTTTAAAACAAGAATGGAAATGTTAAAATAAAGGCTTTATTTAGCTAGGAGCCACTGTCAATCAGCAAGCAGAAGCATAATAGCAAAAGGTGTCTGCTGCAAGTTAGGACACACGGACCAGAGGTTTGGGTGACCGCAAGTTTATGGATGGTAGAATATGGAGGACCAGCCAAGAATCTATTGGAATAGTTAAGTCCAGACGTAACAAATGCCTGGATCTCATCAGTGGGAATGTTGAGGCAAGTGCAGAGGTGGGTGAAGTTGTAGAGTTAAATGTGGATTGTCTTCATGACAGCATTGATTTTCAATTGAAATGTGGATCATACTGTGGTCACATGTCACAGGGTTAGCAAACAGTCTAGTTCAATCTAAATGTTGTCAGGGAGGGGATACAATGAATGGCAAGGGAGCAGCTTGGGTAGTGGGAATAAAGACAACTATTTGCTTCTCTAATTTAGAGGAATTTTCTGCCCATCCAGTACATGATGTCAGATAGACAACCTGATAATTGTAGGGGGTCAAGAGAAGTAGTGCTGAGGTAGAGCTGGGTGCTGTCAGCATGCGTGAAAAGGAAGACTATGCGTTCACATGATGTTGCCAAAGTGCAACATGCAGATGAGAAATACAAGATGGCCAAGAACAAATCTTTGAGGGGAACCAGACCTAACAGTGCAGGAAGTGGAAGGGAAATCTCTGCAATTGATACTGGGCTTTAATAAGATGAGAATGGAAGCAGGCATGAGCACTCCCAACCAGCTGGATGGCATTAGAGAGGCAGTGAAGGAGAATAGCATGGTCAACAGTGTCAAAGACTGCTGAGAAATGAGAAGGAAAAAGAGCGAAAGTTTACCTTAATCAACATCTCATGCATGTCCTTTTAATGACTTTGATCAGAGATGTTTTGATACTGTGCCTAAGATAGAGATTTGAGTTAGAGGCATTCAATCATGGATTTCTGGGAGAGTTGGGAATGAGTTTGGGGTTGAAAGAACATTTGGAGGGAAGAAAAGTGAGAAAACAGATCGTAGTTAAATGCATCATTGTGTTCGCTCCATTCACTCCATGTGGCAGTGAGCCCCACAATGAGTCCCACTTATGAGTGAACAAATTCTCCTAAATTCAATATATATCTGCTTTATCCTCCTGTCCTCATATACTACTTGAGATCCCATCATAGAAGGGGCAGTGTTGCATTGATACTTTTGGGTGTTGGCTTCTACAAAGTTGTCAGCCATTACCCTTGTAATCAGTATGTTCTGGAGCGCCTGTGCTTGCCATGTCCCAGTGCCTGAGCACCATTCTCTAGCTGGTGCTCAAGCTCGTGAGGGGCCCAAAGAGTCACCGATCAAAACAATGTGGAGAGCCCCAATATGGCAAACAGCAGCCTTCAAACAGCTTCACTGAGGCCACAAGAGGAGATAGCTCCTCATTGAACTATTCAATCTGGAATACTGTTACAGAAAAGCATTGTGGACTAACCCTTTGGCTGAGAATGCAATTGAAGGATATTATGGATGAGAAGATAGGGAGAAACTTTCTGCTGGCACGAAGATCATAGATTTCAAGTAATTGGCAAAAAAAAATCTAGAGGGAAACTGGATAGATTTTGTTTTACACAGTTATCCTAACATCTGGAACACACTCTGATAAATGGTGGTAGAAGCAACATTAGCGTTCAAAAACCAACTGAAGTTATTTTCACATACGAGAATTTTGCAGGGTTCCGCTAAAGGGCAATGGGAGTTGGACAAGTTGGTCACTCTTTCAAAAATGTGCTGACACAATGAGCCAAGTAGCCTCCTTCTGTGCTGTATCATTTGGCGCTTGTCACCTATCTAATCTGTTGATTTGGTTGGTGCATGGTGTGACTTCAGAACAGTTTGGAATATCCATTTACTGCTATCCATCAATATCAGATTTCATGAGGCTTGCCGAACAATGTTCTGATCCTCCCAAATGCTTTGAGGTGGTCAGATGATCACCTTCTCATCCTCTTCTGCCATATTTCCCAATTATCCACTACCCTTCTCCTTCCCATCATGTGAATAACTTCCCTCCAATTATTTGCCCCATTTTCTCCTTTGTTTCCAATGATAGCTGATTTGTTCACGGTGTTGTGACAGTGTGGAGAGGTCAAATGTAAATTGGAGCAACAAAAATCTAGTATCGGCAGCAATGATCACAAAACCATTAGATTTTCATAAATAATGCCCTTTAGGTAAGAAAGTCTGTCTCTATTTGACTCTCTTTTATCTCTCTCTCTTAATTCTATCTTGATTTTATTTCATTTATCTTTCAATGCCTCATTTCACACGGAATTAAATATTTCCTGGTTCTGACTCTTATGGAGGCAATATCAACCATTAAAACCCTTACTCCCCCTGTTCTGAGGAAGGGTCACTCAGCCTGAAACATTAACTCTGATTTCTTTCCACAGATGCTACCAGACCTGTTGAGCTTTTTCAGCAATTTCTGTTTTTGTTTTGGAAAACTTGGAAATGGCATATTGGGGCTCGATTTTGCAAGATACAGGATGCATCAGACCTATATGTCTCATATTGGTTTTATAGGCTTTTCCTTTGGAGAGGATTGAAAATTTTAAAAATCGTAAACGTAAACCAATCATCTTGAACCTGTCCATCTCCAGCTATATAAGCACATAAATTATAAGGAGTAGGCCACTCAGCCCCTCAAGCCTGCTCTGCTAATCATGGCCAATCTGATCATTCACATTCCCCCTACTCTGATTATCTTTCATCTACTTATTTATCAAAAATCTCTCTCTGACTTAAAAATAATTGAAGATTTCACATCTTTTGCCTTTTGAAGGACAGTTCCAAAGACTTTCAAACTTCAAAAAAGAAATTCTTGTAATTTCTCTAAGTGGTTCCCTTTATTTTTAGACAGTAACCGCTAGTTCTAGATTTTCCTAGAAGAGGAATCATCCTTTCCGTATCTAGCCTGTTGAGACACCTCAGGATCTTGCATGTTTCAATTAAGTTGCCTTCTACTCTTCTAAACTCCAAAAGGTGCTGAGTCTGTCTAATCTTTCCCCATTTGACAAGCCATCTATTCCTGGTATTAGTCTAACAAAACTTTATTAAACTTCCAATGCATTTACATCTATAAATGAAGAGACTAATATTGTGCACTATTTTCCAAATATGGTCTTATCAATGCACTGTATAACTGAAGTATAATTCCTTTGCAATGGATATAGTTTTCATACTTATATGCTATACTTGCACACTAATCATTTACAATTCATTCATGAGAATACCTTAATTTCTGCATCTCAGAGCTCTGTAATCTCCCAGCATTTAGATAGTCTTTTTTAAATTCTTCCAGCCAAAATGTACAATTTCACATTTTCTCACATTATAATCCACTAGCTAGATCTTTGCCCACTCACTTAACTTATTTATACCTTTGTGGTTTCCTTATGACCTCTTACTGATGTACTATCCTTGAAAACAGCAAATTTAATGACCATAACCTTGGTCCAGTCATCTAGGTCATATATAACATCATAAATGTAGACAGTTAAGCTTCAGCACTAGTCCCCATGACACAACACGCATTACGTCTTGCGGACTGGAAAATGACATATTTATGCCTATTCTCTGTTTCCTGCTAGCTGTCTAATTTTTTGTCCATGCCCACAGGTTACTCCCTAGATCATCAGTTTTTCTTCTCTGCAATAAACTTTGATGCTGCACCTTATCAGATGTTCTCTGGAAATCTAAGTACAGTACATCTGCAGCTCCCCATTAATCATAGCAAATGTTACTTCTTTGAACAACTCCAATAAGTTGGTGAAATATGGAGCTGAATTTTACCCAGAATTGGTTAAGCAGCCAAATAAGAACCATTGTCTAATGCTATGCTGCTCTCCTTTTCACAGCTATTGTGAATGTACACTTAAATGCCTGAACCTCTACCCCCTTTTGGGATGTATTTTCACCTTTGTGCAGAATCTAATGGTGCCTGCAGGAAACAATCTCTGCCCTCTACTGATAGAAGGGGCCTCAAAAGACATTGTCTCCTCCACCATTGAGGAGGAAACCACAGATCTCTCAGAGGTGCACCACAAGGCTACCTCTTGCAGTGCCACCCCTGCCAGTTCCTGACACCTTGGTGAATACTTTAGCTTGATTAGAGTTGGAAGCTACTGCTAGTAAACACAGCATTGGCACATCTTTACAGCTGCTTGAGGAAAAAATGAGGTTTCTGGCACCCGGGGGTGGGGGGCACTATAGATTTGGAACCTGCTCAGCTCCTAGCAGAAGAGGATGCTATGGTGTTAGGAACTAACTTCATCAAAATACCCAAGCAGACACTGGAGCAGCAGGAAGACTCCAACAATTGTTTTGTCTTTGGCATATGAGTGTCTGTCTATCTCCATGAACAGGCTGGTGACTGTCAAGGTCAGCCAGGCCTAGCACTCTCAGTGTCTGCTGGATATCGGCAAAAACGACACATCATTGCTCTAGCCTTTGCTCAGCACCAACAGCAAAGAAACAGGAGGCAAGAACACGGAGCTCACTCCAGCTACTCCTTCCTCACAAAGTAACAGGGCCAAGCCAGTAGGCATCCAGCCAGAGGAGGAATCACATTCAGGCCTCCCCTCTTTAAGCCTCCTCTCAGAACACTACAGAGGCAACCCCAGCCCTCCACTTCCACCCTGCTCATCTGCCTTAGCTCTGTGAGGGGGGTGTCAAGCCAAAGAGGCTGGTCATGTGTCCGGGCAGGGCACATTCAGAATGTCTGGGCCCTCCAGACACCACCACCTCCTGGAAATTGCCTGACCAAAACCAGGGCAATAGGCTCCACTTTAGGCAGGCTTCCCAGTAGTGTAACTACTGTCGGCACACAGGTAGCATGAGTGACGACTCATCATTGAAAACACACTCTCAAACTTGTAAATATATATTCACTGTTCATCATCAGCTGAGAATGAATCTCATTTTAATTGCCACTACAAGACTGAAAGTACAGAGCCCATCCATCTGCAGTGTTGTACGATGTTTCATGGTCCAAGGTATGAAGCATGCAGTTCCTACTCCACAGTCAGGATATGGAAACTTGGAAGGTGCTTGCTACTTTGGCAACTCAGGTCAATCTTCTCATGCAGTGATTCATGGCTTGTGCATCACAGCCATTAGTGGGATTGATTCTTGATGCTACATGATATGGTTAAGAATGCTTAGGGCAAGGATTTGGACTGCACACAGTAGCTTCTTGCCTATACAGTATTTACTGTTTGCTGGTATCTTTCACCTGTAATCTGGTCCTTTCTGTTTAACGCTATTGTTCTTTGAAGAACCTCACATGGCATGAAAGTGAAGTCCCCTCCCTCACAGAATGAAACACTTAATCTGCTCTCTCTGGTGGGGTGGCAGCCATTTGCAGCTCTGGTGCACTGTTCCTTTGTGCATCATCATGAAGTAAACTTCTGGAATCCTCCTTGATGACCCCATCAGCTCTAATTTTCTCCATGTTCCCACCCAACCCTTTTAACTGCTTATCTCCTGATATTAAACACTGCAACATAGGCATACAGCCAAACACAGTCCGAGGACACAGTATTAGTTGGAATTAACATCGGAGTTTTGTGCCACCACGAAGTAACAGTGTTTATAACAGAGCAAGCCTTAGGCATGTGCTGTGCTGTAATGATGCAACACTGAAAAATAATAGTAGACATGCAAGTAAGAGAAATATTTTAGTCGCACAATAGCATCAGGAACAACTCATGTTGTATTGTTATTGCATTGCTCATGTAGAAGATGCCTTAATTTACAATGCATTGTGGAGAATCATAAAATCACACAATCATAATTACACCTTTATGCAAGATAGCTGACAAATAAGAGAACAGTTTAAGCACATCGGATCCACAGTCGTTTAACCTGCTTTAGGATTTTACTGTCACTGAAGAGAGGCCCAAATGTTCTTGGCCTTTTCCCAGGCTGCGTACAAGCTCATGTTGGCATTCATCAACATGGCAGGTCTACGAATCAGTAATCGGGGCAGGTGTCCCTTTAGTTTCTTGAAAATATACCTCTGCACTGCAGGAGAGAATAAATCGATGAAAGCGTGGAAGAGTTTCCTCTGAGCTTTATGACATTTTGTAATGTCTTATGAAGCTGCTAACTGCCCTACAGTTTGCTGATGAGAGCAAAAATACCTTCTGTTCTTTCCTGATCTGAACACATCTGGAATGCATGTCATACCAGTGCTGAAAACTCTTGTGGAGAAGCAGTGACCCCAGGCAGGGATATTAGCTGATTTTTTAATTCCAACCAATCCTTCTGCGTACAAATGGAAACCACAATTGTGTTGTGGAACACAGCTGGCAGGACTTAGTTCAGGAGTCTCTTAAGGTTAACATGCAGCTTCAGTTGGTGGTTAGGAAGTCAAATGCAAAGTTAACATTCAGTTCAAGACGGTGTGAACACAAGAGCAGATATGTATTGCTGAGGCTATATTAGGCTTCAGTCAGACTGCATTTGGAACATTGTGAGCAATTTTGGGCCCCATATCCAAGGAAGGATATGTTTGTCTTGGGGGGGGGGGGGGGGGGGTGTCCAGAGGAGGTTTAAAACAACAATGCCAACGATCAAGGGCTTCTTATATAGGGAGCAGTTGAGGACTTTAGGTCTGTACTCAATGGAGCTCAGAAGGACGTGGGAGGATCTGATTGAAACTTACAGAATACTGATAGGCCTGAATAGAGTGAACATGAAGAAGATGTTTTTACTAGTAGGAGCCTAGGACCTGAGGATACAGCCTCAGAGTGAACTGCTAATCCTTTAGAACTGAGATGAGGAGGAATTTCTTCAGCCAGATTAGTGAATGTGTTGAACTCATTGCCACAGATGGTTATGGAGGCCAAGTCATTCAGTCTTTCTAAGATAGACTTAGATAGGTTCTTCATTGGTGAGGGATCAAGGGTTACAAGGAGAAAGCAGGAGAATGAGGTTGAGTAACATAACAGCCATAATCAAATTGCAGAGCAGACTTGATGTGCTGGATGGCCTAATTATGCTCCTATATCTTATGATCTTACGGCATGGGTATCTAACAGGATCTGAAATTTCCAACCTTGGAACAGTCAGAGCTAAAGTCATCTTTATCCACGCCCCCTATTCAACAAAACCATTAAGATTATTATCCATCCCCTTTCACATGGAATGCTGATGGCTGACTTCTATGAACTCCAAAAATGTTATGAAGGATGCTCTTTCTAATTTCTTATCTGTTAGATGTAGAAGAATGATGCTAGAACTGGGAGAGTTAGCTATCAGGAGGAGGATGGAGTGTAGCAAAACCACTTGCTGAGACCAGGTTTTTAAAAATTATTTTGTTGGGATGTAGTCATCATTGGCAACCCAAGCAATTGTTGCCCACCCCTAATTGCCCTTGAACTGAGTGGCCTTCTAGCTCATTTCAGAGAGCATTAAGTGATAACCACATTGATGTGGGTCTGGAGTCACGTGTAGGCCAGACCATATAAGGATGGCAGGTTTCCTTCCTTAAAGGACTTTAGTAAACCGGATATGTTTTTATGAAAATTGATAGCAACTGAGGCTAGTTTCTATTTTCAGATATATTAATTGATTTTAAATTTCACCAGTAGCAGTGGTGAGATTCGCAGCAATGTCTCCAGAGTATTCATCTGGGACTCTGGATTAAAATCTAGTGAACATTCATACTAGAACAGCATTACCCCTTTTTGGGCATTGGTTTGCTCTGATGCTGTAATTTCCACTTAGTCATGGTGGATGCCAATCCCAAGCTACTCATTTCAAAGGAAATAAATCATAAAAGTAGCAAGGTTTTGCTAGAACTATGCAAGGCACTAGTCAGACCACATCTGGAATACTATGAACAGTTTCAGTCCCTTATCTAAAGAAAAATACACTGGTATTGGAAGCAGTCCAGAGAAGTTTCGCTAGACTGACATGAGGTATGGAGATACTGTCTTATGAAGCGAGGTCGAGTAGGTTGGGTCTGTACTCATTGGAAGTTAGAAGATGAGAAGTGACGTCATTAAAACATTTACAATTCTTAGGTAGGAGCAAATTATTGGAGATACTGGAATCTATACTGAAAACAACAAAAACAAATCAAATGAAGAGTCATCTAGTCTTGAAACGTTAGCTTGTTATCTCCCCTTAGATGCTGCATGACCCGCTGTGATTTCTAGCATTTTTTGTTTTAAGATTCTTAGGTATCTTGACAGGGTTGATGTGGAAAGGTTGATGTGGGAGACTGTTGGACCAGAGGGCATAATCTCAGAATATTGGGTTGTACATTTAAGACAGAAAATGAGGAGGAATTTCTTTTCTCAGAGGGTTGTGAATCTGTGAAATTCTTTACCACAGAGGGCTGCCAGCATTGGGTCATCAAGTATATACAAGGCTGAGATAGACAGACAGTAAGGGACTTGAGGGTTATAAGGAAAAGGCAGTAAAGTGGAGTTGAGGATTATTGGATCAGTCATGGTCTCATTGAATGGCAGAGCAGGTTCGATGGGCTGAATGGCCGACTTTTACTCTTGTGTCTTAAGGTCTTAGGAACCAGCACAAAGGATTATTGATTGAATATGTGCACAGACTACTGAATATGTACAGAGGAGAACTGTGGGGCATTCTGGCTAACCTCAGCACATGCCCTTTTCAGAAAACATTGACATACTGAGGAATCACTGACTGCCATGATAAGCAGCATGTAGGCAATCCGAACAATGACCTTGGAAAAGACATAGATTGTCAGACAAAAATCCCTCCACTGCTTCAAGCAGCTTTTGAGATACTCCGTTCAATTCACCAATGTTGGTTAAACCAATTGGTGATAACGAGACAATAAAAAAAACAGTGTCAGAGAGAGTCAGCAGGTTTGGCAGAGTCTGCAAAAAGAGACAGAGCTACTGGTTTGAATCCGCCTTGATAGCTGCAGTCAGGCAGTAAGTAGATAAGATAAATGTGAGGTTAGGGTGCTAGGATCGTAGGGTGTCATCTGGAACAGGCTGCCAAGTGGATAGGTAATAGGGTGCGAGGATGTCATGTAGTAGGTAGTGATGCCAGAGATAGGGTGTCAGACGAGTAGAGTGTGAAGTAGGTAGGTGATAAGGTGCAAGGGGATAGGATTACATGGGATACGGTGACAGGATTTAAGATGGCAAGTGGACCAGTCATGTGATGCAGTGTTTAGGGCATGTTGAGGTTGGTAGGAAATATCAGGTTCCGGCACAGAGGCAGGTGAAGGTGGATGCCAAATCCCAAGGAGGAACAGGGATTGCGTCCGGCAGCAGAAAGGGATGATCAGGTCCCAGGGAATTTGGTATAGGGCAGCAGCAGATTGGGTCTGGACTGGGGGAGGGGTGTCCCGGGTATTGGGGTGACAGCCGGATCAACCTGAGGTAGGGGTTCACTGGATTGAGTGGAGGAAGAGAGAATTAGGTCCAAAGCAGGAGCCATCTTGCAGAGGAAAACAGGGAAAAAACTGTGGATGCTTGAAATTAGAAACAAAAACCAGAAATTGCTGGAAAAACTCAGCACGTCTGGCAGGATATGTGGAGAGAAAGCAGAGTTAACTTTTTGGGTCAGTTCTGAAGAGCGGTCACTGGACTCAAAACATTAACTCTGCTTTCTCTTCACAGATGGTGCTAGAACCTGCTGAGTTTTTCAAACAATTTCAGTTTTAGCTTCTGGAAGAGGCGGAGAAGAGGCAGATCAGATATGGATCTGGGAAGCAAGTGCAGTTCTGAGCAAGGGCAGAGATGAAAGGTCCCAAGGGAGAAAGGGGGTGTCTGCTCAGGGACTGGGGGATTGCAAGTGGGAGTGAGAGAGCTGGGTCAGTTTAATAGTTACTCAGGAGTTAGACTACGTATGTAATAGTCTAACTTTTCCCAAGTAGTAATTTATATAATTTAGTTGGAACCCTCTGAATTTTCTGATTTAAATGGAGACTTTCACAGGATGCCAACAGTAGAGGAATTTACCAGTGGAACCTTCAACTTCTATGGTCATTCTTTCAGAGTTTGCTACAATAGGAATTCTTCAGAGCTCCCATGAGCAACTCCCATCTACACCGGAATAACAACTGTTCAGCCACTGTTTTACACATTCTTTCTCTCCTTCTTTTCTATCTCTCTTAATCCTCTTTTTGCTTCTCTATCTCTGTTCACCTCTCCTAATTTCACTGTTTTTACATGATTTATACTGGATTGACCATTCTAATTTACATTTCCTGATTTAAGACTCTGCGAGGCTCAGTGAGGAGTTCTTAACCTGATTGGTTGAAGAGATATGCTATTGCCCTGCTCACACATGTCGCGGACCCCCTACAAAGGGAATTGTGCTGCTGTATTGGAAACTATCCCTTAATGTCATTAGGTACTATTTGAAAAGCAGGAAAAGTTAGGTTTTAGCTTTTACATCTGATGAAAAGCTAGCAACGTTCCTTCATTGCTAACTGCCAAACTGAGTAATGAACTGAAGAGCAACAATTCAAAAATTATTGTTAATTTAGACAATGAGCAACACCATCTTCTCAAAGCTTTCTCCCTTTTATAACACAGCTACTTATATATTTGGGACATGGTAGCAAAAGGAGTCAATAAAATGTCAGAAAGTACATCATCAGAGGCTTATTGGCAGAGGTGGAGGTGGAGCTCCTGTTATAGTAAGATTTGTGATCTTTGTTATGGATCAATAGAGAGTTTTGTTACAAGGAAGGTCACAATGGGCCAAACATCACCAGAAAGGCACTGTGCCAGGTCACTGATTGATGGCCAGCTAACTCTGGGTATAATACAAGAAACAAATGCTTTACCACTAGGCTAGGGTTCAAACTTCCCAACTTGAATGATATTCAGACAGGCATCAGGGACTGAAAAGGATAGTCATTCACATTATTATTTTGAATGTATTGTCTCCCCACCAGGCCACATCCCACAGCTCTAAACATCCAAAATAAAGGGTTTCTACAAGAAAATAAACTGTAGAACTTCCTACAAACTAGTTCTTAAAAGAATAAAAAGTTACTTGATAAATAGACCTCCTTTTCTAACACACATTAGAATATTTAATGTTACGAATCTTAATTAAGTCCACACTAATATTGTGTGTATGAAGCAGCCACAATCAATAATTATTGCATTTGCCATAAAATTGGAGACAATAGGCACAAATGACAGATGGCATCTGTTTACAATTGAAAGCACCATCAGGACATTGCATTAGAGGAGTTGCCAGAATCAAAAGGCAACCTGTACGAGGCAACATCCCACATGAACAGCATGTCATGTCTGGAGGTTTGAGTAGGCTTGTCCAGGAGGACAAGGACAGAATTGGCTGAGATAGCCTACCCTTTCCCGTGGAGAAATACACTCAATGTCACTCTGTACAAACATAGGTTCTAGTGCAAAGAACAGGTGATGTTTCCAAATAAATGGAAATTGTGTGATTTATGTAAGTATAAATATCATTCATTTTGGAGTTTAGATTTTGAACTAGGAGAATGCATATGAAAGGACTACACGATTTGATAGCTTGCTGTCATTTTAGAAGAAGCAAGAATTTTTTTTTGCCTATGGGGAAAACACATGTATTGGCAAGCTTTTGGGGGCAGTTCAGAGACGACCTGGTTGAAGTTAGGTGTGAGAACAACTTCTCCTGGGAAAAAAGAATCAGTTCAGAACAGTTTTGAAATAGGCTACCTCAGTGTAAGGGTTTCAGTTTGAAAATTCCATACCAGAAGTGTTTGGTTAGAACTCTGAAAGGATTACTTGTAGCTATGAAAGTTTAAACTCAGTTATGTGATTAATCAAGGAAAAAGATATTATGATCTCAAGACTGAGGATTGAAAGCAACAGTTAAATTAAACCTGAAAGGAATTCACTGGAATCAAGATCCCAGTGTTGTGTGAAGTCTCACTGCCAGTACACTGTATGTTTCTAACAGATATTCTTGTGATATTGTCACTGCATGTGACCTGAGGGCATAAAGGTCTCCATGAACTGGGGCAACATAAAGCATGGTATGTTGGTGAAAATGTGTTTGCAACCAACTAGATTATTAGCCCTAACACTGAAGGGCATGTGATTGAAATGTATGTACGTATCAGGGACTGTAATAAACTTCTGTTGACTCTTTTAATACTATATTACTCATACCTAGTTCTGATGTCATAGGAGTTAATACAAGTATCACTATTTCAAGTACAAATATGTAGCTGAAGGCAAATCCCACACCAGGGTGGCAGTTCACCAGAGGTGGAAATCACACCAACACAGAGCTGTTGTCCAATCAGAGGCTGAAACAGCTGAAGAAAAACAACTGCAGGTCTACAGAGAAAGGGTAGAGGAGCAAGAACAGCTGAGCAGCTCTTGATAGATAGTCCTCGTGGACATGATGGGCTAAATAGCCTCCTGTGTACTGTAATGTGCTGGTTTCACACATCAGTTCCTTGTATGTTCTTTATTTATTCGTTAACAATGCCAGCACAAAATGGATCTTACTCTGCAATAACAGCCTAACCTGAACAAACTGAAACAAAATGTAAAAAGGCTGGCAAAGCCTGTTAAGAGCTTGCAAGTTCTGTAGCCATACGGTTTCAGAAGCACAAGTTAGGCACTATTGCGATGATTGACGTGTGTGTGTTAAGATAACGTGAGTGGGTGCTAGATCAACTCCGAGACTCTGCAATGGACCATTCAATCATGATATGTGTTGGAGACGATGGGATGACCAGTATCACTCGGAGCAATGTAAGGACACATGATCTTGTTCTGTCTTGCAACCTTGTGGCAAGATGAAGCCATAGGAAGATGTTTCTTTATTAAAGTTAGTGTTTTCCCTACATCAGTAAGCAATGAAGTGGCTGCTGAATCCTTATTCAAAGGCATGAAGAAAGAATCACAGCAATTCAGGGCGTGCTTCCACAGTAGCAAGATGTCTTTCAGAAACTACAGGAGGACCAAAGGACTGGAAATGCTTCTCACTCCAGTTCGATGAATCCATCGATATGACCAACACAGCCAGTTGACTGTTTTTATGTGCATGGCTTTGAAGGATTAAAATTAAAACACAATTAAAAACAAATCTTCTCACCTTTTTCACCCTTTAAGGAACAACAAGAGATGATATTATCTACAACAAATTCAACAGGTGCATGAGAAAATCTTCCAACCAAGAAACTGGTCTCCATCATAACTAATGGAGAAATGCTTATTGCATTTTATGAAGTGATCCTAATTCCCCCTCTTTGTCAACCAATACCATATAATCCACCAGCAAACACTTTGTGAGTAAAGATATGGACCTTTCTCATATAATGAAAGTTATTAAGATTGTAAACTCAATTTGTGCAAGAATCTTTCCATACTGTTTGTTTAAATCCTGACTTGACAAACGTGATATTGTCTACTGTGAACTTATCCTCCATGCTAATGTGATATGGTTAAATTGAGAGAAGGTCCTGCAAAGATTTTTAGATCTAATGCCTGAGATTGTCACTTTTTGCAAATCAAGGAATGAAGTGTGTAGTGAGCTAGCAGACAATGACTGGTTGCTTGACTTCAGATTCATAATGGACATAACATCAAAAATGAACACGTGGAGCTCCGAACTGCAGGAAAAGGACAGAACAACTCAACACAACAAACAAACAAACAAACAAACAAACAAACAGGGCTGTGAATGCAGCATTGAAACAGAAACTGGGTATGTGGCTCTCTGAATTGAAAAATAAGATACTGCAACACTTTCCGAATCTGGAGAAAATGCTAGAAAAGAATTCAAAGATAAAGGAAAATAATTCAGCACAGGAACCTTCTGTACACACCTGAGGAAGTTAACTAAGGAATTCAACAAGTGATTTCAGGAATTAGATGTGATGGGACAAATTGACATGTTTATCTGAAATATATTCCTTTAAGTAGAGATTGGTGGGTTGGCTACCAAATTCCATCAGCTGCTTGATTTACAAAGCAGTGGAATTTCTATAGATGTAATTGCTATGCAAAATGATATTGAGCTGACTGCTAGATCAAGGGATAGTGTTTTCTGGTGCTCATCAACAGAGGAAAACAACCACTCCCATCCTCCTTTGATTTTAAAGTGCAATTTTAAGACAACTCCACATCACGCTGTGAGATAGCATTCCCCCAAATGAAGCCGAATTATTGCACACCTCAAAAGATACCTATTTGATGAACGGAATATGACTAGCAGTCTCAAACTACAACCCAGTCTTCAAACCACTGGCAGAGAGTGTGCAGTCATAGGCATCACAATAAGACTGGGTGAGTAGAGGACAAAATGATTAATTATAAATATTTGGTTTTAGAAATATTTAGCACTGAAAATAAACCATTTATTCTATGTTTTCTTTAGGGCCCATCCTGGGCTGCACTTAGATTCGAAACTGATCTTGTGTTTAGAAAGAATTGATACCATTGGTGTACAAGGTCATCATAGCCTATCACAGAGTGAGACTTAACTCCTTTACTACACTTTACACCCTATCACTTCTCTGACCCTCTCCCACCATTACTTGTGCTTTTGCACTTCCTTAAAAACCTTTTAGGTCTGTGACTTTTCCGAGTTCTAACGAAAGGAACATGCCCGCTTATTTGTTTGCATGAAGGTAAAATCTGTTTGCAGCTGGGTTTGAGGTTATTCCGGATGCTTCTTGCAACCTGTAAAGTGAGCTGGCTTTTGACAGGGAGTTTGGAAGGTGGAGTTTGGAATACGCGTAATATCCCAGGCATTCCCACTGTGTTGCATTATATGGCTCCACAGCTTGACAGTGTAGTCACTCTGCACCTTCTCAAGCTGATTTAATGTGCTACTGCACACGTGAAATTTCATTTGCTGCTACCTGACAGTGTGCAAGGCACCTGTACCATCCATATATCACCAGGCATCATCACAGGGAAATGTGAGGAGTGGCTTTAAGGAACAATTAGGAGCAGAATAGGTTGCAAGGACCAGCCTAGTAGCAGTTCACTGGGCTCGCTGAGTGATTCATTCAGTTTCTTCCAGCTGTTCTTGCTGAAGAAACATTTTTTTTTTGGTTTTAATGACTGCATTGTGTCACTTCCAACATGAGACTGAAGAGGCTAGAAATTGCTGTTGCCATTCATGAGTGGCTGCTTAATTCAGAATTAGAATTAGCTTTATTGTCACATGTATTCAATGAAAAGTTTACAAGTCACCACTTACGGCACCATCTTAGGTACAAAAGGAACCTACCTACAGATTCTTAAGTACAAATTTTTAGGAAAAAAAATTAGAAAAATGAAGGAATAATAAGTCCAGAATTATAGACATTCGCACCATCTTAGGTACAAAAGTACAAAATCACAGGAATAAATTAGAAAAATAAAGAAATAAAAAGTTCAGACTTTCAAACCTGTCCACATTGGCACCTAGCCTCCAGGCTGTTCCAGCCCTCACCTTCAGTCCACGCTGGCCGCTGCCACCAGTCCATGCTGGGCATCATCTCAAGGCTCAAGACAGGAAATCCGCTCTGGATTCACCATGAGGCTGGGAATCTGTGCTGACTTTGCCTCAAGGCTCTCAAGGCCTGGGAGTTTGTGCTGAGGCTGGGAGACCGTGCTGAGGCCACAGTCAGCAATGACTTCACTCAAGGCTAGAGGACAGGAGGTAAGAAAAGACATGCAAAGAGAAAAAAAAAGGAAACAGACAGAGCGAATGAACTCTGGCTGAGGAGTCCCATCTTGCCACCATCTTGGAATGGCAAAAATTTTGGTCCTTACTCCCTCCACTTGCCTGCATATGTATAGCTCTAAGAAGTTTGATACCATCCAACATCATAAATATTCACTCTCTCCATCACCGACAGCAGCATGTACCACCTACAAGATGTGACTCATTTACTTGCCAACACTCCTTTGAGAGCATCTGCCAAACCCATGGACTGACAGTAAAGGAACTTGCCAGTTCCCCTCCAAACCACACACCATCCCGACTAAGAACTATGTCACTGTTCCAACCACTATCACTGGGTCATACAAGTGCCTATAGCACATGGACTACAACAATTCAAGAAGGTGAGTCACCACCATCTTTTCATGGGTTAAGTAGGGACGGACAGTTGCCAGCATTGCCAAAAATGTCCATATCCCAAGAATGAACAAATTAAACTTTCAAAAGGGTGAATACTTCTCAAAATAACAGAACATCAAACACAGTACTTTTTTGTTTCTCATTATTCAGTAACTGTAATCGTAGCCTTGTCTATCTTAGGGATAGAAACTGTTTGAAATGCAGATGAATTTGATCAGCATTTAAACAAAGATGCACAAATGGCAAGGCTAATGTTTAGTGTGACATATCCCCAGGCTCTTAAAGATTGGTTTTGATGACAGTGGCTCAGTTTAAAAAAAACAGGCACTGTAATCTTTCTAAGTAAACAATCAGCAGACCTTCAATCTAGCCAATCCATTACCAACCAGTAGACTGATGGGACGCAGTAAAGGACTAATAGGAAGCCACCTGTTTCTTGTGATTGGAGAATAAACTGCATATTGTTGTTGCAGACTGAGAGTCTGGTAAGATGCTTCAATTGACAGAAGAACAAGATTTGTTCGGCTGATGCCCAACTGAGGATAATTTGCAGAAACAGATTCCGCCCCACATTTCAGCACACTCCCAATGATGCAGCATGTCCATAGGGAGGTAGTCAGGCAGCTGTAACATCAGAAATGGTGGCCAGTGTTATCCACAGGCCTGGAAAGGCTAATACTCTGGAGTGCAATAGCTACCACTCACTTGGATGATATCATGGCGGCTTGTGGGCATAACAGCTTAAGATTCCAAACAAATTACACCCAATACCCTCAAAATCTCTGTTACCCTGTGACTCATATCAAAATAACCTGTAACTAGTTGCTAATAGGCAATAATAGATGTCTTGTTAACAACAAGATACTCTTCTAGTTAAACTAAGAAGTGGCTTTCCTTTTCCACATTAGACCAAGCTAGCTGTGTAATTTCCTATAAAGAGGATAGTGGTATTTTCAGACTCTGCTTTTAAGTCAGCTACTTATACTACGCAGCTGGCAGCAAGGGAGAACTAAAGATTCAACAACCCCGCAGAAGAAATCCCAATGGCCTGGATGGTAAAAGCATTTCAGACCTGGTAAGAGATATGCTGCAGCTGAGAAGACATTAACTTCCTAGGGAGGGAGGATTGGTCATGCAAAAGCAGATAAAGGCTGCATCATGAGATGGTGGTCAGTGGGAGCAGCCCCAATTTGGAGGTGAACAGTGAGCAACCAGTCATTGGAGGCTCTGAGAGAGAAGCTTAAAATCTTTGGTGGGCCATTACAGTGATTCATACAGTGAAGCTGGAGAAATCGTCCAGTTTAGCCACAAAATGTAGGTAAACCCTCCAGTATACAACAATGAGCAGAACTGCTAATACTGCAAAATGAAAATATTTTAAGCAAATGGAAGAGGGCAGGAAGAGAAAGGTCTGAAGTTGTTTTTAAGATTAAAACTCTCTAAATTGAATTTTCTTAAAATGAATTATTATTGGAATTTTAAAATGGCTGTTGTTGGAACACAGATTATGCAAGTTGACTGCTTCCAGAAACTTTGAGAAATTACCAGAGTACAAATAGCTTACATCATCCTCCTGGAATCTGACACTTCTTGCATTGTATGAACATTCCAGCCAAGCCAATGCAAAGGACTATTAGATGAGATGTCCACCTCAAGCTGTTTTGAACAAAGAAGACCACTGAAATCTATTATGACTTGATTTGCCGAGAGTGATTCCACAGTTATTTGCCCCAGATTGCAACAGGCTGTGGCCAGGACATCGAAACCCACCTCAACAGCTGAGCGGCTGAACTTGTTGCCACAGTTACATGCCTGAAACTGCTGGTTTGTTTGATAATTATTGAATTCTTGACTTCTTTTGTCAATCTGCTTCTAACACTGGAGCGAGCATATCATCACATTGAGCAACTTCATGCTTATCTAAGTACCTGCCTCTGATCTGAATATTGCACAGAAGTCTGATTTCTGGAAGGAAACCTATGGTTTGTATGCAAACCAATCAGTAGCTTACACCTCTGCAATTTCACTTTATCTGATTCCCTGGGAAAGAGTGATTTATGTGCACAGCCATCAGAAGGAATCTCAACTGGACACTGACGTATTGGACTCTCCAAATTCAAGGGGCCTAAATCTGACACCTTTGATTTTAACTAATTTACAACTCTTATCTCTCTTTCTCTATGGAACTCTTTGCTGAAGAGGGCTGTGGAGGCTAAGTCTTTGAATGTATTTAAAAAACTAGATAGTTCCTGATTCATTAGTGGATCAGCTGTTAAAGGGAGAAAGCAGGAGAATGGGATTGAGAAACATCAGCCATGATTGAATGGTGGAGCTGTCTCAATGGGCTGAGTGGCCTACTTCTCCTCCTATATCTTATGTTCTTACTTTTTTCATTGGATGCGTGTATAATATGTACCGTTGAACCATTCCCCTCATATTTTGAATTCAGTGGCAACACTAAACCCTACTTCATTCAAAAGCTAAAGAATTAGCTGTGGATCTTTCTTAAAATGGATTTCACAATCAAGATCTGGGGAAGCACATTGTCAACTATTTTAAGGGAGAAAAAAAATTAAACAAAATTAAAAACCACCTCTGTTATAGACAGAAGAGGAGGGCAAAAAAAGGAATTCAATTCAACACTCCCTCTTGTCCTGTTACATTTCAAGAACGATAGAAAACCAAAATAATTTATTAAGGAGGTATTCGCTGCACAAGGCAGCAAGCTAAACTGAGCTGCTTCCTTTCAAAATGGCTGATGCCATTATCAGGTCATGTGATCAACACAAAGTGACAGCCCAACATACTTACATAAATACACACGACACAAGTAAAATACATAATCACATTAGGAAGATATGGCATCAGATTTAATATTGTCAGGAAGACTTCATTTCAAAACGCAGGCAAAACAGAACACAGATTTGGACACTTGGAGAAAACAATTTCTGAGATAGGAAATAGTTTCTAAATTACATATTAAGTCAGAAACTGAACAAAAAAAGGTACAATCATTTAATGAGCTGCAGATAGCAAAGATCAGACATTTTTTGAAATGCCAATGGGGTCATAAAAAGAAACCACAGAAATCTCATCCCATTATGGGTTAACCACTGATTGATTGTGGCGATCCCAATGAGAACTTGGTAACAGCACAGATCTACAGACCTCAGAATTTCAGAAAGAGAATCAAAGTCAAATGTCTTTCACCCAGCAAACTTCCTGTCTTTCAAATCTAAAGAGAATGTGTTCCAGGAGAATAGTGAAAACAATTTGGAGAAACTTGAGATAGAGGTGTAATGAAATTTCAGAAATTATTACTGTTTGACAGCTGAGTTAGAAGTTTAAGGATCTCAGGGCATGATATTATCTAAAAAAAAATGTATTTGAAAGAAAGCATTACATTTGTGCCAGCTGAACAAAAAGTTTCAACATGGAGACAAGATCAGCCTTCACTGAGGCTTAGGTGTTTGTAAAGTTGTTATGGAGGTGAAGAGGTTGTATCTTTCTTTCTGATATTTGTAATAAGTTGTTTCAAATAGTTCTTGTGCATTTTTCTTTTGTTAAAAGTACACTGGCAACCTCATGTGGTATGATATTTGTCACATGACCACTTCAAACAGTTCTTGTACAGTGTGACATTGTGCTTTTTCTTTTATGTGTAATAAACATTTTTACGTTCTTTTGTTAAATTGACATTGCCAGTCTCTTGTGAATAAGTTCAGTGATTGTTGAGAACAATGGGAAACAAGTGTAAAAGTAAAACTTCTGGTCAATCAAACCAGTTTTTTTTTGGATGCAACTTGTCTAGTATTGCCACCTGCTGGGGTCATAACAGTGGTAAATGTAATTATATGCACAAATGCTTAAAATCAATAATGAAGAAAAACACTTAGGGGATTATGTTGTATTTGGACCTTGAGAAGGTCTGAAAGGGTTAATACTGAAGAGTGCCAGAAGCTTGTGGACTCTGAGTTAAGCAAAGCATGATTTCAGAGTCTCTCAGCAGCAAAACAGAAGAGAAAAGGCCTCTGATTGAAAGAGCAGCAAACTATTCTGGAAATTTCCTACCTTCATTCAACCTGATGCATGGACAAGCAGGAGCAATGGCAAAACTGTGGGAGTGGAGGGGAGAGACTGAAATTTGCTCACCTTAGTGAGAGAATAATTGAAAGTTGTGCCCCATGCGAAAAAGGTTGCCAAGCTTGGCTTAGGATCGCAAAGAAGTGAGACCTAACATAGAATTTATTTTAATTATTCATTTATAGATCTGGGCATCGCTGCTTCTTTGTCCATCCTAGTTGCCCTTAGAAAGGTGGTGAGGAGCTGCCTTCTTGAACTATTGCTGTTTATGTACTGTAGGTTGACCCGGAATACGATTAAGGACAGAATTCCAGGACTTTGAACCAGCAATACTGAAGGAACGGTGATATCTTTCCAAGTCAGGATGGTGAATGGCTTGGAGGGGAACTTGCAACTGGAGTTGTTCCCGTATATCTGTTGTCCTTGTCCTTCTAGATGGACATGGTCGTGGGTTTGGAAAGTGCTATTTAAGGATCCCTGGCAAATTTCTGCAGTGCATCTTGTAGATATTACACACTGCTACTACTGAGCATCAGCGATGGAGTGAGTGGATGCTTGTGGATGTGATGCCAATCAAGCAGGCAGGTTTTTCCTGGATGCTGTCAAGCTTCTAGAGCTTTGTTGGAGCTGTACCCACCCAGGCAAATGGGGAGCATTTCATCACACTCCTGACTTGTGCCCTGCAGATGGTGGACAAGCTTTGGGACTCAGGAGGTGAGTTATTTGCTGCAGTATTTCCAGCCTCTGACCTGCTCTTGTAAACATTCTGTTTATGTGGTGAATCCAGCTGAGTTTCTGATCAATGGTAACCTCTAGGACGTTGATCATAGAATCACAGAACCATACAGTACAGAAGAAGCCCATTAGCCCATCAAGTTTGTCCTGCCGCAAATACATCACTAGAGTAGTACCACTTTCCCGAACTGTTCAACAAACAATGACAGTTCAAGTGCTCTTCCATGTACTTTTTAAAGGTTATGAGGTTGCCCCCCTCAACCACTCTCCCAGGCAATGCATTCCAGACTCTCACCACCTTCTTGGTTAAAAAAAAAATCCTCAAATCTCCTCTAATCCTCCTGCCTTTAACTTTAAGCACTCTCCTTGCCCCTCATAATCGTAGATACCTCTATCAAGCGCCACCTCAATCTTTTCTGCTCCAAAATAAAGAGCCCAAGCTTATCCAGTTTCTATTCACAGCTGAAATGCGCCATCCCAGGCAACATCCTGGTGAATCTCCTCTGCACCCCGTGCAAAGCAGTCACATCCTTCCTATAGTATGTCAATCCGAATGCACACAGTATTCAGCTGTGGCCTACAGTTCTGTGCAGCTCCAAGACACCCCCCACCCTGCTCTTATAATTCATGCCTCAACTAATATAGGCAAGCATGCCCTATTTTTCTATTATACTGCCTTCAGGGAACTTTGGACAGGGACCCCAAGATCCCTCTGTTCTTCTGAGCTACTTCTTGTCATGCCATTCAACAGAGTACTTGCTTGTCTTGTTTCTTCTTCCACAGTGCAGCAACTCAAACTTACCAGGGTTAAATTTCATCTGTCAATTTTCTGCCCATCTGACTAACCTGTTGGTATCCTCCTTTTAACTTAAGGCCTTCCTCCTCACTGTCAACCACAAAATTACTTACCACACACACACACACACACACACACACACACACACACACACACACGTGTGTGCACCCAACCCCACATTTTTATATATATATCATAAACAATTCGGATCCCTGTGGTATGCCCCTGCACACCAGCCTTCAATCACATACACAGCCATTTAGCACCACCCTCTCTTGCCTGCCAAAAAGCCAACTTTGGATCCAACTTGCTAAGTTACCTGGATTCCTTTAGCTTTAATCTTTTTTATCAATTTCCTACATGGGACGTTCTCAAAGGCCTTGCCGAAACCCATATAAACCACATCAAACTAACCTACCCTCATGTATGTGTTTAGTTACCAACTTGACAAATTCTACCAGATTTTTTAAGCATGACAAAGCCGTGCTGACTATCCCTGATCAAACATTGCCTCTCTAAATGGAGACTAATTTTCTCCTCCAAGTTCTCCTCCAAGTCTGTATAAGAAAGTTTATCATCCGTAACCTGTAACTAATTGTTAACATGCGATAAACTATATCTTGTTAATTACAACAGACTCTTCTAGAAAAAGTGAATCAACATTAAAAACAGTTGATTTCTAATTTCCATCAGCTCTAGACTCTGGCAAAACCAGAGATCCCAATTTCAGTCCTCCTCACATGCTAAATGATTTGCATTCAGGTTTTATTTGAAGTGGTGGTGATCCCAGCTGATTGTACTACTGGAAAAGTCAAGATCAGAATGAAATTTGGCCTTATAAATCACAATTGTTTTTATTTAGTTACATAATGTGGTGGTTAGTTGCGGAGGCAAATTCACACAAACAACAGGTTTTCTTTAACAGCAGAAATTGTTGACACAATAATAGAAACATTTTAAAAAAGCCAAGCATAGAAAACAATTAGCAAAGTTAATGAAACCACAAAGTAAAACAGAGTCTCAACATGTTTCCTGATGCTATTCATTCCAGGGACTCAAATCAAGGGAAATAATCTCTATTGCAATTCTTAAGTTGCTACTTAACTGACTCCTCATGGTTTCTCTGCCATGCATGGAGACAAATTGATGAATCCTTTCCAATTTGCTGATGTAAACTCTTCTCAAACTTAACAGCCTAAACTTTCTCAGTCCTGTAGATTTCTAACCAGATTCTCCTGGTTTGGAAGATTCACAAACCAAACTCTGCTGCTGAACTGACATGATGCCTGAACTCTTCCAAGAAGATGAGCTAAACTTGCTTCTGAACTCAATTCCAGTGCCTTCTAGCTGATTTTCTTTTAAAAGCTTGCTGATCTTACATTCTTCAGAACTAAAAACAAGGCTAATGGGCTTACATGTTTACCCTAGCTGTCATAAACCTGACAAAATAAACATATTTCCATTAATGCTACAGGGCTCAGCAGCCAGCTGCTTTTTGAAAAATGCTGCAGTTAGTCACTGTTGCAAAAGGACTCTCTGACCTTGTTTTATCTATTTTAAATAAGTAATAAAGTCTGTTTTGACATATAAACCCAAAAGTTAGATGTCAAGTTATATACCTTTCATTATAGTGATAAGTTTGTCAATGGGGGCAGTTATATTGTGTGCCCCAGCTTCTCTCAAATGTTTGTCACCTTTATAAAGTTCCCCAGTTTGGCTTAATAAAAACCAAAAGAACCATGGATTCTGTAAATCAGGAACAAAAACAGAAGTTGCCGGAAAAGCTCAGCAGGTTTGGCAGCATCTGTGAAGAAAAAAAATCAGAGTTAACGTTTCGGGTCCAATGACCCTTCCTCAGGACTGGGGAAGGGTCACCGGACCTGAAATGTTAACTCTAATTTTTTTCTTCACAGATGCTGCCAGACCTGCTGAGCTTTTCCAGCAACTTCGGTTTTTATCCCCAGTTTGGCTTGCAGGAAATAATGACTCGATCTGCCAGGAAAATCATGATCAATTTAGTAGGACATTCTGTCATTAAACAATAAATGGCCCAGCAACTCAGTGTGAACAAGAAATATCCATTGTGCATCAGCACCACATATTGCTGGACCATTTGTGTCACTCTGCTATTAGCCTTACAACATATTGCCACATCTGCCCTGTGGAAATAAATGAAGTTTACCTCTGAAAAGTGACATATCAATTTAGCTTCATAAGGACCCTATTAATACAGGCAATTTAACATTTCCAAAAGTCCTTTCCCCTTGAATCTAATTGGCTAAATGAGCATTGCTCTGCACATGCTACATAGCACATGTATCCAGGATGCAAGTTGACCTAAGGAGATTATAAAAGGGAAGTAAATATTACACAGAGGGAATCAAAAATTGATTAGAGAATATTTAAAAATCTAAACGAAGCATGACAGCAAAGATTAGCAGACTGAAGGCAGATTGAGAGTATATAGCTTTTTTAATTTCCTCAATTGGATGTAAAGACCAGCTCACATTGTCTTTGAATGGAATGACTTACTGCTATCAGCAAGTTATGTTTTACCTGACGTGGCAATATTTATATTATCTCTCATAAGAACCTGGGCATGGGTGTGCTGCATTTGCAGAATCTACGCTGCAACTTTCGATCAGATCAGCCATGATTTTATTGAATGGTGAAGCAGGGTCAAAGGGCTGAGTGGCCTGCTCTTGTTCCTTGTTTGTTTGACTATTATGTACCAGCATCACATCTCGGGCATGCAAGCGTCTGGGTTAGTATTAGATTATAACAGAGAAGAATGTTTCCAGTAGAGTGTCATGCTTCAAGTGACTTATAGTAAAATGGAGTATGATATACCCACATGCTACGAAATAGTGATGAAGCCATGAGCATGTCTCTTATAAGTATACTGTCATATTGCCGTGAAACGTAACATAACATTTGCCACGCAATTTCATAGTCGACTACATTGCTATGGGTCTGATATCACACATAGGCCAGACTAGATTAGATTTTCGTTCCTAAAGGACATCCATGAAACAGTTTGATTTTTACAAAACAACTATAGTTTCACCAAAACCATTACTGAGGCTGCTTTTATCATCCCAGATTTGTTACTTTAAAATCCACCAGCTGCTATTGTTTGATTTGAGCCCTTTACAGCATTAGCCTGGGTCTCTGTTACTAATTCCAGTGATAACAACATTACATCATCACCTCCAGCTGTACATTACAGTCTCACCTTGCAAAGCAAGTTATGTTTCTTTACCAGCAGAGCAGGCAATCACGGTGTTTTACTTGCTGTGAATTGCTCTAAAATGTCCACCTTCAGCTTGCGAGCAACAGCTATCTTGGATTTTGGAATTCATGATTTAAAGACTAATCTGTACCCTAGCGAGAAGGCTGTCGTGTTCAAATGTTTGAGTTTCT
Source organism: Rhincodon typus (assembly GCF_021869965.1). Taxonomy (NCBI): domain Eukaryota; kingdom Metazoa; phylum Chordata; class Chondrichthyes; order Orectolobiformes; family Rhincodontidae; genus Rhincodon; species Rhincodon typus. The sequence goes on along the minus strand of NC_063336.1, from coordinate 80,578,234 downwards.
GAGGCATACGACACTCACCTATGTCATCTGGTCTCCAAGACTGATCTTTCAGAACTATGCTAACCATTCAAATTCCCATGACCTTACCTCCTCAACCTACCAGATCCAGCGCTCACCAAGGATCCAAATGCCTGTGTTGAGCCTACCATTGACTTGCACTTGCAATAAATTAGTTAACCAAACTAAAGGGAGTCAGTGAATTCTCAGTCAATGGTATTGGGTGATAACTGGAGCAGAACGCTCTTCATTATTCTCACTGCAATGTTTTCAAAACAACTCTTCCAAAACGTGTGATAATGAAAACATTTTAATTTCTTATAACATCATTATAACCATTGCTTCCAGGCCATTTGCTTAGTCTTAAAGTAAACAGAAACTGTATAAACAAAAAGCAATTGCTGCTGAAACAGCAGTAGAGCCATTCAGGTCTATAACAGAAAAAGGCCCTTCAGCCCATCAAGTCTATGCTAGTCAAAAACAATCACCTAATTATATTTAATCACACTTTCAAACACTTAGCCCAAAGTTTTGTATGCCTTGTATACCTACAAAAGTACATTTGAGTCATACAGACACTTCAGTCCAACCTGTCCATGCTAAACGTAATCCCAAACTAAACTAAGCCCACCTGCCTGCTCCTGGCCCATATCCCACCAAACCTTTCCTATTCATGTACTTATTCAAATGTCTTTTAAATGTTGTAACAATGCCATCATTTCCTCAGGAAGTTCATCCCACACGCAAACCACCCTCTGTGTAAAAAAAAAATTTGCCCCTCGTCTTTTTTAAAATCTCTCTCCTCTCACCTTAAAAATATACTCCATAGTCTTGAAACTCCCCACCCTAGAAAAAAGACACATGCCATTAATGCTGTCTATACTGCTCATGATTTTATAAACCTCTGTAAGGTCATCTCTCAACCTCCTACATTCCAGTGAAAAAAGTCCCAGCCCATCCATCCTTCCTTCATAATTCAGACCTTCCACATCCAGCAACATCCTAGTAAACCTCTGCTGAACCCTCTCCAGCTTAATAATATCCTCCCTACAATTGGGCAACCAGAATTGGACACAGTACTCCAGAAAAGGCCCCAGCAATGTCCTGTACAACCTTAACATGAACCCCTGTACTCAAAGGGCTGAGCACTGAAGGCAAGTGTGCTTAATGCCTTTTTAACCACCCTGTCCATGTGTGGTGCAAACTTCAAAGAATGATGTACCTGCACCCCTAGGTCCCTCTCTTCTACAACACTACCCAAGACACTACCATTAATTGTATAAGTCCTGCCTCTATATGTTGTGCTAAAATGGAATGCCTCGCATTTTTCCAGATTGAGCTCCATTTGCCATTTTTCAGCCTATTGAGCCATTTGATCAAGATCCCTTTGTAATCTTAGAAAACCTTCTTCACTGTCTACTATACCACCAATTTTGGTGTCGTCCACAAATTTACTTGCCATGCCTTCTATATTCTCATTCAATTCATTTATATAAATGACTCACAAAAGAGGACTGAGGGTTTCTGCCTCGGCCATCTGTACAGGCAATGAGTTCCAGATTATCTCCACTCTCTTGGTGAAAAGGTTTCCCTTGACCCCTCCTCTAAACCTTCTACCCATTACCTTAAATTTATGCCCCAGGCATTGATCCCTCCACTGAAGGATAAATGGGAAGAAACATTTCCCCATTTTTTTAACTCTAATAATTTTATACATCTCAATCATGTCCTCCTTCAGAGTCTTCTGCTCCAAGGAAAATACCCCTAGTCTATCCAATCTCCCTTCATAGCTAAAATTCTCTAGCCCAAGCAACATCCTGGTAAATCTCCTCTGCAACCTTTCCAGTGCTGTCACATCTCTCCAATAATGTGGATTCCAGAATGCTACATAACATTCTAGCTGTGGCCTACAAATGTTTATAGAGTTCCAACATACCCTCACTGCTCTTAAAACTCTGTGTCTTGGCTAATGAAGACAATATCCCATATGCTTTCTTAACCACGTTATCTACCTGGCCTGCTACCTTAGCCGACCTGTGGATATGAACATCAAGATCACTGGTCCACATTAATAAAAATGCTTCAAATAATATCAATTCAGCTCCTCTGCTCTATTCCTGCTCAATAATTCTCAGACCCAATAAATCAGAAACATAATTGGTGTTTACTAATTAGGGAAAGATATTCCAAGTTCATCAAATAGCTGAAAAATAAACAACTAAAGACAATTGTAATTAAATTTGTAACAAAGCTCAAAAACTTTCAAATGTGATCTGGTTGATGTAGATCATTGGCAAACATGACCCCATGAAAATGAGAGTTTATCTATTTTCACACTCTCCACCCTCATCTGTGACTCAATCTCTATAAAATGTGAACAAGGAAATAATTGTCCGGGGGTGTAAAAGGCTTATTGTTGTTTTAGTAATCAGCAGGAACAGCACAAAAACTCACTAAGGCTTCCAAAAACAAAGTGAGAGATTCTCCATTCTATTGCTATTCTTATTCTAATATTAGAGGATTGTCTGATGAGAGGAAAGGTTGGACAGACTAAGGTTGTATTTGCTGAAGTTTAGGGGAGTTTAGAAGGGGTCACTTAATTGAAACATATAAGATCCTGAGAAGTTGCGACAAGGTTGATATGGAGAGGAAGTTTCTTCTTGTAGGAGAATCTAGAACTAGGGATCACAGCATAAAAATCAGGGTCGCCCGTTTTAAACAGAGGTGAGGTGATTTTTTTTAAAAAAACAGAGGCTTGAGAGTCTTTGGAACTCTCTTCCTGAAAAGGCAGTGGGAGCAAAGTCCTTGAATATTTTTAAAGCAGAGGTGAAGAGATTTTTGCTAAGCAAGTGAGTGAAAGGTTATCAGGGTTAGGAGGAATGTAGATTTGAGGTTGCAATCAGATCAGTCATGACCACATTAAATAGTGGGAGGACCAAAAGGTTTACTTCTGGTTTGTATATTCATATGGAATTTTCTACAGAGGGCTGTGAAAGTTTGGTCAGTAAGAAATTCAAGATGGAGATTTTAGATTTCTAGTTTCTAATGACATCATGCCATATGGGAATAGCAAGGGAATATAGCAATAGGGAATTGGGGAAAAGGGTTGAGGAGCTGAATGGACTACTGCTCCTGTATTCACATCTAACTTTGCAAGTGGATCTTTAATATCTGAAAAATTTAGTTGCTAACAAATAATCTCTCTGGCCCTGAAATGTTCTTTCTACATGTTTGAGCTCGTAGTCATTCTGATTTTAGGTAATTTTACATTTTATTTATTTATTCTTTCTGTCTCCAGCTACCCTGGTCTAATCCCAGCTCTCTCCGTTTCTCTTTATTTCATCTTCTGCACAATATCAGCACTACTCATTAAGACTTTTTCAAACCGATTCGTGAAAGAGTCACATGAATGCTTTCCTTGTCCACAGAACTCTCAGATTCTCACTACCAAAACCAGCTACTTAATCAGTGCACGTTCCAGAACATGAACCAATAAAACGCCTATGGGCCGGTGTAAATGTAATGCCAAATAAGCCCCACTTCTTTAATGCTGGTGGCAAATTTAAAGCCATTAATATTTGTATTTATATTTGTTTTGACAGACAGCTGACAAGAGCAATTCGTAACCTCTGAGACAATAAATGACAAACGATTCTGCCTGATCTCCCTCAAAGGTTGGCACTTTCTATTCAATGGAGGATGGATGACTATGAAGGTTCTTCACTCAGTGGACACCTTGTAGCTCTTTCCGCACTGCCAGTTTTGAATCAAAACACAATAGAAAAACACTAAATGAGCCTACCACCAGCCTCTAGGTCTGGAGACAGCATGATTAACATTGTGATGCTACTTTCATTTACGCTGGACAAGGGATTTAAAATTGGGGTATAACTAACCACTGAACATAGTCCTCCTTAAAAAGTAACAAGATTCCTACTGAGAAGGTGAGTGGGATTAAAATATACAATGAGTCTAACTAGAAGTATAAAGGTAACTGGGTAGCTATTGTTTTTATTCCCCAGTTTCATAGAGTAGACTAGAAGCTGGGATTTAAGAGGGCAGAGGTAAGCTTGAATATGGCTCATGGACATCACTTATCACAAGCCATGCTGCTAAGGCACTCTTGTGCTCCAGTTAAATCTAGGCAGCATGATTTATAAAAACAAATGAAGGAAGAGAGGTTACTCAGAGTAATATTACGTCACTTATAATTGATTGGTGGAACTAAAGTTGAAGTGCATCATTATAATTTAATCTAGAAATGCTTTTAAGTAAAACACAAATGAGAACATGACATTTTTCAAACTGATGCTATTTAACATAAAATTGCTTCATTTTCATCCTTCCTTGGGATGTGGATGTCATTAGCATTTGTTGCCCGTCCCTAAATGCCTTTAAACAGAGTGGTTTGTTAATCCATTTCAGAAGGCACCATATTGCTTTCACATGTAGGCCACACCAGGCAAGGATGGCAGATTTCCTTCCCTAAAGGACATCAGTGAACCAGATAGGTTCTTTCAACAATCAACGATAACTATCATGTTCTGAGACTAGCTTTAATATTCTGTATTTATCAGTTGAAGCTGAATTCTATCAAGAGAAGTATAAATAATTTTCAATTATACTTATGTCAAATGACAGTAGAAACTATTAATCATATGTATCAGAGGCAGAACTTGCTAACTAGTACTGTGACAACTAAGAGGCAGGAATGAATTATGAATTTTAATTATTACACTCCAGGTTTTATTATATTCACAGCAAGTATACAAGAATCCACCACTGATTATTAAATGAAATAGTCAAGTTAGAGAGAGAACAGTTGAAATCTCTTCAAGTACAACAGAGAGGATAATGGATCACTGGGAATAATTGAATAATCTTTCCAATTTGTCGTGCAGTGCCACAAACTACACTTCCTTCCTGTTGCCATACTTCTGTCAGCAATAAATTACAACTCTCAAATTTAGCAAACGCTTGAATTCAAAGTACAGTCATCAGCTGGAAAACTGCCACAAAGGATGGATTGAAGACTCCAAGAAACTACAAATCCTAAACTAACAGGCAGGAGTATCTACCAATGCCCAGGAGTCCTTCAGAGCTATCAACATTTAGGACCACTCTCCAACAGCCCAAGGCAATCAGCCATTGCTAGCTCTCAAACAGAATGTTGTTGGTTCACGTCCCACTCTCCGAGACTTGAGTACAGAATCAGGTTGGTGCTCCGGTGTGGTGATGAGAGACTGCCACGCTGCCAAAACTGGCATCCTTTAAATGAGGTGACAAACTGAGGCTCTTCCTACTCTCCTAGATGAATGCAAAAGACTCAGGTGCAGATTAAAAAAAAATGCAAATTGTTCTGTCCAGTGTTTATTGCCCAACCCACGATGCTTAAAAAAGTCATGTTGCTATTAGTGCTGATCTGGGAACTTGCTCTGTGCACATTGGCTGCCTTGTGCTCTACATTATCATTGTGACTGCAGGTGTGTAATTGGGATATCCTGAGGTTGTATAAAGTGCTATATAAATTTACATCTTTCTTTTGCTTTTCCAGCTTTGAAAATGTGCTAGTATGAAATATTGTATTCATTCGACCAGGGAACAACCTCTTCACTCAGCTCTTCCCCAAGGCTTAGCGTCAAAAATAATTCTTCTCCAGCTGTGTTGTGCGAGAGGTTTTAATGAAACAGTTTGTTAGAAGAAGAAATAAATTGTGGTGTCATCTTTTTCAATGTGCCCGGTGTTGTAAACTGTCTGCATAATGCAAGACCTGAAAGATCAGGTTTGTGACACAATAACTACAATACAATCTTGAATACTAGCAGTTTTACATGATCATCTTCATTTGGATTTACTGCAGAACCACAGGCCTCTCTACCAGTGTTTATATTCTTCTGAATTATATTCCCCTCATCCATCTCTATCTCACCCTATCAACATGCCCATTTATCCCTTTCTCCCTCCGGTGTTTATCCATCTTCACCTTTGTGCTTCTCACCTTGACTATTCCACATGGTAGTGAGCTCCACATTCTAGCCACTTACTAGGGAACAAGATTTCACCTGCATTCTCACCCAAGTGGTTTTATAATTGTCCCTTAAATTTGGCTTGTACATCTTCACTTTGTTGTGAATGCTTGAGGTTGCTTTGCTCTACTAAAAATAACCATGTACTGTAAACCACATTAACTGACAGCTGCCCATGTGGCTCAGTATATACCACAGGCAGAAATTAGTGGTACCCCATTGCGCCAAAGCCAATCAACAGCAACATGAATTTATGTAGTGCCTTTAATGTGGCATTGTTACTGGCACTTTCCAGAAGCATTACTGAACACAATTTGATACTGAGCTACATAAGGGGAGAGGTCACCAAACCTCGATCAAAGAGGTTGGTTTTAGGGAGTGTCTTAAAGCAAAGGGGAAGAAGCAGGGAGGTTTAAGGAGGGATTGACAGAGCTCAGGGTATGAGAGCTAAAGGCTAGATCACTTTTAGCCAGAAGATGAACGGCATCTTTCTTGCTACCATATTAAAAATGTTTACTTCTGTTGGTTGACCATTGAAATTTTATGTAAATATAATTTCTTGAGAACTGTGAGCTCTTTTAATTCTGTTGAAGAAAGACACTCCCAGAACCCTGGTTAAATGAATGAACAGAGAGAGAAAAAAAATGAAGCACGTGAAAATTGCAGCCTGGTTATACTTTGCCTTGAGAAATTAAAATAAATGTTCTGTGCATGCTGGATATAGTGGAAGGTCTAATGGGAACATGACTCCAGCTTCAACTGATAGTGCAGAAAAAAAAGTGATAGATCAAAGGTTTGAACTCTTTTAACAGTGATATACAGTATCATGTTTACAGACTCAGTACCTAGTCACACTGTGGTGGTTCCATAAGTCGGTGTAATAAAGGTTATTTGTCTCAATGCCAGTTGTGCTTGAGCTATGCAGCGTCCACAGGCTCCTTAAAACAATAGCTATAGTAAAGTTGCACAAAAAACAAACATTGATTGACTTGCTGAATGCAAATTTAGCTGCACGAGCACCAATAATTAAAATACTGATATAGACAAGGAAAAATAACACAAAATAAATACTTCAAAATGGAATGATAGCAGGGAAGAATAACTTCAGCTACAGGAAAGCTGAAAGAAGCAGGATTTGCTTCCTGTGAGCACACCAGGTTATGAGGAGATTTAATAGAAATGTTTAAAATTGTGATGGATTTTCATACAGTAAATGAGAAAAAACTTTTTCCACTGGCAATGAACAGAGGACTCATTTTAAGGCTTTTTTTAAAACAGGTTTAAAGTAACTGGCAAAAAGAGGATTATTTGTATTAAATGCAGTGAGTTATTTTGACCTGACAGTTTACAAAAAAAAAACAGGGTGAAGGAAACAGCTACAGTAGCCACTTTCAAAAGGGAACTGATGAAATACTTTAAAGAGGAAAACTTTTGAACAGATCAGGATTAAACGTATAGCTCTTTCAAAGAACCAGATGAGTCAAGTGTTCGTGTCATCTATAATTTTATAATTTTACCCATTTAAGTACACTTCATATTGTTTATAATATTGGCTCATGTCTAGAGACTGATGGTGGTGTGGTGGTAACATCACTGAGGTCATAATCCTGAGACCCTGGCTAATGCTCTGGGAGCACGTGTTGGGTTTTAGGTTCAACGAATAAATCCACAGTATAAAGTTAACATTAGTGATAACAACTGCAAAAACCTAAGTGCTTCACTCCTGTCCTTTAGGGAAGGAAATTTGTCACTCTCTTCAACATGACTCCAGACCCACAGCAACGTGGTTGACTCTTAAATGATGCCCAATAAAGCCAAATCCTATTAGGCATGGTAACAAAATGTGGCCCTTCCGGTGATGCCCACATGCAATGAAAGAATAAAAAGAACAAACACCTTCTGGAAAACTGATCATGTCTTACGTGACACTACTGCTGCAGACATTAATCCATGCATTTTGTTATTCTACCATTTATCTGTTACTAAAGATCGATAATATAGAGTAAGGGATCGTACTGAATAAATTGTAGCCTTGCTGTATTCACCAAATGTACTCATATTTCTACACAGCCTCATTGATGGGATTAAAATCTCCTCTCTCAAGGAGAAACTGTAGAACAAGAGTGCATGATCATTACAGATCCAAGGGATATCCAGATTTATCATGACAAATCTCAAGCACTGAGTTGGAAGTCTCTGTTGAAAGAAATGATGGTCAATGTACGTAAGAAGCCAAGAACAACTTGCATTTATATAGTACCTTTCATATAGTAAACCATCACGTCATGACATTTCACAAGTCATATCAAAGGTTATCCCAGAGTTATATAATCACATCAAAAGCTTGGTCAAACAGGAAGGCTTCAAGGAGAAAGGAGAGGTAATGGTTGAGGCTAAGAGTTGCAATTCAAGTGTTTGGGGCCTAGGCTGTTGGATGCATGGCTACCAGTGGTAGAGGGAAGAGAGCTGATAACGTGGAACATGCCGTCCCAGGTGCACATGGAGAATGCAGAGGATGGTAGAAGGGGAGTTACATAGATATGGAAGGGTAAGGCTATATAATGATGTGAACACAAAAATGAGAATTTTAAAACAGAGGCTTTATTGAGCATGAATGAAAGTTAGCAAGCAGACTTGGTGCAAATGTAGCTCCAGGTAGTACAGTCTCAGGTGCCCTCAGATTTATAGAGTGTGGAAGGTGGCAGGTCAGCCAGAAGAATGCTTGGATTGAAATGCAATCATGTCCAAATGTCAGTCCTAGTCTGCCTTAGTCATGTGACCTTGACCAAGCACACAACCTGTAGGCAGACATCTTGAATTCACTTGAAAGTCCTGTTGTCGAACATACGACTGTGTTGTATACTTGAAATATGGTGTCAGAAGTGATGACTGTCCACAGCTGAAATAAAAAGCACAGTAGTTGAGCTATGTCCTGCTACTTCAAAAGAAATTATCTTAGTGAAACTACTGCTCAAGAGAAAGTGGCTGCAGCTTTTCCCCTACCAGCTCCTGTTCAAAATACTGGGGATAGGAGGAAATTGCAGGAATTCTTCCATGGAAAATGACAGAATCATGCAATAGCTGTGATCTTGTTGAGAAAATCAGAACAGGAAGAAGTCACTACACTTTATCACTGTTGGGAAAAGACTGTTTCCACATCTCTAACACGCAGAAAAAACACAGTAGAAATTTTAAGAGCTTTGAAGACACACAGGTAAAGGCAGGTGAATGTTACATGTGGATGGTACACGTTCTACATTAGAGAATAAAGTGAAAAATAATACATTGATCAGTACATAACACTATTAACTTGGATTGCAGAAACCTGTGAAATTGTTCAATTAAAGGATGAGCTAAATAGAGACAGATTTGTTTTGGGAATAAGGGACCGAAGAAGTAGTGAGAACACAGCTGAGAGTAGGCAAAATTACACTCAGGAGAGATATTGACCTGTGCAGATATGATGAGGTTGTCAGTCAACAGTTTGAGCGTATAGAGTAGACCAAGTCTTGCATTATGCTGACAGAAATTCCAAGCACACAGGGCAGAACTGTCACAAATGGCAGTATGAAAATACTATGAAAGACATCATGCGAGAAGGCATGTCCAGCATGGGGAAAGCAGTTTTATCACTGCAAAAACTGAATCATTTTTCACACAGATGCGTAGCTCAAAAGAAGTTTGACAAGCAAGTACAGATGGATAGTGGAGAGATTTTGTCTGAAGATTCTAACTAATCACAATCCACCATACAACACTTTAGTTCAGTCAAGTTGATAGAAGGAGAAGGAGAATATCCTTTATTGTCACATGTACTCAAGTGCAGAAGTATAGGAGTACAGTGAAAAGTTTTACAATGTTGCCTCTTATGGTGCCACCTTAGGTACAAAGTACCTAGGTAGAGACCTTAGGCACAAAAAGAGGAACGAAAAAGAAAAGTAGTTGCATTATTTTACAGTGATTCATAGAATAAGTCAGAAATAAGACAAAGTTGAAAGGATAGACATTACTGTTAGATAAGCAAATTACAAATCAACATTACATTGCAGTAGCTCAGCACAGGAGCTTCCATATGTGGTCTGACAGCCCACACCAGACACCAGTCCAACAACCGTCCTGCCCAGCTCCACTCCAAGTCTCCAGCCTGCTCCACAATGGCTCTCAGCTGCTCCAAGGTAAGTCTGCTCTGGGACTTGCTCCCCCGCGCCGGCCTCGCTCTGGGATTCGCCTCTGGGGCACACCAACTCCTCCATTTCCCTCCAGGTAAGTACAAGTCAGAATTTCAAAGAAAAATGCAGAAAAGGGGGAAAAAAGAAAGAGAGAAAAAAGAAAAAGAACAAGTAGAGCAGAGGAGCTCCATCTTGTCACCTCTTGTCAGCTGAGGCATAGTTTGTGACTGTTGGTATGAGAACTGCAGAAGGAGAATATCCGAGTCACCACAGAGTACAAGATAAATAGCCTTTACATTAACAAAGTCTTTGTGTCGAACATGCTGTGTGGTACACTCGAAGCAGAGAGAAGTAGTCAAGTTGAGACTAGAGCTAACAGAGAAAAACCTTGGTGTCAGTGAATCAGAAAGGGAACTGTACACTATGGTGATTTATGCTCAAAACTGACCCTGGAGAGCTCGATTCTAACGCTGGATATTAAACGTGAAAGAATGCACTGTTCCCTTTCAGTGACATCTTTGTGAACATGCCAATAAAATAAAAGCACTGAGTGTAATAAAAACTCATAGGCAGAATCATATAAGCTTTTATTTTGAATTCAATGTTCTGCTGTATTTGCTTAAACTTCCTTTTTTAGACAACGAGAAAGAAATTCTAGTGATTTGAGGCTGAACAGAGGCCTCATAAGGGCCAGCAGTCAGTAGAAAGCAGTGATTCAATCTGCATGTGCACAGGCTTAGGAACTGCACCACAATAAAGATATCTACGACTGGAGGCAATAGAAATAGGATAAGCAGACTGATAGCTAGTATTGGATAATGGACTTGTGATCAGAGGTCCCTGGGGGAAATTGATAAGTTAAAGCTTGATATATTCAAAGTTGCAGAACAAAGGCTTTTATTGGGAAGAGAATATTGGGGTGACTTATGGATAGGATTAGCCAATAAATACTGCCTACAAAAAGAAACAGATCTCGGAGCTCCTCCAACTCTGCCTCTTGCACGTCCCTGATTTTCATTACTCCACCATTGACAGTTACACCTTCTTTTGCCAAGGCTCTTAAACCTGTGCAGTTCCCTCCCTAAGCCTCTCTGCCTGTTCCCACCTTTCTTTCCTTATGGTACACATAAAAACTAAGTCTTTAACCAAGCTTTTGGTCACCTGCCCTGACAATTCCTTATGCAGGCCACTGGCAAATTATTTTATTACATTAAAAAAATCGAATGTTGAAAATACTCAAACAGGAATAGAATTAATGTCTCTGGCTGATAACCCGTCATCAGAACTCTCTGGCTCTTGAACCATGAAACCCTTTTGTCATTTAATCTCCTCCTTTTTGTACATTCTCCTGCTTCCTCCCCTGCACCCACCTCACTTTCACTTGGTCATACTCCATTACGTTTGTATCTTCCTTCAGCTCCGGCTAGAGATGTAGCTCGGAGTCACTGTTTGTGGTGGTCAATCAAGTGAGCAAATTTCAACTAAATTGGCAGAGATCAATGAACCCTTGAGACCGCTTTTAAGACAGGGCCAACAGTAGTGCTGCAATGTGGACCAGAAAAATGCTTTTGAAAAGATTAAACAAGTATTGCAGAGTCTCTGTGGCAATCTTAACACCGTATGATCTACACTTGTCATTTATGATGACAGGGGCAGAGTTTCTTCAAGTGGAAACACTCCGACCAACAGACCAACCTACCATACCTGTAAAAAACTCTCAGAGACAGAATGATCTGTGCTATGTCTCCCAATCATTCAGAGACAGTTTGGTTTTCCAAGCCATTAGATCACAGAGTCAGAACAGTGCTTTATCACAATAGCAAAGAATCATGGATAGTTGTGCGAAAATGGAAAATAAAATGCAGCTCATGTTATGGGATCTCATTTCCAAGTCTCTTTTGACTGTGCACCTAACTTCAGTTCGTTGAGGTAATCACACACCTCAAACATCAGCTATTCACCACCTATTGTCCCTACTCCAGCACATTCCCCCAACCTACAGTGACAAAGATCCTTCTTCATGTCATAAATAACCTCACTGTTTGAGATACCCCTCTCACTGGATTTCAGAACCTAACTCTACATAATCTACATAATCCCCAGCTGTTCTGGATATCCATGTGACACCTGTGTTTGCACAGAACCCCCTCCCCCACTCAGCAATACTAACATCCTGCCATGGCTGCCCACCTACAATGCATTTATATCACCATCTGCATTCACCGTTCTCTGCACTGTCTCACTGCCCTTGTCTCTACAACATCCTCTCACATTCTAATTAGTTATCTTGTAATGGAGATCAGGCCTCCCCACCTTCCCTACGCGCACCACTTCCTTCACACCTGAAATGAGTTTCAGTTAAAATAACCCTGTAACTGTCAACTCCTCAGACAAAGAATGGCCTTTTTATGTTTGCCACTATCCAGAGGACTAAATTCTGACATAGGACTCTGTTGACAGAAGAGAGAAGGGAGATCAAGTCATTTGCAAGTAATTCGCTGGATTCCTTGAATAAGACAAAATTGAGAAAGACTAAGGTTGACCCTGAATAGGATAGCTCGTAACTCTATCAAATTCTGGATTGTAACCTCCCAGATACAGCGTAAAAGAAGCTACTGTGTCTGGTTTTATGCTTGTTTTTCATTAAGATACAAACTCAGGAAATCCATGGATATTGATGCATCTCGGAAGATACCTAGGAAATTATCCTCCCACAATAAGGATGCCAATTGTTCCCTGATATTTATTTTATAATGTTTCTTCAGTATACTTTGAAAAGTAAAGTCTGTTACCAAATAAAATGTCAATAATAAAGGCTCTTAAGATATCATAGAGCAAAATTTTAAGCCATTCATAGAAATCAACTAGAACAAAGTGATCTGTCAATTGTGTCTTTCTATCGTAAGAAAATTGCTCTTTTCTGTCCCAGAGGGTCTCCTTCTAACACCTACCTATAACAGAGTAGAATGATACCCAGCTTCAAGGCTTCAAATATTGCGGTTGTCTCACTAACCACCAGGAGGTGTTTAACATAGCTGTCTGCTTCTTCCTTGAAAACAGGCTCAATGATCCGTCATGACCATAATGAATGATGGAGCAGGCTCTAGGGTTCAAATGGCCAACTCCTGCTCCTACCTTCTATGTTTTCACTGGACTGCCTCAGATATGTCCTCCTTTCTCCTCAACCAAAGGTACCCCCCAAGCGCCCTCAGCTAAGACCAATCCATTTCCCACATTTTGCCCTCAGCCTTTCCCCTCCCTCCCAGAACAACAGAAGGGTTCCCCTTCAACACAATGTAGAGCTAGAGGAACACAGCAGGTCAGGCAGTATCAGAGGAGTAGGAAAGTCGATGTTTCGGGTCAGGACCCTTCTTCAGATAAGGGCTCCCCTTGCCCTCACTATCCTCCCCACCAGTCTCCACCATTTCCACCACCTTCAACAAGATGTAACCAGCAAACACATCTTCCCCACCATCCACTGTCAGCATTCCAGAAGGACACTGTCCTCCACTCTGCCATCACTCCTCACACTTGCTCACTCCCCTGTGACACCTTCCCATGCAATCGCAGAAGGCATAACAGTCGTCCAATTATCTCCTCCCTCCTCACTGTTCAAGGCCCCAAAAACAGCTTCCAGGTGAAGCAGCTCTAGTCTACTGTATTGTCTGCTCACAATTCAGTCTCCTTTACATTGATGAGACGAAACATAGACAGGAAGACCACTTCCTCTGTCCGTAATGATGACCCCGATGTCCCAGTTATTTATTAATGCAATAAACTATTTTGTATCATACTAACATTTCTGTCCTGTGCCTGCTGCAAAGTTCTAATGAAGCTCAAAACAAGCTCAAAGAACAACACTTCATTTTCCATTTAGACACTTTACAGCCTCTGAGACTCAATAACGAATTCCTTAACGTCAGAGCATGACCACTCTATCCTTGATTTTTCTGACAGCCTCCAACAGTGTGTGCACACGTGCACACATATACATCGTCAGATTCTCACACACTCGAGCCTTGTTGACTTTGCTCTCAACAAAGTGGACCCGTTTTCTCCCTTCAACACCATCATATACACATTTTTCACATCTCTATCTTCCCTTCACCACCATTAGCAATCGCTTTGTAAGGTAACAGATTGTTAGAGCCAAAGACAATCTGTTCCACTTGCTCCTCTTCCCTTGTGTCTATAGTTTAAAAAACACAATTTTCCAACACCTTTCAGTTCTGAAAAGAGTCAAATTGAACTTGAAACATTTACTTGGTTTCTCTCTACACCAAGTCTGCCAGAGTTTCTCTCAAACTTTCTGATTCCATGTAGACGCATTTACCTATTTCAACTCAACAAAATAAGTAACAGCCACTCACCAGTTTGTTTCTCAGAGTAATGCCCTGAACCAGAGAGTTAACTTTCCTGCATAAAAAAAACAAAGCCTGGCTGTTAATTGTCAACCATCATTATTTAGTGCAATCTCCATGGTAACACCTCTACCTATCAGAGTCTACTTACTAAACAATCTGCTCTCCTCTCATGTGGTATAAACATTAGTTTGCCTTTGAAATGGTATTCTTGTGAAATGTCCTAGTGTGTACAAGATGACAAGTTTTGACAAAATGTATCTTTCAGCAATACCTTAGTTCCATACTATTAAGTGACTATTTGAATACTAAATAAATGCAAATAAGGCAAAAGTGAAAAGACTCTCAAATGCATTTAATTTAAGTTGTCCCATTAACATTCCATGTTCAATATTGGGATGTGAGTCCAGCCCAAATGAAAGTAAAGGTCTCTCTTCGCTTCCAAACATATGAGGCTGGGCAGTTGGGGGTGGGGAAATGAGGGAAATAAGAGGAAACCGCATTGTTATAGCTGCCAGGTGCCACTGCAGGACCCTTTCCGAGGATCCAGCTGGTAATGATATCAGTTGTTAATGGAATAGAAGCATCAGTCAATCAGGGTGTGTAAGGAGTCAATGAGGACAATCTTACTCTGTTGTCAGAAATTTCCCAACGCACAGGAAGGACATAAGCTAATTGAGGCTGGGGTACCATGGAAGCTCCACAATCTTGTAATAGGGCCACATGTTTAGAAGGATGCTGTTGCCGCCATGTCTGGTCCCCGGAAAGGGGATTCCCTTTCATCCCACTGTCCTCTCAGCTTTGTGGAGTTTTTGATGTGGCCAATTCTGTGATGGCTAGTGAGAGTGATCCCCGTGTTGACTTTTCGGACCCCAACTTCACTACAGAGTCTGTTGGCCAATTACCACAGTGGGAATCTGCAACTGGATCTCCCACTTCATTTATCCCGAATTGGACAGAGTCTTGGAGGTTGCTTCTGGACACGGAACGGAGCCTTAGCATTGACTCATCAAGATGGCTCAGTGATTAGCACTACTACCTCACAGCCTCTGAGGTGCAGGCTCATGTCCAGACTTGGGTGACTGTCTGTCTGGTGTTTACATGTTCTCCCCGTGTCCACCATGGGTTTTGTCCCGTGCTCCAGTTTCTACCCACAGTCTAAAAATGTCCAGGTTAGGTGAATCGGCCATGGTGAATGTGGGGTTATGGGGTTAGAGTTGGGGGCTAGATCTGGGTGCAGACTCGATGGGTCGAACAGCCACTTTCCGCACTGTAGGATTCTATGATTAGGGTCCTGACAATCTTGTAAAGTAGTCCATAAATTCTATGTGATATTTTTCAATCAACCTGTTCGGCTGTGTTATGACACACTTCTGGAACAGGTAGGGCTTGATCCCAGGCCTCCTGGCTGAAGAGATCTCAACCAGACTGGCAGTCGTGGTTTGGAGGATAACTGAGGC
This sequence comes from Rhincodon typus, assembly GCF_021869965.1. NCBI lineage: Eukaryota > Metazoa > Chordata > Chondrichthyes > Orectolobiformes > Rhincodontidae > Rhincodon > Rhincodon typus. Next base: position 80,562,221 of record NC_063336.1, on the reverse strand, counting down.
AAGGGCATAAACTGGCAGGCAGGCGATTTATGTTTTTGATGATCTTCATTTATAGCAGGAGGCCTCACTCACATAAAAAGTACCTATTGAAATCTCAGGGTGTATACTGCCTGCAGTTTCTCTTGATGTTCCAAAATGGGCTGTTATTCAGTATCCTCCTGCACTGGAAGAACAGAATGGAAATCATTATCCTCAATCTCCACAGGCGAGGCAATCCTTTATGGAAACTGCACGTTTTCTGAGAGAGGACAGGGATATTCACCCAAAACACAAAACCTGTGTTACCTCCGACTTTAGAATGTACAGTCTGCTTTTAGATCAGCTCAGGCTCATCCTTAGGCAGATTCTTCAAGGGGTAGATATTTACAATATAGACATGATAGGCAGAATCTTCCCAGTCCCTGAATGATGTGGGCATCAGTGAATCAGCTGTTAAAACAGGGCGACATAGGCAGAAATGAAACCTCAACATCAAGGATGAAAAGTCTAGCTCTCTAATGTTGAATAGTGAGATAGAATCTCACTAGTGAGGATCAACGTATTAACATGCCATTAGGACCTGATCTTGTCTCATTTATATGCAATCTCCCATTCTACCACCCATTGGATAGAAACTAGATGGCGGCAGTTCCTGACATGATAGTTGGGGGCAGTGACTACCCACACATCCTGTCCACGGAGATTGTCATATGTACCAACCTCACTATAACCTCATAGCTCATATCTGACCCACTTACAATACAATTGGTGGTGGAGGAGAATGGGTAATGTCACTCGAGTAGCAAGTCAAAACCTCAGGTTAATATTCAGGGAACATGTGCTTGAATCCCATCAAGGCAGATGGCGAAACTTGAATTCAATAAAAATCTGGAATAAAAAGCTACCTAATGTTGACTATGTAACTGCTGAGAAGGTGCAGATGATAGTCTGCTGAAGGTACAGGCTGAACAGTGTGCCACATAGTACCTAGCATGCTGTGCTCTGCACTGCTGGAGCAAGCAATGAGAGGATGGAATGGACTGTGAAGTAGTGAGAGAGTGGCAGCAGTCTTCTGAAGAGGAACACAAAGACATTGAGCACACCATTAACTTTCACCAGGATAGAGGGGTGCATGAGAAGCCAGACAGCACTTAATTGACACCCAGTTCCATTGGGTGACAGATAGGTGAATTGACGACTCATTGACTGTAAATGTCTTGCTGCTCAAAAGGCAAACATTCCCTGTCTGTTACTGGAGGCAAACGCAGCTTCTGTCTGTTTGCTTATTCTTCACATTGGTTGTTACTGAATAAAAGTGAGGGTCTTCAACTATTTGAAGGCTTTCCTGTATGTGACAGTCCCACACTGAATAATGAGATGATGTTAGGTCACACTTGGCACTGGGTAAGAGTAGTACTCCCTTAAGCAAGGTTCTGAGCTAAGATGCTGCTCAGGATAGGTAACTTGTATGATTTGGCCCTTAAAGAGAAATAGATTTATGATTCTTTGCTTGTATTTGCAATGAAGTGTCAGTCGCGCCACTTATATGCCCCAAGAATCATTTCATTTTGGTTCCCTTCCCCACTATGTGCACGGTGAAAGGCTACATCCGGCTGGCAGTATTTGACTGGGTGTATGGCTGGGCTTTAAAAAGGTGCTGGCGCTGGGAATCTGAGAGGTCTCAGCAGTGAC
>NC_063336.1:80554992-80560540 GCF_021869965.1 Rhincodon typus | reverse complement strand
TGGCAAATAAATCTCTAGATCACTGCACTCATTTGGGAATAAAGCAAACAAGGTAATTGGTTGAATCAATAACAATATTATATATATTCCCTTCGCCTGTAATTCATTAAGTGGCAGGACATTCCCAGGCGAATATATTTTCTGTTGCTCTGCGTTTGTGTGATCCGCCAATTTTGTAAAAAGTGGAAGTGTTCTGATAATCTTCAACAGGATTAGAGAGGGCAGAAAGAAATCAAAACTGTCCATTTCTCCCAAGGGAGCCTCCTTCTGCTTGACATAAAATGGTGGGCACCTGACCAGCTCTGAGGCTGGTCCTCTATCTAGTCGCAAGGAACTGCTCGTGAAGGGTTCTGCTGCCAACATTCCTTGACTTTCAAAGCTGGACAGGGAGATCATGTGGCTTTTGAAGTGTGTGGCGGTTCATTTAAAGGATTATCCCATGAATTTCACTTTCTCGACTGCGTAGGAACAGTCCTTTGATGTTATGCATCCAATTCCCTCTCAGACATGGCTAATATTGAGATGTTCTGCATCAATCTTAAGCAGTGCCGTCAAACAACTCTCAATCCTCAGATGTCAGAATCAGACAGCATGGCCCCTCACAAATTAACTTACCTGATCACACACTGATGAGCAATTCCAACAGCAGAGTCACTAGTTCTGCCAGTGGCATTACCCAACATCAGTGTCGTGTGCATCTGGGCCTGTCATTCACTGCACACCCCTATACCTGCTAGCTCATGGTAAGAACACTATATAGGGATAAGAGTGTTTTCCTCATTCATTCATGGGATGTGAGTATCACTGGCTGGGCCAATATGTGTACACACACACACACACACACACACACACACAGTACCATTGGGAGTGTGTGTCAGGACTTCGACACAATGGCACCGAAGAAACAATCCATTGCTAAGTCTGGGTGGTGAGTGCATGGACTAAAAGCATTAACGCTCAGGACTAGCATAAGTACCACCCACTATGATGATTTCACGTGGACTTCTGGGTAAAACAGCTTCGGATCTGGAAGGAGCGAAAGCAACATGCATTTCTCCTCAATGTCCCTGCAACACTATTTGTCAAATCAATGCAATGGAAGCTGGTTCATAAAAGGCAATAGACTACCTCTTGTTCAGAATAAGAGCCTCTTCCAGTAGACCACAAAGAGGTTTTCCTTCCTCATACTGGACAAGCAGGCTCCATATTTTCCTACATTTAAAGAGGATGGTGGCAGCAATATACACAACGAACATGGAAGGAGTGAATGGGTTGGATTCTAATTTTCACATCTAATTTTCATGCAGGCAACTAGCCAAGTTAAAGTGCAGCTGCCACAAGTTGATGCACAAGACAATAATATATAGGAGTAGAAGCAGGCTATTCAGCCCAGAGTCTAATCCACCATTCAACAACAGTATGATTGATCTGATAATCCCCAACTCCACTTTCCTGTCTTTTCTCCAAAACCCTTGATTCCCTTGCTGATTAAAAATCTGTCTCAGTCTTGAATTTACTTAATGACCCAGACTCAACAGTCCTCTGCAGTAAAGAATTCCGCAGGTTCACTTTCCTCAGAGAGAAGAAATTCCTCCTCATCTATCCTAAATGGGTGACCCATAATTCTGACCTTATGTCCTCTGGTCCCAGACGGGGAAACAACATTTTTGCATCTACCCTGTCAAGGCCCTTAAGAATCTTGCATGTTTCGATAGGGTTACTTCTCAATCTTCTAAATTCCAATGAGTATAGGCCCAGCCTACTCAACCGCTCTTCATAAGATAATCCCTTTATCACTGGTATCAGAATAGTGAACCTTTCATGTACTGCTTCCAATACAAGTATATCTTTCATTTAATGTGGTCTGATTAATGTCTTTATAGCATTTTAGCAAGACCTCCATATTTTTGTACTCCATTTCCTTTGCCTTCCCTATTATCCAATGAACTTGTATGCAGGTTTTTGTGACTCATGTAGGGGGACTCCTAAATCTCTGTGCTGCAGCTTTCTGCAGTTTTGCCCCATTTAAATAATATTCAGCTCCCTCTACTGTTTCAGCCAAAATTTTTAGTCTTACATTTCTCCACAGTATATTCCATCTGCCAAGTCTTTGTCCACTCACTGAACTTGTCTTTGTGACTCTTTGGTTATCCTCACTAAGTGCCTTCTAATTTTGTGTGATCCACACAAACTCTTAGCTGATTTTCACTGTTGGGATGTCAAAAGTATGACTTCTACACTGTTGACTTGGTTGGAAGGGCTAATGTTGCCAGATACTTTTGGAGAGGTAAGGTGAAGAAGTAATGCACCGTTTCGGTACAGTCCCGGGACATTTGTTTATCTTGCTCGGTTATAAACTCTCCTAACACAAACATCCATCAGTTGTGAAAGCTACTGCTCTATGAAATTCTACTAAAATAGATCACCATGGTTATACGAACACTTACAAGCTAATCACTCAGAAAAACCCAAATGTCACTAATTCAAAATTCGAACACCCAAACTTATAACAAATGATATTAAAATATTTAAATCATATACCCTACATCACACAATTGACACAAGTCTGAGGCTTTGTGGCATGACTGATTTTACAACCTTTCGATATCACAGTCAGGTGCCAGTCAGATCATAGTTTGATTAACAGCTCCAAGTGATTATAAGTACTTTGAAGGGAAATTGCAAGGGTGAGGCGATTGAGGGAGATGAGGAATAAAGGTTTCAGGATTTGTCATCCATCATTAAAAGTGGACTGAATACTCAGTAAACTAAGTCAGGTATTCATGTCTGCCACCCTTGTCATTCTCCTGCCTCTGGCGATACTGATGGAGGTCAGAGGCCCAATTCCCTTCCAACCCTTGCCTCACCTACATGAAAATACAATCAGCCTTCATAAAGGAGAAGGGTCTGTCAGGGAGAGTAGTTAATCGACACCAGGTCCCCACCTCCTCCATGAAAATCTGGCTGATTTAGTATCTATTGAGAAGTAGAGTAAGGCTGTTTCCTCTAGACAAGCAAAGACAGAGGAGTGGCTTAATGAAGGTTCATAAAATTCTGAAGGGGTTTGACAAAGCCAAGATATTTTTACCTATGGGCAAGTCCTAAAGCAGGGACAGTAAACAAAAACAGCTCGTTCATACATTCAATAGGGAATTCAGGACTTTACACAGACAATGGTGAGAAAATGGGACTCACTACCACAAGCTGAAGTTGAGGCAAAGAACACAGACGATCTGGGTCAGGGGGAAGCTAGTTTAAATTCCATGAGGGGAAAAGGAATGAAAAGAAAATCTATTGGGGTTAAAGGGGTGAGAGGAAACCCACTTGGAACATAAATAATAGCATATACCAGTTCAGCCGAACTACCTGTTTCTCTGCTGTAATTTCTGTATAGATTGGGAGTGTAGGCAGGAGAAGGATTGAGAGATATAGTCAGGAATTCTGACCTGCTTGTCAAAATATATTAGAAGTGCTACAGTACAATATCCTACCTGTTGTTTGCTAGAATGGAATTCTATTAGAAAAGTAAGCTTTGTAAAATGCCAACTCTTTGCTTTATAGACTTAATCCAAGTAATGTAATCATTCTGCCCTAAGTCAATTAGCACAGAATCATAGCACAACCCATATTGAGACGTGCTAATTCCTCATGCTGGAATTATCCGAAGATGAAGTCAGACATTACAACTACGCTCATGTACAACTGTGTTAGCATTCACACAAGAGAAAACATGAATGCTAAAGGAGGTTTGCAGTTAGGCTTTCTGTTGAAAGCAAACGTTTGTCACACAATTGGTTTATACAAAGCAATTAGAATACTGTCAGCATGAAGTCACATGGTTCGTATTTAGTTTATGGTCAATGGTATGAGGAATTAACAGTAGTTTCTTAAATCAACAGAGCATTTCAGTCATGACAGATACCATCCTCCCCCTGAGCATCACCCATTGTCAATATGATCCACAGTTCAATTTCAAACAATGCTTTAAATTCATCCATCACCTGACCTTTCAGTCAACAATCTCATGGTCCTCACAGTTGATGCATATGCATTTGTCACAACCTGTAACCATCTCCCTTTTTATAAGCTTTCATTCTGGTGCTGGCTCACATCCTTATCAGGATGAGCACTTCATAGAATCATAGAATCCCTACAGTGCAGGAGGAGGCCATTTGGCCCATTGAGTTTACACTTGATGTGGCATAATATTCAAGGCTATGGGTCTAATGTGAGAAAGTGCGACCAGCACAGGAAGTGGTATATTTTGGGTGGAACAACCTTGATGGGACAAAGTGCTTATTCTGGACTGTATGATTCTGTACTGTATGATTCTTTAACCTTTAGCTCTCAAACTCTATCTTCTTATTATTCTGGTTTCGGTTGACGCTGCCTGTTGAATCTTGGGCTGTTTTCATTGACTTTCAAAGCTCCACCATAGGTGGCCATGCCTTCTGCTACATCAGGACTTAGTTCAGAATTTCTTAAAATCTCTGCTTCCCAACATCGCCCCTCTCTCCTCCCTCCTTTAAAAGGACTCCTTAACATTTAACTCTTTCACCAAGCATTTGATAACCTGTACTAAAATCGTATATTACTTTGTGTCCAATTATATTTGATAACATTCATGTAACTAACATTGCTGACTATCATCCTATCCAGATGCATCACAGCTTGGTATGGCAACTGCTCTGCCCAAGACTGCAAGAAATTAGAGAGTTGTGAGCACAGCCCAGTCCAGGAGTAAGTGAGGTAATATATTTGGGCGGTTGCTTTACCCGAAACACTACCTAGGTAGTGTGTCCCACCCATCCTCCTCCTCTAACCAAAAAAAAAAGGTTCTGAGCGCTGATTTGGTAAGGCTACTAGATTTTTTTTTAATTTGTTTGGGAATTCAGAACAGTGGGAATGGATGTTAGGGCAGTTGTATGCTCCTCCTGAAGAATGTGGGAGGTAAGGGTCACCACTAGTGTCCCCACTGACTTCATCTGCGGGAAGTGCACCCAACTCCAGCTCCTCGGAAACCGTGTTAGGGACCTGGAGCTGGAGCTGGAGCTGGATGAACTTCGGATCATGCGGGAGGCTGAGGGGGTAATTGAGAGGAGTTACGGGGAGGGAGTCACACCTCAGGTACAGGAAAAAAGTAGATGGGTTACAGTCAGGGGATGGAAAGGGAACAGGCAGACAGTGCAGGGATCCCCTGTGGCCATTCCCCTCAAAAACAAGTATACCGTTTTGGATACTGTTGGGGGGGACGACTTACCGGGGTAAGCCATGGGGTACAGGTCTCTGGCACAGAGTCTGTCCCTGTTGCTCAGAAGGGAAGGGGGGAGAGGAGGAGAGCATTAGTCATTGGGGACTCCATAGTTCAGGGGACAGATAGGAGATTCTGTGGGAACGAGAGAGACTCGCGGTTGGTGTGTTGCCTCCCAGGTGCCAGGGTCTGTGATGTCTCGGATTGTGTTTTCGGGATCCTTAAGGGGGAGGGGGAGCAGCCCCAAGTCGTGGTCCACATAGGCACCAACGACATAGGTAGGAAAAGGGATGGGGA
>NC_063336.1:80523897-80549992 GCF_021869965.1 Rhincodon typus | reverse complement strand
GATCAGAGGATTAGATAGGGTGGACAGTGGGAGCCTTTTTCCTCGGATGGTGAGGGCTAGCATGAGGGGACATAGCTTTAAATTGAGGGGTGATAGATATAGGACAGATGTCAGAGGTAGGTTCTTTACTCAGAGAGTAGTAAGGGCGTGGAATGCCCTACCTGCAAAAATAGTAGACTCGCCCACTTTAAGGGCATTTAAATGGTCATTGGATAAACATATGGATGATAATGGAATAGTTTAGGTTAGATGGGCTTCAGATTGGTTTCACAGGTTGGCGCAACATCGAGGGCCGAAGGGCCTGTACTGCGCTGTAATGTTCTATGTTCTATGTTCTATCACATAAACCAACCTTCCATCCACTGACTTTGTCTTTATGCCCTGCTGCCTCAGTAAAGCAGCCAACATAATCAAAGACCCCTCCCACCCTGATTATACTCTCTTCCACCCCCTTTCGTTGGGCAGAAGATACAAAAGTTTGAAAACACATACCTACAGATTTAAGAACACATTCTTCGCCACTCTTATATATTAGAGTTGATCTTTCTCTGCACCTTCTCTGTAGCTGTAACATTATCTTTTGTATTCTGTTCTATTACCCTGATATATTTACATGAAGTATGATTTGCCTGTGTAGCACACAAAATGCCGTACCTCATTACACGTGATAGTAATAAAATCAAATCAAATTTATACAAGTTTAGGGAACTTAGTTCTGAAATGCATTATAAAATACAAGTTAGAGATAGTAGGAACTGCAGATGCTGGAGAATCCGAGACAACAAGGTGCAGGGCTGGATGAACACAGCAGGCCAAGCAGCATCATAGGAGCAGAGAGGCTGACGTTTCGGGCCTAGACCTTCATCTCATAAAATACAAGTTGTTGTTTTACTTTGGTTTGACTCCATGGCTGACCTAATATATAAAGGGAGTTGAATTGACCAACCTGATTGATTAAATGCTTGATGAGACCAATGTCTGATATTTATGATACTTTTCCAATCCTCTTCCAGGTTCAGACACCAATCTTATAAAAACTTAAAAAATTCTTACAGGGTAGATGCTGAAAAGCTGTCTCTCTTAATTACAATCTTGGAGGATCTCTTTTTAAAAAATCCCACTTATTTTCGAAAGGAATGAAGTCACCAGATTCCATGGTTCAAAACCAAAGAATTCTTATTGCACAAGAGCCAAACAAAGCAGACTCCAAATACTATCTTAGCTAGCAATCAATACTCTACAACTGAATTAGAAGCAAATTGTAGTCAATTATAAATATACAGGTCTCGTGATTGGGGTCAGCATTCCATTCAACATACAGGTCATTAAACTCGGGCATAAATCCTTCAAGATTCTGTCTTCCTCATGAAGTATTTCACTCTTCCTTCTAGGATTTAGCCAGATGACTACAATAATCAACCCATGTTTTGTTCATTTGTGCATGGGATAGGGGCATCGCTGGCTAGGTCAGCATTTGTTACCCATTTCTAATTGCCCAATGGGTAGTTAAGAGTCAAGTTAAGATCTGGAGTCAAATGTGGGCTAGACTGGATAAGGACATAACTGAACTAGCATTTTTAATATGAAAATTGATGGTGGTTACATGGTCACAATTAGGCTAACTTTTAATTCCAGATTTTACAGAATCCAAATTTCATCGTTTGCCACAGTGGAATTTGAACCTACATCTCAGAACATTAGCCTGGGATCCTGGATTTCTAGTCAAATGACATTACCACTAGCCAATGCCTCTGTCTCTATTTCCAGGGATAGGCTGTTTACTAAAACTCATGACAAACTCACTGACACTCATAGCTACCTCAACAACATTTCCTCAATCCCCAGCTTCATGTAGCGCTTTCATTCTATCCTCCCATTTCTTGGTTTCTATTCAGTTTGTTTCATAACATTGCTTTCGGCATGGCTTCCCTATTCCTTAACCAAAGCTTCACTGTGGTGGACAGGACCCTCCATCATGTTTGATCTATTTCCTACACATCTATCCTCGACCCTTTTCCTCTCTCCTAGTGCCATGAGAGTGTTTCCCTGTTGCCAGTTAGCACCCACCTGCCCAAAGTACAATGCATCTGCCTTGGCCATTTCTGACACCTCCAATATGTTGTCACCACAGGACACAACTTCCATTCCAATCCCCTGGCAGCATTCCAAAGGGATTGTTCCCTCAGTGACACTTGAGCCCACTCCTCTATCACCCCCAACACCTCATCACTTTCCCATCCTTCCTTCCTATGCAAAGGCAGAAGTAGTAACACTTGTCCCTATACCTCAGTATACCCATTGGCCAAGGCACCAAAACATTCCCTCCAGATGCAACAGAAGTTCATTTGTACCTGTTTCAATCTACTGTATTCGTGGCCCACAACATGAATTCTTTTTCCAAAGAAGAGTCAGATTGGACTCAAAAAGTTTTAATTCTCTCTCTCCACAGATGTTATCTGACCTGGTGTGATTCCCCAGTCCTTCATGTTTTTATTTTGGGATTTCAGATGTATCTTTGACTTCCCATTGTACTTGGGCCATGAACTGCTAATTTTAATAATTTAGTAGTACTGAACTTGTGTTTTACTTTTCATCGTGCACTCATGAGAGCAATTCACAAGAATACTGATTCAAGGGAAAAACCAACATTTATACTGTGTGAGTGTAGAGTGGTAATTGTTTGGCAAGTGAACTCTGTTCAAAGTAAAGGCATTGCCATGAGGAATGCACCAACTGACAGAAATAACCTGTACATGCACCGTGTCCGTTTCAACTCAACAAATGGGTGATTGCCAGTTGCTGCTTCATTTTGCAGGGCAATATCCTGATCAATCAGAAGTTTAAACAAAGCCTGGCAGTTGACTGTCAATCATCATCAATTCGTGCATTCCCCTGCTTCCAGTTCTCGTAAGTCCACATACTGTGTGCCCGGCTGAAAATCCTAAATTGGTTACCAGTAAGTCTTTGCACACTCTGGATTATCCAACATATATTTACCCATTGCAGAATTACATCTATTATTATATACTGTGTCGTGAGTTTTGTACATGCAGTCCGCTTGGGTATAGTTTGTAACTTGCTGGTTGTGAATAGCTACAGATGTATACTTTTGGACAAATTGCGTCATCTTTCAGAAATGCTCAAAACTAGTACTTTCTAAAGATGGCCCACATGGGTCATTTGACTAGTTTCACAAATCAAGTGATCTATCCAGTTCAGTCTCAGGACCACAGTGAAACAGTGTTATAAGACTTGCAACACACTGATATATCCCTCCCGCCCCAGACACATTCAGACTTTTATATACAATTCCTCCAAGATGCTTCCTAGAGTTTGTACTTTATGCTTTACAGAGCTCCTGGACATGCTACGTAAGGCTATCAGTTAATTCAATGTACTGCTATGGTTTGGATGCTCGTTACACAATACCATACAAACGTCAGCCCGTTTTCATATTTCAACAGGGATAATTTGATTTCATTCACTTTTCTTCAGTCCTTGGGAAACTGCCAATTTTACTTCGTGACTGAATAGCAATGTCATATACTCTGTGCTCTGCCCGCCTAGCCCAAGCGCAGTAATATTTGTTAGATATTATGAAAGCTTTATGTTGCCCTTACCAGTTCATCAGTGGATGTTACTCCATGTTCATCTGAACTCCACCTGAATTGTTGGTCTCAAACATCAAGGAGACTGTCACTCCCTGAAAGTTGTCATGACAATGTATCGCCAATGCTTCTGAACCTGAAGGTCATGAGCAGGCCATTCAGCCCCTTGAGTCTATTCCACCATTTAATGAGATCATGGCTGATCTGGGACCAGTGGTGAAGGAATCTGGTGTATGGAGATTCAGCCATAATTCAGCCACACTACTTGACTCTGTTTGTACTGTCCTGGCACCATCAAGAGAATTCCTGATGAGAGAGGTCCATTCCCCAAGCTGGAGAGTAATTTTTTGGTTTGCAAATTGTCAGCAAGGCCACCACAGTCTAGGATTTGATAATCCTAGATCACAATCATCTGGAAAAGTTACATCCTGTTCAAACCACTTTATAATCTCAAAATGTAAACTCCTGACAAATGAAAAGTTGACCAGCATGAGTCCTTGGCTTCCCTACAAACAGTAGCAACCGTAGGGTCTTACGGCACGGAGACAGACCATTAGGTCAACTCGTCCATGCCGAACACAATCCCAAACTAACTAGTCCTAACTGCCTGCTCCTGGACGATATCATTCCAAACCTTTCCTATGCATGTACTTATCCAAATGTCTTCTAAACACTGTAATTGTACCCACATCCGCCACTTCCTCAGGAAGTTCATTCCACATGGGAAACATCCTGTGTAAAAAAACTGCCCCGATGTCTTTTTTAAATCTTTCTCCTCACCTTAAAAAATGGGCCTCCTTGTCTTGAAATCTCCCATCCTGCGGAAAAGACAACAACTACCATTAACTCTATCTATACCCCTCATTATTTTATAAACATCTACAAGGTCACCTGTCAACCTCCCAAGCTCCAGTGAAAGAACTCCCAGCCTATCCAGCCTTTCTTTATAACTCAAACCTTCCATACCCAACAACATTCTGGTAAATCTCTTCTGATCCCTCTCCAACTTAATATCCTTCCTATAACTGGGCAACGAGAACTAGACATGGTATTCCTGAAGAGGCCTCACCAATGTCCTGTACAACCTCAAAATAATTTCCCAATTCCTATATTGAAAGGACTGAGTAATGAAGTCAAGCGTGCCAAATGTCTTTTTAACTACTCTGTCTATACATGACGCAAACTTCAAAGAGTTATGGACCTGCACCCCTAAGTCCCTCTGTTTTAAAGCACTACCCAATGCCCTGCCATTCATTGTATAAGTCATGCCTTTGTTTTTTGTACAAAAATGCAATACCTCGCATTTATCCAGATTGAAATCCGTCTGCCATTTTTCAGCCCATTGATCCATTTGATCAAGATCTTTTTGTAATCTTAGGAAACCTTCTTCATTGTCCAGCATGCCACCAATTTTGGTGTCATTTGCAAACTTACTAACCATGCCTTCTATATTCTACATTATACAAATGACAAACAAATGAGGACCCAGAACGGATCCCTATGGAACACTGCTGGTGACAGGCCTTCAGTCTGAAAAGCAATCCTCCTCCACCACCACTCTCTGTCTCCTGCCATTAAGCTAATTATGTATCCAGTTGGCAAGCTCACCCTGAATCCCATATGATCTAACTTTACTAATTAGTCAACAATGCGGAACGTTGTGGAAGGCTTCACTAAAGTCCAAGTAAACAATGTCTACTGCTCTGCGCTCAGTCTTTTTGGTAACTTCCTCAAAAAAAAAACTCAATCAAGTCTGTGAGATATGATTTTCCTCGGACAAAACCATACTTAAGCAATTTTTGCCTCTCTAAATGTCCATAAATATTATCTTTTATAATCACCTCGAACAACTTGCCTACAGCTGATGTCAGAGTCACAGGTCTATAGTTCCCCAGTTTCTCTTTGTGAGATGCTGTATTATGATTCACTTTACTAACTCACAAGCACTCTGTGTTTACTATACTGCGTTTCCATTCTTTTATTCATAAAGCTGTGTTTTTGTAGGACATTTTACCCTTACAAAATAAACTAAACTAAACATCCCTTCCTAGGCTGCCAATTCATTACTGTTTCTTTACACTTTCAATTCTTACTGGCCCCATGCTGTATGCAGTGTTTAGACCTATTTCTGTATCGAAGGCTACCCCTGAATAAGTATTAATACTGTAACTTACTCAGAACAATGCCATCCCTGCCATCGTGTCTCCATAACTCACTCAAAACTACAGAAAGATTAAAATATTAATTAACCCTTAGTAACCGTCCCTTGGGACCTGAATAGGTTGCAGGATATCAAACAGTTCCTGCACCAGCATGTCCCTACAGTCTGCTGCTTTTTATCTCCTTGAAATAGCACTGGACTACCTATTTCAAACTTTTATTTAGGACTATCATCTTGTACTAACGTATGGATTTCTACCTTTTAAATACGGCACTTACCCATTTTAAGAAATTTACTATAAAAACAGCGCTTCCATGAAGCTGCATGAATGAATGTGTAGGAACTGTCACAAACCAGCAATAGCAGATGAAATTTCATGATCCAGCTTCAGGAGATCAGTTCAATATCCTCTATACTTTTATTTAGTACATGTATACTTTCTGACTTATTTAGATCATACAGAACTAGTATTTCTACTAACATTCCTAACTTTAAAGGCAAAAGGACTAACACCTCTTAATGATGTAAACTTAGACCAGACAGACATTCTAATCCCATCAGGAGACATAGCCAGCATTTAGCAAGTGCCTAAACTATCTTCTGTTTCTCCCGAACAGATGTCATACAAACTGTGTACAATAGATACAACTATATGACACCATTGTGCTAAAATTTTAACGTATGTAAAAACTGTGTATAAAAGAGGCTACTGTAAAACTGTATTTTGGATTCCATCGCCACCGCAGCTACTCAGTAAAGAGGCTATTTTCGCGACTCACCGATCTTGGCCGATATTGAACATGATCCCACATCCTTATAACCTTTCTTAAGCAAAAGTATAAGATTAGCCACCCACCAGCCATCAGGCACCTCACCTGTAGTTATAGATGATGCAAATATTTCTGCAAGAGGTCTTGCAATTTCCTCCCTTAAACCCAGACCATTACACTCACATTAACAGTTACATAAAATTTTGTAGAATGAATGAATGAATGAAACCTTAAAAAAGAACACTGAAAACCAAAACTATTATTGGATATTTTAGATTTGCTTACCTCAGTTGAGTATCTCTCAATTTAAAAGGTATGGCTAGTCGGGTAAGGCAATGATAATACAGTAATTTTCTCCTTAGACAGTCATCTTGCTAACTCTGTGATCTTCTCTCAGTAAAAGACACGTTAATAATTGATGAATATCCTGCTTAGAATTTTTTTACTGAAACAATAATTGAATTTGGAAAATGAATTCTCTGCTAGAAGCAAGATTCCATTTTCTCTCGTTTCATAGCTATATATAAACATCAAAATTAACAGTCTCACTAACTAAACACCGTATGTTTGGTGGTTATTTAACAAACTTCTTCAGAGTTTAAAAATTTCATTGTCTGACAGTCTTCTCTATTGCTAACTTGGAACCATACCATTTTTGATAAGGGTTGGAGAGAGGTGGTTTTGGGGTGGGTGGGTGGCAGTCCCTGAGCCAAAAAATATCCACGTTAAAATCCGGCTCAAACTTACTAAATAGTCAGTTTGGAGGATGGGAATATCTTCTGCAGGCTCCCTTTCTCTGAAGGGAGGTAGATCTGTCTTTCAGACTCCACTCAGCATCTTTAGGAACTGTCCTGCAACCGAGTTAATTCTGATCAGCTTTGACAGCTGCGCCCAATGTAAGATTGTCCCCACGGGGAGCTAGGATTACAATTCACCAAAGTCACACCTCAGAGACTTGAGACCAGGATCTAGGCTTGCACTGCAGTCCAGTACTCAGAGAACTGAGTGCTGTCAGAGATGCCTATCATCTGATGAGACCTTAAACTAAGTCCTCATCGGACATCTCAAGCAAAAACAATAGATCTCATGGCACATTTCAAGGAAGAGCAGAATTAATCCTGGTGTTGTGGAAAATGTTTATCCCTCAATCAACATTTAAGATCATAGTCTTGCACGTCATTATCTCATTTATGGTTTATGGAATCTCGATGTGTGTAAAATCGGCAGTCACATTTCCAATATTTATAACAATGATGACACTTTCAAGGTAATTCACTAACTGTAAGGGTCCTGTGATCTTTAAGGAGGCTTATATATATGCAAATTTTGTGTCTTTGTAGTATTCCGTCAATGAGTAAAAGTTAAGTGATGGAAGGTGTCAGCAACAGTGCTATCAAGCTGTACTTGCTGAGCAATAACCTGCTTACTGATGTCCAGTTTGGTTCCACCAGGGTCACTCAGCTCCTGACCTCATTACAGCCTTGGTTCAAACATGGACAAAAGAGCTGAGTTCCAGAGGTAAAGTGAAAATGACTGCCCTTGACACCATCTAAGTCAGATTGACTGAGTGTGGCTTGAGGAGCCCTAGCAAAAATTGAATTAATGGGAATCAGGGAAAAACTCTCTGCTGTTTGGAGTGATAACTGGCACAGAGGAAGATAGTGGTGGTTGGTTAAGTCCAGTCGTCTCAGGTCCAGTACATCTCTGCCGGTGTTTCTCAGGGTAGTGTATTAGGCCCAACCATCTCTAGTTACTTTATCATTGACCTTCACTCCATCTTAAGCTCAGATGTAGGAATGTTTATTGATGATTGCATAATGTTTGGCACTATTCGCATGCTAGTCAGATTCTGAAGCAGTCCATGTCAAAATGTAACTCGACTTGGACAACATCCAGGCTTGTGCCAAAAGGTGGCAGGTAACATTCACACCACACAAATGCCAGGCAATGACCACCTCCAACAAGACAGAATCTAACCATCAACCCTTGACATTGAATGGCATTAGTATCACTGAATACCCCACTTTCAACATGCTGGGATTACCATTGACCAGAAACTGAACTGGACTATCCATATAAATGCAGTGGCTACAAGGGGAGGTCAGAGGTTAGGAATCCTATAGTCAGTAACTCACCTTCTGACTCCCCAGAACATTTCCAACATCTACAAGGCACAAGTCAGGAGTGGGATAGAATACTCCCCACTTGGCTGGATGAGTGCAACTCCAACAACACTCAAGAAGCTTGACACCATCCAAGAGAAAACAGCTCTCTTGATTGGGACCATATCCACAGATATCCTTTCCCTCCACCACCAATGCTCTGTAGCAGTAGTCTGTACTATTTACAAGATGCGCTGTAGAAATTAACCAAGCCTCCTTCCAAACCCACAACCACTTCCATCCAGAAGGGCAGCACGTATAGGAGAACACCACCACTTGCAGGTTTCTTTCCAAGCCACTCACCATCCTGACTTAGAAATAGATCACCATCCTTTCAGTGTTACTGGGTCAAAATCCTGGAACTCCCTCCCTATTGTGCGTCTACCTACAGTACATGGACTACAGGGGCTCAAGAAGGCAGCTGACCGCCACCTTCTCAAAAGGAAACTAGAGATGGGCAATAAATGCTCACCTAGCCAGTAACACCCATATGCCATGAATGTATAAAAATAAATAAGGGTTTGAATTCTTTAGTTCTAGTAAACTTTTAGTTCCCCAAAAAGAGCAATGAGATACCTCCCCAGTTTTTCTTATTTTATTTTGTGACGCTGTTGGTTGCAGGATGAAAGTTGACTGAAGACATTGTTCCTGCTGCTCCTTTGAAAACGACACTAGATCCCTTATATTTACCTTCAGCACCACACTGAACCATCAGCTTAGGATGCCTGCTCAGTGCTGGGATGAGGTTTGAAACTCCAAACTTCTGCTATTTGTCATGGTGCCAGATGAGCCCAGCTGACACCTTGTCACACATCTGATGAGAGGCAAATGGAATATATTTTTAACTTAAGAAAAGCAGCTTCACTCTTCCTAAATTTCTCCCAACTGGCAGTAATAACAGCCAAGTCAGATCCCAGAATGAAACCTGGCTTGATAAATCATAACTTTTAATTTTGCAATTTGGTTACTGTGGTGGTCAGTCACTGAACACATTCATAAGAAGCGGTCAATGTGCCTTTAACAAGAGAATGTCAAAGTTTATTACAAACAAGAAAAATAACAAAAGGTATTTCCAAATTGTCAGATATATAAAAATCAAAAACAGCAAAAAGGAAGATCCAGCCCTTTTCCCCAGCAATGTCATTTTACAGCTACTTGGTCTGTGAAGTATCAAGCTTATCAATTATTTTAAAATTTCTTACTCAAATCGATGACGTCGCAAGCATTTCTTTTCAGCAAAATTTCACACATTCACTGGATGGATTCTCTGTCTCTCCCCAAGACATAAAGACATAGGCTAACTCATTGATTTTTCCCACTGAACTCCGAGTAAATAAACACAGGGCTTTGTCCAGTTACTTTGACCATTTTGAGGCTGTTAAATTGCACATCTGGTCGTTTTCTTCTGAACTGAATCTGCTTCTGGTGTCCAGCTCCTTTTTCTCCGGTTCTTAACAGCTCAATTCAGTACACCCTTCAGCAATTATCTCATCAGGTAGCATCCACTCCCATGGACAGGATTGCATGGTTCTGCCTGTAGTCCTTCAAGACTATACAGACACACAGTTGACTGAAATGAAGATTGAGGTTCCAACAGACAAAGATTCCCTTCTGCATTGCATTAGGGATGAGAATTAAACAGGACCATTGTTTTCCACAGTTAATACGTGGAAACAACAGGCCCCATATACAATATTTTTCACCTCACAAAGCTGGTTCAAACCTTTCAAGATGCTACACCATGGTCCACATGAACAGTTGACTAATTGGAAAGTTGTAGAAATATTATGCTTTCTCTAATCTAGATTTGATTATTTTCTTCACCATTTCGCCCTGCTGTAGTCACGCTGCACTTTCTCTGATTAGCTGACGAACCAAAGATCCAGAACCTTACCAATATTACACTTTAGCCAGGAATGAGATTTCCGAGCCTCCATAGACATTACATGTATAATAGGAAACTTTGAATAAAGTTCTATTTCCCCATTACACTGCACTGCACCAGAGAGCTGTCAGCTCAAGTATGGAATTCCAATGGTATCCAATGCCATAAACCTGAGGCTATCCAAAACTGCATACAAGCTAATGTACATCAAGTTCAATTTGCCTATTACTCCCTCGTCACTTACATACGCGCACAGTCAGGCTGCACTTCGATCTTCAATCCTCCATGTCCTCAATCTTCCTTATTCTGTAATCTCATCCAACTACAAATATAACATCTCTAATTCTGGCCTCTTCTGAACTTCCAATTTTATATAAATCTGGCATCAGAGGCTGTGCCTTCAGCTGCAAAGGTCCAAAACTCTGGAATTCTCTCCTGAAATCTCTCTATCTGTCCCTCCTCTTTTGACACAATTCTTTTTAAAAAAATCTCTTCGACCATGTGTTTGATTACTGTTATATAGATAATGGTTCTAAGTGTTAATGCTGAAAACTGCATCAACCTCCATCCAATCTGATGTTATCAAAAGTACCTGAGTAGGGGTAGCCAGAATACCTCTGAATCTCGAGGAAGACAAACATGTTATCCCATATCTCCCAACAGACTTCGTAACAGTGGACTGAATCTTACCAGAAGTCAATTAAATGTCAGTTTCATTGAGCATCTTAGAAGGTTTCTATGGTACCATTCCCAAATTCATCTCATTAACTAGCTTCTGGGCTGCTATAGCTCTCCTCTTGTCCTTTGCTAGTTAGTATCTTCCTCTTGCTATAGCCAAAAGTACTCATCACTGCCAGGGTAGCACAAGATCGCCAGCATCGGAGCCACATGTAAAAGATCATTGTGCACCCAGTCAAGAGCTGGCAGTCTGGAGCTGTCATATACAGTTAGAGATATTTAGGCTGGGCACAGCAAATAAGAGGAAATTGGTGCACCACTATGCAGATAGGGACCCAGCGGTCCTCATGGATGAAATGGTGCTGAGCAGAGACCCAGGATCAGCAGAGGAGGCTATGACCCCAGATCCTGGCAGCAGGATAGTCCGAGGGTGCCACAAGGGTCACTGTGGTCTTTACATTCCAGAGAAATGCTGAGCAAGGTAAGTGCCACCACATTCACTCTACTATCTCTCACTTATTCTAACACTGTACCCACCTCCCACTAAGGCTTATGCTCTGTCACTCTCACTATTGCCTGAAACATCTTCCCACACTCACTTCCACTCACCCTCCCCCCAAACCTCTGCATACTAATCCTGCTGTGCCCTCTGTACTGCTTACTCACTGACTCAGGACTCCTTAAACCCCACCATAGTTCCTCCAGCTGCACCAGCACAAACAGTCATGCCACCCACTATCATCTCATTCAATCCCTCCCTTCCTTTCATTCTAGGAAAAGCATGGTCCAAGACAGGGAGGAGAAGGCAAGATATTCTTCTTCTTAGCCCCTCTCAGGAGAGGACCTCGCCTTTCTATTGAAGGGGGCGGGGGGGGGGGAGAAAACCTAGACCACTCCTGTAGAGATGCCGAACCCTGCATATCCCAGCTGCAGAGTACGATGCATGCTCAGACATAGTGCGAGGGAAAGAAAGAAGATATTCTGAGGGTACACTGGTGGCTTGAGTGACAAGTCAATGTAAATAAGTTTTTGCATTTGTAAATAAAATGCTCTCTTTTCACCATTGTCTGCAGAAGTCTCAGTCCAGCAGCAACTTCAATGTGGAAGTTACAGAGTCCACTTTCATCAGCACTCCACAGTGTCCTATGGTCCAAGCTATGAAGTGAACAGCTCGTACCACAAGTGTAGGCAGTTGGTAAGTCACAGGTTACTGCTAATTTGTAACTTGGCTCCATCTTTCCAGATAGATAATCAGCTTCACAGGTATTAACGGGATACATTTATAGAGTCAGAGCTGTACAGCATGGAAACAGACCCGTTGGTCCAATTCGTCCATGCCGACTCAATACCCCATTTGCCAGCATTTGGCCCGTATCCTTTTAAACCCTTCCTATTCATATAGCCATGTTGCCCTTTAAATGCTGTAATTGTATCAAACTCCACCATTTCCTCTGGCAGCTCATTCCACAAAGGTACATCTTCTGCATGAAAAAGTTACCCCTTGGGTCCCCTTTATGTCTTTTCCCTCTCACCTCAAACCTACGCTCTTTAGTTTTGGACTCCAGGAAAAAGACCTCGGCTATTTACCCTTTCCACAACTCTCATGATTTTATAAACTTCTATAAGGTCACCCCTCAGCCTCCATTGTTATGTTTCACAATATAGATAGAAGTAATTGAGGCAAGGATTTGGACTGCAAGCACTGGGCTAATGTTGAGGGTTCAAAAGCAATGTATTATTCACTGGTGTGTTTCAGCTTCATTGTATGGAGTTTGTGCAATATTGTTGCCCTTTGAAGTGGCTTATATTGCTTAAAATTGAAACTTCACAGAATGAAGCACTAAACCCTCACAATCTGGGTGTGGTCACAGCCATGTTCATCTTGTTGCATACTTGTCAATTATAGCACAATGGATGGACACAGCGCCCACTCCTCAGACAGTGAGTCTCATGGATCAGTGAATCCTCAAACGTAAACACTGACTTCCTGGTAGCTATGTAATCTGCCACTCATCTGCCCACTTTATGCCCCAGCTCCAGGCATATCGAGTAAGCAAGTCAGAGCTGATAGTGCATTGTTCCCCCATGAAAGTCAGTGTCCTGCATTCAGTTGATAAACTCCCCCTTCACGCAAGCCCTTACCCTCCCATGCTCTATTGTCTCCCCTCCTTATAGACCGAGTTGCCCCCCACTCCACTTTATAATTGTATTCTCCTCTGGATCCCAGCGTTCTGACTCCAATCCCCACTGCTAAGTACTCCACTGTTCTTCAAGCACCAGTGGCTCCTGATAACCCTCTCCCCACCTTTATTTGTGAGTGCATTGAAGTGCAAAAACCTATTGTAAATGGATCGGAGATGTGCCATGATGATGCAGTGAGGTTGGTATGTCTCTGATCTGAACGTCTATGGATATGGGGTGTGTGCAGTCACTGCCCATGCAGTTTGCCCTAGATGTTGGTGCCCAGTGTCCAGATGGACATATGGAGAGCAAATAGTGAGCTGAAGTCAGCAGGCACCCACTTTGACTTTCATATTGGGAATTCTTGGCTTCTGCTTTCTGTCCAGCAGATGGGAGAATATGAAAATACATGACAACAACTTGAGATGTAGTAGTAGAGGTGAGAATGAGTGATAACTCTCATCACATAAGCCTCACCGCTCACTAATGAGAATTTCATCCGGATTTTGCTTCAAAAACGTGACTTTTTGGTCTCAACGTTGAGAAGGGCATTACTTGACATCTCACCTAATTTTCCCACATTTCTTGTCATAACCCACATTGGCCAGAATCTTGTGAGGCTTTGAACAATGTCTGATTTTATGAATGTAACCGGATTGAAATCATCCAATGAATTGATCTGGATTTTCCAATAGCCAGACAGTCAGTATTCGAGAGTAGTTATAGAAGAATCCCCATCATTACACACTCTGAAGGAATGGCCCAGGGGGCTGAATTGCTACTAAGGGTAGATGTTTGCCTAAGTATTATAACTTTCATACGTGCAGGTTTTATTTGTCACCACCTCTTGACCAACTTTCAGAAAATGACCCAGTTGCACACCAGCAACTACATTCTTCTCTCATTCTAAAACATACAGATCATACATGTATATGCCGGCTTTATTTAAGTAAACCATGATTCTTAGTCAATACTTCAGAAAGAAGCCTTGCACAGGTAGAGATTTACATCACATTGAATATTGTCTAATATTTGCTACAACCCGCACCAAACACGTTATTATTTTTCAGTCACGTCAGTCACCTGCTCTGTGAAATATGAGATCAAGAAATACTGACAATGCTCAGGAAAGCGACTATGGTTCTTTACTGCTTTAAAAATCTCTATATTACAGTCCGCAATGCCCTGTATCTATTTAACTGATGATTTGTCTCAGTGACACTCTCATCTGCCTATTACAAAGACTCTCTGTATGGCACAGTTTGTTTTTGCACACTTTACTCATCCTCTTCCTTTTCCTATTGAAAACTCTTGTTCCTAGGAGCCTGCTTCCATATTACTTGCATTGCCAGGCCATCATTAACATGCACCCTGTGGGATATTCAATAACTGAGATATGGTATTACATAAAAATTCACAGAAAGCAGAAGTCTCTCAGTGGTCTACTTTACTAGATCCCAAGAAGACATCCAGAAATGTAATGGTTCAAATGCTTTGATGGCAGCCTCTAGAAGCACAGTAGAGGTACAAGTGGGTTTCAAAGGAAAGTTGCAGTACTTTGTCAAATCACAGTCTGCAGTATTGGCCTATGTTACATGTAGAAGTCTTCGGTCTAGGGTTAGAGCATGTGATTTTTCTAACAAGAGGCTACTACCAAACCAGACTGATACTTGGCAGCGAATGTACTTTGGAACAAAGAGGACAACCCTACATTCATCTCAACTAGTCATCCAAGATGCTTTGTATCAGCAGTGATAAAAGTTAAAATAATTGAGGATTGAAGCAACAAATTACGTGGCTTCTAAACACTAACTGAGGCAAAACCTTTTAAAAGCTGACAATGTTAAATAAACATTATAATGACTACTGGCAAAAAATAAAATCAAGCTATAATTCTAAGCAGGCATTATTGCACTAATCCTCATTGGTTTATATTAACTAATAAAATGCATTCTGACACTGAGAAAATAAGACAAAATGAATCAGGGAGAGGCAACAAATCACATGATGTATATCTTGCAGCAACTGAAATTACTGATGATGACAGAAACTAAATGAAAAACCCTACACTTGGCTGCATTGGGAGCAGACACATGCACAGATTGTAGTGTTATGATCCCAGTTGGTAGTAATACTGGACAAGTCAGATCACAGAATGAAACCTGGCTTGATAAACCATATGTTTAATTTTGTAGTTGGGGTTATTGTGGTGGTTAGTCACTCAAACATATTCATAGGAAGCTGCAGATATTCTTTAGCAACAAAGCGCAAGTTTATTGCACAGAAAGAAAACAAGCAAACCTAAATAATCCGGTTGGAAGATCTTTGCACAAATAGCAAAACAAAGTTTGAACTTGTTCCCCAACACTATCCTTTTACAGATACTCAATCCCAGCGAAATTTCTTTCCCATCTGAACACTTTGTTTTACTGAACCAACTCCTCCCAGTTTCTTTCCCTTGAACTTCAGAAACAATTTTATGATTGAGTCACTTCCTGAGTTTGCAGGCATGGACCTCTCTCAGTTCTGAGTGCCTAAACTTTCTCTGTTCTAACTACTTGAAGACTTGAATGCTTCATGAACTAATGCCTCAATTATAGTGACTGGTCCTCTGAGCAAAAACTTGACTCTCCTGCTAGGAGAAACTTCTCCCTTCTGAACTGAATTCCTGATTCTTCTGAAAAAAGACCCTGAATCTCATGTTCTGATGTCAAAACTAAAATAAGAGCTTTCTGGTCTGTTATGAACTCAGCAGCATACATTTTCTATCAATTAATATGACAGGGGATCTACCAGGCATTTGATTGCAATCCCATGCTTTCTTAGAATTGAAACACTTAAGTAAGTGCAAATGACCTTCTGACCTATTTCTTAAAAAAAGACTTTCACAGAGCTGACCCAAGCCCTTCTATATTTGAAAATCATAGAAAAACATAATCATACATTCAAGCACAATCAATTCTAAACCATATTATGATATGAGCCAGATCAGGAGGAATTAGTTATTCTCCACAACTAGAGTTGGTAAACCACGTCTGGTTGCTTTTGGCTTGCTAATTTCAACAGCAGTCACCTCTTGAATTGACTTTAAGATTTTTCATATTATCTGTAAAGTTCTCTGCTTGACTCTAATGCTCATGTCGGTTACTCAGATCAACAAAATGATGAGTTGAAAATCAGCGTTAGTATTATCTTGATATAATTAAAAATATCAAGGTTAGGTACAGTTGAGGGAACTCATCTGTTCCACCGATCTCAGCTTTCCATAGAAACCTAGGGTTCTACCATCAGAACCCCTGAATAGTTTGAGTTTGTTTTGCCTCCATTACCTTACATGACCCAGAACGTCACTCCAGGTCTCACCAACTGTGAGAAAAAATTGCTTTCAGAACATTAGCTTAATAAGAATCAGAAACACCCAATGGTGAACATCTCGCTGACACATCTCCACTGCCAGTTAATGAGGAATGGCCTAAGGTTGCTGACACTCCCTGGCAGGACAGAACCCCATGGCGTCACCAGCTCATGATTTCATTGACATGCACAAACGGACAGAAGAGCAGGTAGGTTTGCTTTCCACTTATTTGTTCATTTCTGGGACCTGCAGTTTCACAATGACGATTACTCCTAAAATACTACCACAGATCAACTTTTTAATTTCATTTACTATCTCATACATTCATTCTTTTCCACCACATCTTGCTTCATGAAGGCAGAGTTTAAAAATAAACTTTGCTTTCTGACACTGGATGTTACGCCACAGAAATAGGCTATTCAGTATGATAGCCGAACAATGCTAACACTTACATCCCACATGAACTTCCTTCCACCTCGCTTCACCTCACCCTATCTGATAAAAATTTGTTTTCCATTCTCCCTCATGACTTTGTTCAGCTTTCCCCTTAAGGACCTCTTACCCCAACCATTCCCTGCATGGCAACGTTCCCACAAAGCATGATGGATCCGGAAATACAGTGCAGGTTGTGTTCTGTAATACGTACCTTCTGTTCACAGCCACACAAAAGAAAAATTAGAAGGATTTCTTGTTGAAAAAATGGCCACACACAAGTAAATATTGAATGTAACACTGTTAACAGTTATGTTCAGTCTCATAGTTAGAATGTCAGTATACCTTTAAAAGACATGCTCGTACTATCATACTGTATCATAGTATGTGACCGGAGGGTACAAATATCTCACACTCCCTCTTACCCTGGGATCACTTGATACATGACACACTACTAGAAGGATTCTGCTCTGCTGATATCTCAGAGTTGAATGTTAGCCTGGACACTGATATACTTGAGAACCAGTGCAGTTAGCACATAATATTTAGTTGTAATAGATATCAGTTCGATTCTTCAATACTATGATGTCCACACCCATTTTCTTATGTCAACAGGAGATAACATAAGTTTTGCTACATTGAGTAAAATATCTTGCTAGAAGTAAAAGTCACATCAAGTTCCACATTCTTATCTATCTCTAGGAAAAGAAGCTTGTCCCGAGTTTGCATCTGAACACTTTTTATCTCTTAAAATTTTATGTCTAAAACTTGGATATTTTATTTATGCCTCAGTGACCAGAATTAAAATTGTATAGGACCAGACAAGCATGTTTATGTGAAACAAATAAGGCTATGAAATGCTCTTGACAGATGAAATGTGGAAAGAATGCTTCCTCTTGTGGGAGAATCCAGAGCAAACAGTCACTGTTTTAATAGGAAGATGTCACCTATTTAAAAAGGGATAGGGAGAGTCTTCGGAATTTTCTCCCTCAAAAGGCAGTGAAAGCAGTGTATTGAAATTTTTTAAGGCAGAAGTGGATAGATTCTTGGTAAGCATAGGGTGAACAGTTACCAGGGATAAATGGAATTATGGAACTATCAGATCTGCTATGATTTTATTGAATGGCAGAGCAGGCGCAAGGGGTTAATAAGCCACCTTTGCTCCCAACTTGTATGATTTGTAGGTTTGATGCCTTCAGAATTTCTCTCTACTGATCTGACAAGGGTTCAGCATCTTGTTTGATTTGTTGCCTGCTGTTCCATAACAACTGGGCAAGGTTCCAGTTGAGTCCATCACTCCCTGATCTCTTACTTGTGCTTTCTCCTAACTAATTTGACACTTCAATTTTTTTTCAAACTCTCCCTTCCTCAGTAACACTTACACTCAGCTTTGGCAAAAAACTGTCATATTTACACTGCACTCTTCACAACTGCAGGATGTCACAAAGAATAGTACAGTCAGTTAAGTACCCTTCAAGTTTAGTCACTGTTGAAATATGGGAAGAATGGCAGATCATTTGCACTCAGCAAGCTTCTAAAGACAGCAACCAGACAAACTGATATTTTCAAGGAATTGGCTGAGGGATAAACATTGACTGAGGCATTGAGAAAGACTTCCCCATTCCTCTTCAAACTAGTTCAACAGGATCTTTTACATTCACTGATGAGGACAAAGGTCTTGATTTAATTTTTCATTTGAAACAGTGTCTTGATCGTGCAGCTCTCCCCCAGTGCTATGTTGAGGTGTAAGTGAGCCTCAGCTCTTAGGATACAAACTTGAACCCACACACACTGACTTAATGATACTTGTACAACTCCTGAAGTGTCAGATAACTCCTGCCTCCAATCAGTATTATCAGCACTTGCAGATTTGTTTCACCAAAATTAAATGCTCCTCCATGAACCAATTTTCATTAATTTGTCAATGTTTATGTGACTTAGAAATACTGGAGCTCCGTCCCCAACAGGCAGACATTCCACTTAGTGCATTTTCTCAGTCCCTTTGAACTCACTCGCCTCTTTATTTCATGACCAATTTTATCTAAAGTAGTTATTTCCTTAGGATTGTGTAGCGTCCATATGTGCCAAGATTCAACCAATGGTACAATGCCCAATTGGGGCTTATTGGCTCAAACAAACATCAAAGATGTTGGATCGTTCTCTCTTTCTCTACTCTTCAGATTTTTAGAACCTAACTTTATGATTTGAACATTTCTGTCTTTCAGATAAATAAATAACTTGCACCTCAAAACATCACAAAGTATTTCACATTCGAAAAAAACACTCCTTAGGTGCAACCATTGTTCAGAGGTTTATATAACAGTTATGGCACAGAAGGGCACAATATGTCTGTTCTGGCATTGTGTCAAAGCGACTCAGCTTGCCTCATTTCTCTGACTTGTCCTTGTAGCATTCAAAACTTTTCTCTTCAAATAATCATCCAATTCCCTCTTGACATTCTCGATTGGATCTGCTTGCACCACATTCTTGTCTGGTGTGCTGCACTCCTGATCATAACCACTTGCTCTGCAAACATATTACTGTTTCTCACTCTTTGGCATTCATTTTAAATCTGTGTCTTTGGCTCTAGATCCTTCATTTAAGTGAACAGTTTTCACCCTATCTATCCTTTTAGCTACCTCCCTTGTGCTCTGGCCAAATGTGGGATCCAATTTGTTTGCACCAATTGCCACAAACTGCAATAGATAGATACTAAAAGACCTGGGAGAATGCCCTTTTGATTCTCCAACAGGTTATATAATAGGACATTAGTGTCCATTCAAGAGATGGAGAGGCTCCCACTTTAAAGTCTCACTTCAGAGATAGCACCTCTGGCAATGTAATACTCCCTGGCAATTGAACTGGGTTTTCCACTGGTGTCCATAACCTTCTACCTCAGGAGGGGAGAAGGTTACCACTGCACCAGATTGATACTTGGCTGCGAATGAAGAAGACAACTATACATTCATCTCACCCAGTCATCCAAGAATCTTTGTGTCAACAACAATAAAAGATAAAATAACCTAGGATCGCGGCAACAAATTACATGGCTTATAAACACTGTCTGAGCCTAAAGCAATTAAAAGCTGACAATATTAAATAAACAATGTAATAATTACTGCCAAAAAGTATCAAGCTGTAATTCTGAACAGGTATTACAGCACTAATTCCCATTGATTGATATTAGTAAACAGTAAAATGTATTCTGGCATGCAGAAAAGATTTTATATTCTAAAATAAAAGTTAAGCACATCATTTGGCTGACTTTTAACTTAATCCAGTTTAATTTATTTGATTGATCCTGAAGGCTGCCTGATTGGTAAGATGAGCCAATTTCATTAACAGTAATCATTTTGAATTAATCTTGAAACATCACATCCATTATGATTCAAAAGTGTAAAGTATAAATTTACAATTACACCAGAGTCTAAATAGCAAAATCTGATAGTCCGGTTAACTTGTATTCATTTTGCTTTACAAGTTTGCATGTTGGGGTCATCGGTGAGTTTAGCTGATGTGTTTAAAATGATAGAGGGATACAATGGGTAAACATGGAGAAAGTACTTCTACTAGTAAATGAATCCAGAAAAAGGGAGAACCCCCAATCTGAAACTACAAGCCATGCTATCCTGAAAAGAACTCGTGAACCAATCTTCACATAAAGGACAATAGAAATTTCAAATTATTACCCAGAAGGGTATCAATCAGTGCTCCATTGAGATTATGAAGGCTGAGACGAACATGGGGGTGGGGGATGAATGGAGCCGAGACGATGAACTGCCAACTGAATGGTTATACTTAAAAACGGCCTATCCCTGTACTTAGATGACTATGAAAGCATAGATTGTACCTGAAGTGAAGTTACAATAAAAAGGTTTAAGTACTTAAGAGCATTCAGATCATAAGATATCGGAGGTAGTAGGCTATTCGGTCCTTCTAGGCTATTCTGGCATTGAATAAGATCATAGCCAATCCGATTGTGGCCGTGCCTCCACTACCCTGTCTCTCCGCCCTCACCTCCAACATAATCTTTAAGCCTCTTGCCAATCAAAAATCTGCCTAACTCAGCCTTGTATATTATTCAATCATGCAGCTTCCACTGAGGAAGCATCTTCTTGGCACCAACCTGGTTAAGTCCCCTCAGCATCATACATGTTTCAACAAATTTCCTCTCTTTCTTCTAGACTCCACTGCGCACAGACCCAAACAACTCAACCTTTCTTCTTAAGATGACCCCTTCATCTCAGGAATCAGCCAAGTGAATCTTCTCTGAACTACTTCCAACGCAAGTATGTCCCTCCTTAAGTAAGGAAACCAAAACTGTCCACATTACTCTCAATGCAACCTTAACAAGCCTTGGGCAGTTGTAGCGAGGCCCCCCTAGTTTTATACTCCATCCACCTTGCAATAATTGTCAATATTCCTTTTGCCTTCTTAAATATTTGCCATACATGTAAATATACACAGAAGACATTATTTGCAGAAGATATGCATCTACTGTCCAGATCTGCATTTTAAATTTAATGCAAAATGATTATTTGTCTTCGAGATCTACAGTGCTCCTATAACTCAAGTGAAGAAGGAAAAACACTGAAATATAAAACATCAAAACTCCAAGGAAAATGGTATTTACCATATTATCTTGCAATAGTACCTTACTCTCTAATATTGTTCTCCTCACAACTGGTTTTAGTAAGGAAGATTGACATTTATATCGAGACTCTCACAACCTCCAAAATCTCCAAAGACCTTCACAGCCAATAAACTACTTTGTGAAGTATGATCACCTACAGTCAATATAGGAAACATAGCAACCAATTTGTACACAGCAAACTTCTGCAAAAAAACAATATGTTAATGACCAGATCATCTATTTTAGGCAATGTTGACTGAGGGCTAACCAGGACATGGAGGATAGCTTGCCTGTTTCTTTTCCACACAGAGTATGTGGGATCTCTTGTTCTCCATAGCGGTCAGAAAAGGTCCTCAGTTTAACACGTCACTCAAAGGCTAACAGCTTCAACATTGCAACATTGCAGCATTCCTGGAGTACTGCACTGGAGTTTCAGTATATATGAGCCGACTATGTCTCCTAAGTATTTCTAAAACTTACAACCTTCTGACTTAAGGCAAGAGAGCTACCACTAAAGCACAGTGAATGGGTGCTGCTTACCAAAATTGCCCAGCCCAACTGATTTCATCCTGGATTACGAGCAGTTCACCTTCTCTGTAAAATGCCCTGAACTATTCTAATTTCTTTAACCCACTTGCCTGTTTGATCTGCTTCTGGAGGCATTGCTGGTGCAGGATATGGTGTGTTGATCTGTGAGATAAAATTCTTTTAAATCTTTAAGGGATTAAGGTCTTGCCTGAAAGCAATCCTTCATATATTGGCTTGCACCTAGAATGAAGGCAACATCATTGAGGGCAAAATACTTTCAATTAATACAATGTAGAAAGGACAATAGGTCACGAAATATTAAATGGCTTATTATCAAATTTTTTTCTCAATTCAAAAGTGAACTAGGACAGGATGCCACTGACTTAAATGAAGAAATCCTCAAACTTGGAACAGACACATATTGGGCCCTTGAGGAGCTTAGTCTTTAGCGCCAGTTTGAAAAATTAAATTTCAATCAATAAATAATTGCTCTGATTAGTTTCATTATATGACATTGAGTTCACAGAACAGAAATAGGCCATTCCACTTACCTTGCCCATGTTTGTGCTCACGCCCCACATAAGCCTCCTTCTCCCCTACACCTTCTAATCCTATTAATATTGTATTTTTAAATTATGGAATGTTGGCATCTCTGAGTGGCTTATGTGGCCATTTCAGAAGGCAATTAGGAGTCAACCACATTGATGTCACTCTGGAGTCAGATGCAGGACAGACCAGGTAAGCATAGCTGGTTACCTCTCTCTAAAGGAAATTAGTGAACCTAAATGTAGGAGCAAATTGCTGCAGATGCTGGAATCCATACTGAAAACAATAAATCATAGCGGGTCAGACAGCTTCCATGGAGAGAGAGCAAGCTAACGTTTCAACTCTAGATGACTCTTCATTGGAGCTCTGATGAAGAGTCATCTAGACTTGAAACATTAGCTTGTTCTCGCTCCATGGATGCTGCCTGACCCGACATTACTGAACCAGTTGAGTTATTATGACAATGGATGATAGTTGCCATGGTCACCAACACTGAGACGAGTTTTATATGCCAACTTTATTCACAGAATTTAAATTCTGCCAATGGCATCTCAGAAGAATTAGCTTTGGATTACTAGTCCAGTGACACTATCACTACCCAAATATATCTCATTCTCCTCATTCACTCTATGTTGAAGCAAATTCCACAATTACATCATTGTCTGGGTAAATTGGTTTCTCTTGAATTTTCTAGCTGATTTGTGGTTATATCTTATAGCCGTTTGTTTCAAACTCCTCCACAAGTGGAAATACCTTTGTTACTTCTATGTTTTTTGATCTTCTTTGAGTCCTCTGTCCACCTCACAGCACCATGATTCCACCCTGGGTAAGGCAAGGAGCCAGATCCCAAACCTCTCCCAGCTGAATCACGTATCATATCCTATTTATTAGCATCAATCTAATCACAGTGGCTGTCCAGCCAACTGGTGATTATCTAATTCAATTTTGAAAGCCATGTCTGAATCTGCCAGCATTGGCAATCTCAGGCAGTGTATTCCAAAATCATAAGTCAATTCTGGTCATGCTTCTCTAGGAGGAAAGATGTTGTTAAACTTGAGGGTGCAGAAAATATTTATAAGCATGTTGCCAGAACTGGAGAGTTTGAGTTATAGGGAAAGGCTGAATAGACTGGGGCTTCTTTCCCTGCAATGTCAGAGGCTGAGCGGTGACCTTATAGAGGTTTACAAAATCATGAGGGGCATTGATAGGGTGAATAGCCAAGATCTTTTTCCTAGGGTGGGGAGTCCAAAACTAGGTTTAAATGTGAGAGGGGAAAGATTTTGAAAGGACCTGAGGGGTAACTTTTTCACGCAAAGAGTGCTGCATCGTAATGTATGGAATGAGCTGCCAGAGGAAGTGGTGGAGGCGGGTACAAAACAACATTTAAAAGGCATCTGGATGGGTATATGAATAGGAAGGGTTTAAGAGAGATATGGGTCAAATGCTGGCAAATGGGACTAGATCAGATTAGGATGTCTGTTCGGCATGGATGAGTTGGACTGAAAGATCTGTTTCCATGCTGTATGATTCTGACTATGACTCTAGGTCACTCTCTGCAAGGTAGATCTTTTCCATGCACTGCTGCTTCATTTAATCAATCATTTTAAATTGGTGCCCTCTCATTCTCAATCCTTCCATCAATGGAATCAAACAAAACAAAAGTGGTGAAGAGATTTTGTAACCAATTAAATGTTTCTGTTGCATTTAATTGTGAAATTTGACTCTTGCAACCTGTGAATCCTCAATATCAGACCTTGCATAAGTTTTTTCTCTCTCTCTGAGCAATTAAGAAAAAGACTCTCCTATTTGCAGTCACCCTGAGTTTGCGAAGTTGTGATTGTGTAACCATGACTTTATCTTTCTGAACTACTGCTGCCATTACTTTTGTAACAGCGATGACATTGGAATGCCTTTCCAATGGCTTTTATACATTGGAAGCTGGAAAATAAATCTGCACTGTATTTTCAGCAAATTGCAAAAGATGCCCACCAGGAAGCAGAGCTTGTTCTAACCAACTGCCTATTTGTGAAACGCAGTACTCCTTGAGGTATTCACAAGACAAAGATATATATTTGACAAATACATTCACTTTAATATTGTTGAAAACAGACAAGCGGCTAGCACAGAACTACATGATACAAAACAAGCTTAATAACCATCCCCAATAAATATAAGCTCTTACTTCTTACATCATCCTCAAGAATTTCTTTTTAGCATCTTCCTAGGTACCTCTATGCCTTTTTCTAAACAGCTAGCTGATAACAAGAGCTACAGCTTTGCTAATCACATAGATTGCCCAGGTATCAACTCCATTCTGCAATCCCTTCCCCACACCTGCCATAATTGCAAGAGGTCAGTTCTATCCTTTAATCGCTGGCAGTGGTTAGTAACAATGACCAGCACTACCGGTCTTCCAGGAATTATTCGCAAGACTTTGGGTAGGTGAAGAGAGAGAGAAATGCCACTTCCCTGCAATTTCTCTTGCAAAGGAGAACCTAGCTGTCTCAAAACGTGAATTAAGCTTTAACAGGCACACCACTGAAGGACGTGGATTATTTTGGTAGGGAGAATTGAAGGTTGGGGAGGATGGAGGGGTGCCTTTGATCTCCGAACCTGAACTCTCTGCCTGGTTTGCATGTTGCTCTGCTGCCCTCTGTAGCTCAGAGCCAGCACTCAATTTGAAGCTTCCAGCCGACACTTGTCCTATAAGCCAGAGAACACACATAGGTTGGACCAGGCACTGGGAAGCTTGGGTTGGTTTCATAAATTTTTAAGACACATTGAATAATTGAGCTCATTAAAAAAGAAAACCATCATCAGAAGCTGCAATGTATTCACAGCAAATAAAACTCCAAATCTTCTCTCACACATTATCGAGATTTTGAATCTTTAAGCTACAAAATGCATAATCTTCCTTCATTTATGGATTGGATTTTGAATCCTTAGCATCGAGCTATGTTTCTACTGATCTATATATGCAGACACACTCACTCAAAGACAAATACAGACACACATTCAGAGAGACACATACACTCTTACAGGCACAGACAAAATATATTTTCAAAAACAGGTACACACAGATGCACATACACTCACAGATACACAAAATACGGGTACGCACAGAGGCGCATGTACTCAGGCACACACAGGCGGACA
>NC_063336.1:80506694-80523887 GCF_021869965.1 Rhincodon typus | reverse complement strand
ATGTACTCAGGCACACACAGGCGGACACGGGTACGCACAGAGGCGCACGTACTCAGGCACACAGGTGGACACGGGTACGCACAGAGGTACATGCTCAGGCACAGAGATTCGCTTACTGACATACATATACTTATCGGAAGATATATACTGAAGCAGACACAGGTACTGTATAAATTTAAAGACATATTATCACAGACATACAGATATACAAATATTTAGGCACACGCAGGCACACTTCCTGACACATATACACACACAGGCAGGTAAGCACACATTCCCAGACACATACCTATACTTGAATACCAAACATTGCTCATTGTTGACTTTCACAAATATATCTAAGCACACAAAGACAGTTCACAGCTGTTAGCAATACCGGAGCCAGGACGCAGCTCACTTCAACCTGCAACAACACCTGTTACTAACAACTGAAGATGAAACAACCGAACAGGATTTGTGTAAAGGGACGATTTATGAAGCAGCACCCCAGACACACACCGGAGTAACACTCCATCACCACACGCACACGTTTCTAGGTCACTCGGAGGGAGGCTGCTGGATTTTTTTGGGGGGTGGGAGTAGTAATTTTGCAGATCAAAATACAAAGATGTGGATCATTAAAGCATCCGTCAGTGGAACAAGTAACGTGCACAACACGTTCAATTGTCGGTTGCACAACTTACCTTCAGTCAGCAGACGTGCAGCATGAACAAAAGATGGGTCCAGAGTATCTTTCTCTGCCATCAGCTCTGGCAAATATTTCTCTCTCTGCATTTTGCTCTCGTTTTAAACAAATAAAAACCCCAAAATATATTAAAACGGAATTACAATATGTAATTCAAATAATATTTATTACTTTGTTAAAATATAAAGTCCAGTGCTGGTACTGTAGCAGTCAGCGCTCCCAATATCGCAGACAGTGGGGCTTATCTGTCAGCTTGCCCAAAAGAGTGCACTCACTCGGCTGCACTGACAGCGTTTACTGACTCCAGCAGCGTCCCCACACAGAGCCCGCCCCCACAGCCCACCCATTGGATAGAGCTCCGGACACCCGGAAGCGGCGCCGGATGTTTATTGGCTAACACCGACTGTCGATCAACGTGAGTGACAGCTTGCCCATCTTTTGTCCCGTCCGCATCTCCACAATTCCTGCCTCTTTGCCCACGCCTATTTTTATACACACAGAAACATGTAATTATGATCTTCCATTCCACAACTAAGACAGCCCTTGTGCAAAGCCCTGTCACTGCTTAGTCCCCATGCTCTGCCGCATGGCTGCCGTCAAAACAACTGCCAAAGTTGTTTTTCTTTATATGTGAGAAAGGATCTTGCTGGAATGGGTCAAAAGTTGGTGCATAACTGATATGGCTAAAAAATGCTAATCAACGCATTAAGCTGGAAGTAATGACATATCTATCGCTGCCTCTCAGAAGTTGACTGATTATTAACGTAACAAGGCTGAACTCCACATTCTACACACTGGCATATACATGGACACTAACATCAACGTTGGCTTAAAAAAAGAACTACCAAAACACAAACGTATATATACTTACTACAAGTTTATGTCTATCTTGGATTACAACATTCCACTAAAGCTTTATCTTATGAGCAGAGTGCATGTCCTAATGCCTTGGAACTCCGTCAACAATAGAAAAAAAATTAAATATTTTAATATAACTCGCCCAACCCCATTCACACAAATTGATTGGGAAAAGGAGAGCAGGCACCTCCTTTTTGACGAATTTAAAAGAAATGCGTAAACATAATGCTGCCTTCAAGCAAGCTATCCTCTTCCTCGATGGAGATATGGCCTATTTTGGGAAAAGGTGGGGGAATATGTATCTATTTCAAAAGGAGTTCCAAATGGGAAATAAATGTTTCTTTTCTAGCGAGTCCTAATGACAAAGTTCATGCTACAGCTAAGGAAACAGCAGTTGCCTTGCTCCAAATCAAATTGTCAAAGAAAGATTTTTGCATCATCCTTTTTGTCTAGACCATCGTATTTTCAGTTGGTGTTGCAAATGCATGAACAGCGGTTCCTGCATTGTCAAAGCATTGGCGCAAAGTACGGAGAGATGAGGAGATTTATTCTAAATACGAGTTGTTTATGATCGGAGATAGTAAGAACTGCCGATGCTGGAGTCAGAGATAACACAGTGTGGAGCTGGAGGAACACGGCAGGTCAGGCAGCATCAGAAGAGCAGGAAAGCTGACGTTTCGGGTCTTCTGATGCTGGCTGGCCTGCTGAGTTCCAACAGTTCGACACTGTGTTATCTTGTTTAAATGATGGCGCAAGCAGACTCAATAGGAACTTTCTAAAGATAATTGAATGAGTGGTGGTTTGAAAAACTGCAGGAGGTGGAGATAACTGAATAGCTTTTTCAGAGAATCAGCAGAAGCACGATGGGCTGAATGATCTGTTTTGCGATGACCATTTGATTGAAAGTAACTCAGGGCAGACACAAAAGATCAATACTACGGCATAATGGGAGTTACAGTTCCATCTTGTCCTGAACTCGGGTGCAGGGAGTATTACCTTTTCCTTATTTTTTCATCATGTGCGGGCATTGCTGGCAGGGCCTGCATTTGTTGACGATTGCACTTCAATTGAGTGACTCAATAATTAAGGGCTGAACGCATTGCTGTGAATTTGGAGTCACATGTCAACCAGACCGGGTAAGAATTGCAGATTCCCTTCCCTGAAGGACATTACTGAACGAAATAAGTTATTGTAACAATTGATGATACAGTACAATGGCAATAAGTCA
This sequence comes from Rhincodon typus, assembly GCF_021869965.1. Classification (NCBI taxonomy): domain Eukaryota; kingdom Metazoa; phylum Chordata; class Chondrichthyes; order Orectolobiformes; family Rhincodontidae; genus Rhincodon; species Rhincodon typus. Next base: position 80,521,116 of record NC_063336.1, on the reverse strand, counting down.
AATTACAACGGGCCTCCCCACAAATTTGTGTTAAATAGAGATTAAAGCTAGCCGAAAAAGGCCCTATATAACCCCATAAAAACCGAAAGAACTGTGGATGCTTTAAATCGAAACAGAAATAGAGATTGCTGGTGAGCTCAGCAAGTCTGACAGCATCTGTGAAGAGAACTCAGAGTTAACGTTTCAGGTCCGGTGAACCTTCTGAGAACTGAGGGGGAAGGGTCCACCAGACCTGAAACGTTACCTCTAAATTCTCTTCACAGATGCAGCCAGACCTGCTGAGCTTTTCCAGCAATCTCTACTTTTATTCATATAAAACCCCAATTGCCCCCAAATATACCGTATTTAAGAAAAAAACGGTAAGTGAAATATGCCTTTATTTTTCAAGTTGTTCATACCTTACAATGACCTGACCTTGTGCTGTAACAGACATTGAAAAACGATGGGAGTTAGCTGTGGAAATCTCAGTAATATCTTTCTACTTAGCAGGCTGTCTTCAGAAAGGATCAATGAAGTCAAACATGTTTTTTTTGTGTTTCTGTGAAGTAGTACAAAATCCTGGAGCATCTGTATAACACCTGTGATAGAAACTGGCTTGTACATACTTTTAACATCATTTATTCAAGTTTGAGTTTCAATTTTAAGTTACATGTAGGTTTTCCATATGCCTGAAGTAAATAATTAACTTGTGGTATTTCTTTAAACATGGCAATTTATTTAAAAAGAGTTTGTGAAGGCAACTGCAGCAGTCTATGGGGGCTGTGTCTATTTTACAGTTCTTCTGACCTAGCAAAATAAACAATCATATCTCAAGGATTTTGTTGGAAATTTCTACATTGGGAGTATTTTTTTTAAAAATACCCATAGTAGAGGGAGAAGGTTTGTTTCAGTTTTACTTTGTTCTGGCATTTCTGTGAAGTTCTTGCATAGAGATGCATGCATAGTGCTTCTGAGAAGGGAGAATATCGTAAACTAGATGACCTTAGCATAAGGAGTTAGTGATTGTCCCAGACTAGTAGTGTTGCAATAAAACCCCAGAGGACTTGAACCTGAGTTTGTTTAACTCAAGTGCACGATAAGTCCATGAACAAGCTAACAGATATTTCATTCTCAAAGTTAAAGTCACAGTTGTCTTAAATCTAGTGTGGTGTTAGAGAAAGTGATTCTGGTATGAGTACTGTACAGGGGATCATGTTAGTTGCTGTACAAGGGATTTTTTTTAAACTTGTATAAAAATATTTGGACTTAAACTTTTATTATGCGTTTGAAACTCTTTTAATTTGTTATAAGTAAATCAGTTAATTTGTTCTATGTTATCTTAACTTCTGTTGCTTAATAAATTTGATTTTATGTTAAAATAAAATCTGCAACTTTGTGTGCTTTAGTCTTAATGAGAGACCATCTAGTTAAAATTAAATCAAAACAAAACAATGATCAATCAAGCCAGATTTCAGCTTTTTTTGCAGTAATAAGATCAGCTGATACCTTAAGAGATCTTTGTGGCTTCAGCTTGGAAAACAGGTGGATGAATTGGTCAGCAGGGTGATAGTTTGCTATTATATTTTGTGATCTCCTGGCCTCTAACATACTGGAGGTCATCTAATTAGCCTCATATTGTGTGGGTAGTGGCTTGACATTTGCAAAGCAATGTAGCCGTTCGATCTTTCCAATCACAAGAAGCAGTAGATTTTCAGTGCCACCCACATTGGGGAAGACCATAGTATGTTTAGTTTCCCGCCAGTAAATGCTTCATCTTTGAGCAGTATAGTGCAATCTGATAAAACAGAGTAAAACAGTCTAGTTTCAGCCATGTTAAAAATGTCTTGTAGTGCATCCTTGTTCAGGACATTGGTGAGATCACTTTGTGGCCATTGCTGCAGATTTGTCTGTGATATTGGCCTCACTCCATCACAATGAGTTGGTGTGGTGATATTACAAGTGTGCACGCATTCAGTTCCTTTGAATTTACTAGTATGGAACTTGGATTATCACAGACATTTTTCCATTAGATTTCCTATTTAGTCAGTGGGAACGGATGACAAATTGACTGTGACCAGAGTTTCAGGTGATATGAATTTGACTCATGGCAATTTCACTGCAGTCTTCTGACCAATATCACTGAGACCAGTTTTATATTCCAACATGTTTATTGATGGAACATAAATTTTACCAGCTAAAATACTGATGGTGGGATTTGATCTCTTGTACCCTGATCTCCTTGGGGTTAGCTACTCCAGTGACATTACCACCACACTACCATTCCCCCAAAAGCCTAACTCATTTGAAATTTCCAATAGCACCCTCAAGATTATGTAACTCATGCTAAATCTCTAACTAGTTTTGTTCACCAAAACTAACCAGTGCTATTTTTATGGTGGTGCCTGGTGGATCCAAATCACAATAGTCCAGTGTTTCTAGATCTGGTGAAATTGTCAGTGAGGCCTGATTGAGGTTGAACTAAAAGGGAGGGAAATACAAACCTGATGATTTAATTATGAATGAAGAAAGACCTTTGATGACAATGTTTTTCATCAATAGAAGTGGAGATGCTTTCCCTGCCTGCGTATCTGTCATTGGTTGATGTTTTGAGAACACATTATCTGAACTCACCAGTGGGAAACCTCTCTAGACCTGTCAATAATGCAGTCAATGCTGTCAGAAACCAAATGGAAAACCTGCAATTGCCAAGAGTCTCATTTAAAAATGGAAAATTTCACAAATTCAGTGTTCGATTTTAAAAGGAATAACTTGCATTTTAAAGCAGAATATAATTTGCCATTCATCAAACATATAAAAATATATCTGATGTAATTTATTCATATTAGGAGTATGGAAATGGAATGCATATGGTGACAATTAGTCAAATTTAGATTTTTAATTTTAACAATAAACAGAAATGTGCAAACAATTCATTGCGAGTTATTTGCTTCACCACAGCATGAGCCAAAAGAAAGCTATTGCAAGGTTAGTCAGAAGTGCTACTGCACTGAATTTTGCATATCAAGGTTTTCTTGATATTTCCAGTGGCAGCGAGATTGAGCTTTTCATAACTGCAGAAACATAACCCAAATGGTCAACAGTTTCTTATTCACCCAGGTCTGCCCTGGCATTTAGTGGCAAGATTTTGAAATACAGTCCTGAATACTCACAGCACATGCAGTAGTGACAGCTTGAGGTATCTCTTATATGCCCTGGATTATTCACCCCTACGTTCCCAGCCTTTATCGTTAAAAATGATAGAGGGAGTCCAAATTACAAAGATAAACGCAAATACCTGAAGCCATTCAAATGTCATGGATTTTGTGTGAAGTTCTGATAGTCTCAGTAGTGAAGATCAAACAAGATCCATCAGCTGCTTTGGACCTTAGTGATGGCTAGATGTAGGGAATGGATAGGGAAGAGAGTAGATAGTTTATTAATCCAGGCATCAAGGAGTGATGATCGCTGGAGACTGTGGGGTATCCCTTTTGCCTTATTTGTAGGTAGAACGTGTGGTCAGCAACATCTTAAAAGTAGTGAACTACTCACTGATCACCAGTGTCAGTCCAAAGTGAATGATGGACTTTGTAGGCCATGAGCAGCAGGTTCATGACTGACCATTGGCCAGCAATATTTGACCAGTTTACGCATCAGCAGTTTCAGTGATCTCTGCTGGGTCACTTCAACTTTTCCCCCCAAAAAAGAAACTACACAGCAACCAGACTGGAATGGCTTATCAACATCATGCAATGGCTTGTTTCAAAGGATGGGCAGGCTTGCCTCCTAGTTAAAAGTTTAAGCATACAAGCCCCACTCCAGAGATTTGAGACCAAAAGTCTAAGCTGGCACTAAAGTGGGATTTGAAGGGCTTCACAATGAGATGTTAAAATGAGGCCCAGTCCTCCCTGCCACGATGATGGTAAAGATCCCCCAAGACAACTCGGAGAAGGGCTGCAGAGTTTTCCTCAGGCTTCCAGCCAATATACATCCCACAATCAATACCACAGAAACAGATTATCAGATCATCATCCCATAAGGGAGCTTACAGTCCACAAATTGGCAGCTATCTTTCCTATTTTCTCCCAATGACTACACTTCTAAGGCATTTTTTTGATTGTGTACAACTTTAGGTTAACCATGAAAGGTACTGTAGAATACAGGTCTTCTGTTGTTAATTGTTGAAGTGATAGTGCAGCATGCAGCAAGTTATGGGAGGGTTCCATGACTAAAAAATAAACAACGTTCATACAAAATGGTGTCAATCCAGTCGGTGGGCCAGAGTGGAAAATATTTCAAATAGACATTCCTCCACTCCCTCACAATTTCTGATGAGAAAAGGGAAATTCAGACTCAAGGATGAAAGTAGGATGGAGCTGGGAGTTCAGGGGGTGGCGCAGGAACTGAGTGCAGAAAGAGTGCTGATTTAAAAATGGAGTAGCATCCGAACAAATTTGTCTCTTGCAGAGAATGTAGTCAGAAATCACACGACACCAGGTTATAGTCCAACAGATTTATTTGAAAACACAAGCTTTTGGAGCCTCAGTCCTCCTTCAAGTGTAGTAAGTGATAAGGCTAACATTCTGCTGTATCCTTTGGGCAGAAGCTTCACTATATCAGGGGAGGTGTTTACTTCTCAGAAAGTATCATTCTTTTTTTTTGGAATTATCTCTGTAAGAGAGCAGTAGAGACTGGGATATTGAATACATTCAAGGCTGAGTGACACAGATTTTTGATGGAGTCAAAGGTTACGTGGGGGGTGCAAGCAGAAGGGTAGGATTGAGGCCACAGTCAAATCAACCAGAATCCTATTCAATATTAGAGACAGCTCAAAGAGGCCGAGTGGCCTAGTCCTACTCTTATTTCTTATGATCTTACACACAATACTGAATCACACAAACCATTTTACAGTTATTTCGACAAACTCAGGTCACATTGGATGAAGTGTGTAAATTAATGACAAACAAGTACTGGTCCAGTGTTTGCTGGAACACTGGATGACACAGCACTCCCATGTGGTAGGAATTTTCGTCACCATATTTCAGATGATACCAACCCATTGAGACACTGGAACCCTTAGAGGACAAGTCATTCAACAGTCCATAATCGATGAGATCTAAGGTTTGAGAAAGATACAGAGAAAGCATTGAAATGGAAATTCAGTAGATTTGATTCAAGTCAGAGGCAGAAAGAGAAATAAAGAAGGGAAAGAAAGATTGGATTGAGAAAGAGAATGAGAACAAAGACATAAAGAAAAAGTAGTAAGAAATTTATACAGAACTTTTACTAAATCTCAAGAAACAATTTACAACCTGTAGGAATGAGATTCCATAATTGAGCATGAATTGGGGGTCAGGAACTGGCAAGAGGAAGGGTCCAAGTTTCAAATTTAGCCAATCAAAAGCCACTCGGTGAGCTTGCCAACCAATCATGGTCAGCGGGTGGATTCTCCACATGGGAGGGCCAATGGGAGGCTGGCTAGAGCTCAGAGACCCGCAGCCTATTGTTCGAGGTGGATTCTACTGATCTGTGGATCTGTATTGTGGCTAACAAATGTTGATGACCTCATTGTGTTATTCAGAATGCTACCGCTGCCTGATTCAAATCCTGAATGGATTCTAGGGAATGAGATGGGGGTGATGGATGGAGTGTCCAGTACATGCTCCACTGTGCCTCACCCTCTCCCTTCCTATGCTGAACCCACCACTTCGGCCTGACGTGTTGCAGGCCCATGTGGACTGCTTTGCATTGCCAATGAGAGTTTCCAATCAAGGCAGGAATGGAGCTTTAATGGATTTCTTAAAGATATTTAAAGTTTATGCAGGGTATTGGGGAAACTACATCTGGCAAACTGTATAATTTATTTGTGTCCTTATTTGAGGAAGAGTACAAGTGCATCAGAAGCATTTCAGGGAAGGTTTACTAGACTAATATCCAGAATGGGCAGGTTGTTTTATCAGGAAATGCTAATCAGGATAGGATTGTAGCCAGAGATAGTAGGAACTGCAGATGCTGGAGAATCCGAGACAACAAGGTGCAGGGCTGGATGAACACAGCAGGCCAAGCAGCATCATAGGAGCAGAGAGGCTGATGTTTCGGGCCTAGACCCTTCATCAGAAATGGGGGAGGGGAAGGGGGTTTTGAAATAAATAGGGAGAGAGTGGGAGGCGGATAGAAGAGGGATAGAGGAGACGAGAGAGTGGCAGTGGGAGAGAGACCCTTTGAGGTTTGTCCGGAGGGAGGAGGGTAACTTCTTCAGGTTAGGCATCCTTAGAAGAGGCTTCGCAGTGGGGTTAAAATTGAATCAGAGATAGTAGGAACTGCAGATGCTGGAGAATCCGAGACAACAAGGTGCAGGGCTGGATGAACACAGCAGGCCAAGCAGCACCATAGGAGCAGAGAGGCTGACGTTTCGGGCCTAGACCCTTCATCAGAAAAAGGGGAGGGGAAGGGGGTTTTGAAATAAATAGGGAGAGAGTGGGAGGCGGATAGAGGAGACGAGAGAGTGGCAGTGGGAGAGAGCTCCCTTGAGGTTTGTCCGGAGGGAGGAGGGTAACTTCTTCAGGTTAGGCATCCTTGGAAGGGCTTCGCAGTGGGGTTAAAATTGAATCAAAGATAGTAGGAACTGCAGATGCTGGAGAATCCGAGACAACAAGGTGCAGGGCTGGATGAACACAGCAGGCCAAGCAGCATCATAGGAGCAGAGAGGCTGACGTTGGCCACTTGAGTTTCGAAGAAGTAGTGACTTTATTGAAACATGTAAGATCCTGATGGATCTTGATAGGGTGCATGTGGAGAGAGTATTTACACTTGTTGGAGAAATTAAAATTAACATTCTAATGAAGAATTATCTAGACTTGAAACATTAGTTTGCTCTCTCTCCATGGATGCTGCCTGACCTGCTGTGATCTCCAGCATTTGTTGTTTTCAGTACAGATTCCAGCATCTGCTGTAATTTGCTCCTAGAACTAAGGTTAACTATTTAAAAAAAGGGATTGCTGATTGAGACTGTAGAAAAGAATATTTATATCACAACCTGTTGTGTGTCTTTGGAACTGTTTGTTGAGAAGGTGGTGGAAGCAGAGTCTTTGTGTCTTTTTAAGGCAGAGGTGGATAGACTTTTGATAAGCAATGGGGTGAAAGGTTATCGGGAATAGATAGGAATGTGAGTAATTGGTTCAGCATCATTGAATAGCATAGTAAGTTCAAGAGGCTGAGCAATATACTCCTAATTAATTTGTCCATCCATTTCAATAGTGGCGATTGGTTCTGCGTGGCTTACTGGCATGCAGCTGACTCAAAACGGAGCCAACTCTTTCAAAGCTGCTGTGCCAAATTGTGCAAAAACTGAAAGAACTGCGGATGCTGTAAATCAGGAATAAAAACAGAAGTTGCTGGAAAAGCTCAGCAGGTCTGGCAGCATCTATGAAGAAAAAAATCAGAGTTAACATATCAGGTCCGATGATCCTTCCTCAAGACTTCTCAGAACGGTCACCAGATCCAATACTTTAACTCTGATTTTTTTCCTCACAGATGCTACCAGACCTGCTGAGCTTTTCCAGCAACTTCTGTTTTTGTGCCAAATTGTGTGTTGGTCTGCCAATATGGATCCCACCCTAGCCTGTCTTTAAACTTTGGCCAAGGAGTTGCCTTCCTGAGCCATTTCTGGACAATGCAAAAGATGATTTCTTCATTCTGTAGTGCCAATCCCAACTTTCTGCAGCGAGTTTAACAATAACAATTTGTATTTATAAAATACCCCCAAAGTAATTTCCATCCCACGATACTTCACAGGCACTTTATCAAACAATGACATCAAATCAAATCATCGGTATTTAGAGCATAAATACTGCAAAATGGTGAAACTCACTGGATGGAAGGGGGTGTTTGGGATTTGAGGGCGAGATGCCTTTACCACAATATGCATAGTGGGGTAATGAAACTCATCCAGCAACTTGTAGCCATTCACAATTCATATAGGCCATATGTTGCAGGAAAATCTGCATATTAAAATAGTTTATCAGCAAATTTGAGCTAATTTCTTTTTGTTCTGCTATCCTAACCCTGCTTCCTCCTCGTAATTCTGAGCTTTTAATAGGCTCCTTTGGCAGAATTCTCCAGTTAGTCAACAATGTCTGATCATAGGTCTCAGGCAATTAATCACTGTTGCAAAAAGCCAAGACTGGCAGACTGTGATGCTAAAAGCTTTGTGACACATGCCAGTGTCTTAACAGGGTGGGGGTTAGCAAAGCATAACCACAGACTTGGAAGTGTGCTAACTTTAAAAAGAATGGAGGCGTGCTGAGAGGTCAGATCAGTGCGATGAACCAATAATCACCAAGGTTGTCACCTTTTGTATTTCTTATTGCGAATGATTCAACCTAATTACTTTGCAACAACTCGGTGTTTTAATGAAGGACATGGGAATTGATTTTTTTTTGCTTTCAGCAGGCAAGGGAATATTTGCAGATTCTTTATAGAAACACCTCTCTCATGGTGATACAAGGTTGTTGGGTACATTTCCGAGAATGAGCAGAAATCAATGGTATTGTTGACAGTTTTGGGTCCATGCATATCAAACGGTAAAGAGGCAACTGCTTTGCAGTATTGATCATGACAATGCTTTTGACAACCTCAGGATGTTCCATTGAACTTCACAGACATTGAAGTATCGTTTTGAAGGGTGGTCGCTGTTTCAATGTGGGAAATGCAGGAGATAATTTGTGCACAGCAAGCTGACACAAACAGTAATTGATAATATCCAGATCTGTTGTTAGTCATGCTGGTTGAAGGATAAATATTGGTTAGGCTAGCAGTGAGACCTGACCTCCTTTTAGAATAGAGGACTAGGATCATTTCTGTTCACTTGAGGGAGCAAGCAGGGTTTCAGTTTAATATCTTTTTCCAAAGCATCTTATATAACACAGCACTACCTCAGTGTTCATACCTCACTACCTTCCCACTTCCTACAGACAAAGAGGGTGGCCATGGGTACCCGCATGGGCCCAAGCTATGCCTGCCTCTTTCTAGGTTACGTGGAACAATCCCTCTTCCGTACCTACACTGGCCCTAAACCCCACCTCTTCCTCCGTTACATTGATGACTGTATCGGCGTCGCCTCATGCTCCCATGAGGAGCTCGAACAGTTCACCCACTTCATCAACATCTTCCACCCCAACCTTAAGTTCACCTGGACCATCTCTAATACCTCTCTGTCCTTCCTGGACCTCTCTGTTTCCATGTCCGGCAACCACCTAGAAACCGATATCCATTTCAAGCCCACCGACTCCCACAGCTACCTAGAATACACCTCCTTCCACCCACCTTCCTGCAAAAATGCCATCCCCTATTCCCAATTCCTTCGCTTCCGTCGCATCTGCTCCCAGGATGAAGCATTCCACTCCTGTACATCTCAGATGTCCTCGTTTTTCAAGGACCGCAACGTCCCCCCCTCAGTGGTCAAGAACACCCTTGACCGTGTCTCCCGCATTTCCCGCAGCTCATCCCTCACATCCCGTCCCTGCAATAACAACCAAAACAGAATCCCCCTCGTCCTCACATACCACCCCAACAACCTCCAGATCCAACGCATCATCCTCCGACACTTCAGCCATCTGCAATCCGACCCCACCACCAAAGATATTTTTCCCTCCCCACCCTTATCTGCTTTCCGGAGTGACCATTCTCTCCGTGACTCCCTTGTCCACTCCACACTCCCCTCCAGCCCCATCTCACCCGGCACTTTTCCCTGCAACAGCAGGAAGTGCTACACCTGCCCCTACACCTCCCCCCTTACCCCCATCCCAGGCCCCAAGAAGACTTGCCACATCAAGCAGATATTCACCTGCACATCTGCCAATGTGGTATACTGCATCCGCTGTTCCCGTTGTGGCCTCCTCTACATCAGGGAAACCAAGCGGAGGCTTGGGGACCGCTTTGCAGAACACCTACGCTCGGTTCACACTAAACAGCTGCACCTCCCAGTCGCGAACCATTTCAACTCCCCCTTCCATTCTGCAGATGACATGTCCATCCTGGGCCTCCTGCAGTGCCACAACAATGTCACCCGAAGGTTGCAGGAATAGCAACTCATATTCCGCTTGGGAACCCTGCAGCCCAATGGTATCAATGTGGACTTCACAAGCTTCAAAATCTCTCCTCCCTCAACTGCATCCCAAAACCAGCCCAGCTCGTCCCTGCCTCCCTAACCTGTCCTTCCTCCCACCTATCCCCTCCTCCCACGTCAAGCCCCATCCCCATCTCCTACCTACTAATCTCATCCTGTCCCCTTGACCTGTCCGTCCTCCCTGGACTGACCTATCTCCTCCCTACCTCCCCACCTACACTCACCTTTACTGGCTCCATCCCTGCCTCTTTGACCTGTCTGCCTCCTCTTCACCTATTTTCTCCTCTATCCATCTTCTATCCGCCTCCCCCTCTCTCCCTATTTATTTCAGAACCCCCTTCCCCTCCCCCATTTCTGAAGAAGGGTCCAGGCCCGAAACGTCAGCCTTCCTGCTCCTCTGATGTTGCTTGGCCTGCTGTGTTCATCCAGCTCTACACCTTGTTATCTCACTACCCCTGTGTGGCTTGGTAGTGTGAGCACAAGTGAGCCCAATGTTGGCAGTGCACGCTGCTACTCAGATATCTGCATGACAATGGTACAGTGGCAGGTGAGGTGGCCCAAGTGGCAGGAAGCTGCTGGTCAACACCAGAGCAAGGATCGGTGACAAGAAGGGAAGTCTTGAGAGTGTTTTGAGGGAACTGAGCCTGGGGCACAGAAGGCCTAAACTTTCCTCATGACACTTGCAGGAGCACTCCTTTCATTTACCCTACTCGGAAAATAAAAATATATGAGCTCATCTGATCTGGCACCTCTTCACCTTGCCAACCCTCACCCCCAACAGTGCATCAGTCAGTGATTAAGGAGTTTCTGGTTAATTACGGTGATCAATTTCCATTAATCTATCTACAAGAAACCCAGATATATGAGGTCAAGAAATCCACATTGGTTGGAGAGCTTTGGGGATTATAGATCCAAATTCATGTGATCCTTGCATCCATGCTATACTCACCCCCAACTTATGTCTCTAAATCCGTACATAATTGTGATTGAACAGCAGGCCAGGCAGCACCAGAGGAGCAGGAAAGTTGGGTTCGGACCCGAAATGTCAACTTTCCTGCTGCCCTGATGCTGCCTGACCTGCTGTGTTCCTCCAGCCCCTCACTGTGTTATTTCTGACTCCAGCATCTGCAGTTCTTACTGTCTCTGCGTGAATTATAACCCCACTGCGAAACCTCTTCTAAGAATGTCCATCTTGAAGAAGTTACCCTCCTCCCTCCGGAAGGACCTCGGGATCTCTCTCCCACTGCAACCTTCTGGTAATCTCTTCGGCCCTGAAACTCTTCGAGCATGTACTCAAACAAACCAGGTACTACAGCCACATCGCCTTTCTCAGTAGCTGCCTACAGAACCGGATCATCGCCAATGGACTCCAGTCTACATTCAAGCCATCCCAATTTGGCCCTGACCGCGACCACCTCTATATACACAACACCAAGATCCTCCAAAAATGGATTCTCCGTGGCTCCTCAAGCATACACTCTCAGCAATGCGCCAGCATCTTCTGACACTATAATCAACCCTACCCCAGCTCAGAGCCTCCCTCTCCCAGACCTGAAAAGGACACCTTTTGTTTTTCATTCTGCGCAGGATCCACAATCTCAACCCATTCCTGAAGAAAGGTCCTGACCCGAAACGTCAACTCTCTCGCTCCTCTGATGCTGCTTGACCTGCTGTGTTCCTCCAGCTCCACACTGTGTTATATCTACGCTTGATTAGTACCATGTCTACAAACATTCACTCCCTCCACCACTGAAACTCAGTAGCACAAGTGGGTACCGTCTGCAAAATGCACTGCAAGGATTTACCAAGACAATTCAGATGGCAAGTTCCATATCCGCAACCAGTATCATCTAGAAGGACAAAGGCTGCAGATATATGGGAACACCAGCACTTGCAAGATCCCCTGCAAGTCACTCACCAACCTGACTTGGAAATATATCGCCGTTACTTTAGCTTCGTTGGATCAAAATCTGGGAACAATTCAGCCTCTCCCTATAGCTCAAATCCTTTAATCCCAGCTGCATCCTTATAAATCTTTTCTGAACCCTTTCAAGTTTAACAACATCTTTCCGAGAGCAGGGAGATCAGAATTAAACTCAGTATTCTAAATGTGGTCTAACCAATGTCCTGTACAGCCACAACATGACATCCTGACTCCTATAGTCAACACTCCGACCAATGGAGATAAGCGTGCCAAATGCTTCCTTCATCACCCTGTCTACCCGCAATTCCACTTTGGGGAATGATGTACCTGCACTCTTAGGTCCCTTTGTTCGGCCACACTCACCAGGGCCCTACCATTTACTGTTTTAGTCCTGCTGTGATTTGCCTAACCAAAATGCAACACCTCACATTTATCTAAATAAAACTCTATCTCCCACTCCTCAGTCCATTGGCCCATCTGATTAAGGCCCTGTTGTACTGTGAGCTAACCTTTTTCACTATTAATTACACCACAAATTTTGGTGTCGTCTGCAAACTTATGAACCATACCTCCTATATTCACATCCAAATCATTTGTATAAATGACGAAAAGCAGTGGACCCAGCACCAATCCTTATGGCACACCACTAGTCACAGGCCTCCAGTCCAAAAAACAACCTTCCACCACCACCCTCTGTCTTCTACCTTCAAGCCAATTTTGTATCCACTTGGCTAGCTCTCTTTGGCTTCCATGTGTTCTAACCTCGCTAACCAGTCTACCATGGGGAACCTTGTCGAACACCTTGCTGAAGTCCACATGGATAACATCTACTACTCTGCCTTCATCAATCTTTCTTATCACTTCTTCAAAAACCTCAATCAAGTTAGTGGGAAACAATTTCCCACACACAAAGCCATGTTGATTCTCCCAGTAAGTCCTTACCTTTCCAAATGCATGCAATCCTCAGAATCCCCTCCAATAAATTACCCACCACTGATGTCAGGCTCACTCGCCTACAGTTCCCAGCTTTTCCTTGTAGCCTTTCTTAAATTATGGCACCACATTAACAAACCTGCAGTCTTCTGGCACCTCACCCATGGCTGTCGATGATGCAAATACCTCAGCAAAGGGCTCAGCGGATGCTGTAAATCAGGAACAAAAACAGAAGTTACTGGAAAAGCTCAGCCAGTTTTGGTAGCATCTGTGAAGAAAAAATCCTGAGGAAGGGTCACAGGACCTGAAATGTTAATTCTGATTTTTCTTCACATATGCTGCCAGATCTGCTGAGCTTTTCCAGCAACTTTTGTTTTTGTCCCAGCAATCTCTTCCTAGCTTCCCACAAAGTTCTGGAATACACCTGATCAGATCCCAGGGATTTTTCCACCTTTATGCATTTTAAGATATCCCAGCACCTCTTCTTCTCTAATATAGACCCTTTTCAAGATATCACTATTTATTTCCTCAAGTTCTGTAGCTTCCATATCCTTGACAGTAAATATTGATGTGAAGTATTCATTTAGTAATCTCACCCATCTCCTGCGGTTCCACACATAAACGTTGATCTTTAAGGGGCCCTATTCTCTCTATAGTTCTTCTTTTTCCCTTAATGTATTTGTAGAATCTCTTTGGATTCTCCTTAATCAAATTTGCCTTTTCTGCCCTCCTGAATTCCCTCTTAAGTATACTCCTACTGCCCATATACTCCTTCAGGATTCACTCAATCACAGCTGTCTATACCTGACATATGCCTTCTTCTTTTTCTTGAACGGAGCCTCAATTTCTCTCATCATCCAGCATTCCCTACATATATCTGCCTTGTTCTTTGCACAAATAGGAACATATTGTCTCTGAACTCTCATTATTTCTTTTTTGAAGGCCTCTCACGTTCTAACAGCCCCTTTACCTATGAATAGCCTCCCCCAATCAACTTTTGAAAGTTCTTGCCTAATACTGTCAAAATTGGTCTTACTCCGATTTAGAAATTTAACTTTTAGATCTGGAGTAACTTTTTCCACAACTATTTTAAAACTATCAGAATTGTGACCACTGGCCCCAAAGTGCTCTGCCACTGACACCTAAGTTACTTGCCCTGCCTTGTTTCCCAAGAGAAGGTCAAGTTTTGCACCTCACATACTGAATAAGAAAAATTTTTTGTACACACTTAATAAATTCCTCTCCATCCAAGGCCTTAACACTATGCCAGTCCCAGTCTATGTTTGGAAAGCTAAAATTCCCTACCATTGCAACCCTATTATTCTTATCTCCTTACAAATTTGCTTATCAATTTCCCACTGACTATTGGGAGGGGGCCTATAGTACAATCCCAATAGGGTGATTGTTCCTTTCCTTTTAAAAACCAAAAGAACTGCAGATGCTGTAAATCAGGAACAAAAACA
>NC_063336.1:80485427-80506294 GCF_021869965.1 Rhincodon typus | reverse complement strand
GTTAACTCTGTTTCTTCCTTCACAGATGCTGCCAGACCTGCTGGGCTTTTCCAGCAACTTTGTTTTTGTTTTTATCCGTTTCCTTTTTCTCAGTTCTATCCACATAACGCTTCACTGGACATTCTCCCATGAATATCCTCTCTAAGAACAACTGTGGTGTCATCTTGAACCAAAAACGCCACTCCCCCTCCTCTCTTGCTCCTCTTTCTATCCTTCCTATAGCATCTATTCCCTGAAACATTAAGCTACCAGTCCTACCCTTCCCTGAGCCACATTTCTGTAATAGCCCTGATATCCCAGTCCATTGTTCCCAACCATGCCCTGAGTTCATCTGGCTTACCTGTCAGGCCTCTTGCATTGAAATAAATGCAGTTTAATTTATCAGTCTTACTACATTCTCTGCCTTGCTGTTACCTGCCTTGACTTTTTAACTTGCTCCTTTTTGCTACTGTACCAGTGTCAGACTTATCTCTTTTCTCAGTATCTCTTTGAGGATCCCCCCCTCGCCACTATTTTTAAGCCTCCCAAATAGCACTAGCAAATCTCCCCTTCCAATTCAGGTGGAATCTCTTCCTCTTATACAGGTCACATCTACCCCAAAAGGGATCTCAATGATCCAAAAATGTGAATCCATGCCCCCCGCCCTAGCTCCTCAGCCATGTATTCATCTGTCCCTTCCTTCTATTTCTACTCCCACTGGCACATGGCACTGGGAGTAACCCAGATATTATTACCCTTGAGGACCTACTTTTTAACTTCCTGCTTGATTTCCCATATTCTCTTTGCAGAACTCTGCCCCTTTCTTTTCCTATGTGATTGATACCAGCCTGTACAATGACCTCCTGCTGGTCATTCTCCCTTTTGAGAATATTCTGCACCCTCTCTGAGACATCCTTGACCCTGGCACCAGGGAGACAACACAGCATTCTGATGTCTCAATGTCAGCAGCTGAAATGTCTGTCTGTTCCTCTGACTGGAGAATCCCCTATCAAGATTGGTCGCTGGGAACCTGACGTACCCCTCATTACATTAGAGCCAGTCTTGAAACCAGAAACCTGACCATCAGTGCTACATTCCCCTGAGAGGCTTTTACTCCCGACATTATCCACAACAGCATAATGTTTGAAATGGGGATAGCCACAGGAAACTCCTGCACTGTCTGCCCACTTCTCCCACCTTTCCTAGCAGTGACCCATCTACCTGATTGTACCTGCAGTTTTTCTACCTTCTGTCACACCCCCTGGCTCGTGTAAATTCCTCATTTCCTCCAATTGCTGCTCCAGCTGATCCATGTGATTTGATAGGATTTGCATCCAAACACACTTTCTGCAGACATAATCTCCAGGAGCATATGAAATTCTTCGTAATTTCTCATATCCGACAAGATGTACTAAAAGCCATCTCTGCACCTTAAACAATCTATGGACCCAGAATATTCTCAAAAAAACAACCTCAACATATTTTCTCAAAAATTCAGCGTTAGCACCATCTTACTACTCAAAAACACTGCTCTAGTATAACTTCATACCTATCTTTTATATTAAAAGAAATTAAGAGACAGATCTCAGTAAAACATACAAAAAAAGCCTTCACCCTACTCACTATTATAAATTTACAAAAAAGATTAATATTTATAAGTTCTATAGATCTTAAAATCGAACAGTTAGCTGATTACACTCTGAAATCACTGATCACTCCCAGCTTCTGTGTGTAGTTCTGATAATGAGACTTCTGAAGGTCAGGCTATGAAATTATACTGCATTGTTTATTTATTTCCTGAGACATTTGTAATTTCACAGTCAGTCAGCTGTCCTCAACTGTACAACTTCACTGCTTGACTCTTTTGATGTAATCTTGTTGATCTCTAGAGCTGTTCTCTGACCTGTCCACATGGTTACTCTTCCAAAACTTCATCTGCTGCTCTCTCTTTCCTCCACTTAAAGCATCGTTCTTTTGATCTTTTAAAGTTCCAAAAACAATGCAAAACTTATAAAAACAGTAATTTACTGTTCCAAGAAAGTGAGGAAATCAGTTCCAGTGATAAGGTAAGGCTTAGGGTTGGGGTTAAAAAAAAAGGAGCAGCACTTCAGCCAGGATCCTCTCCCAACCACCATTTTGTTGAACTTCCCAATCCTCTCGATATATAGGCCTGGCATGAATTCTCATGAATGATAACAAAAAAGTCAAAATCCTCAAGCCTAATCTTGTGGGTTCAAGTAACAAATGCAGAAAGTGCTGGAGGAAGTCAGCAGATCTGGCAGCATCTGTGGAGAGAGAAATAGAGTTAACATTTTGTATCTGATAGAACTCTTCTTCATTGTCTCAATCTTGAAATTGTGGGCCAAATCCTTCATAAAATCAAAACATGGCATATACCCTCCATAGGAGCAGCATTATTGTGAAAACTGCATGAATTAGTATTTGGAAAGTTTTACAGAAATTGTAACTGCCCTTTCATTGTTCTGTGATTTGAACTGAAGCCGCAATCTGTGCTGTGCCAATCCTACAAAAATACTGAAGATAGTCTAAACCTTTCTAATAACTCACAGATCTCGAGTATCTGGATATACAACAGCATCAATCCAAAGAAACAGCATGAATTTGGAATTTCTCAACAGCTTTGGGATTCTTTTGGATAGTTATATTTGTGGACCACAGTCTGTAAAATGGAATACAGCATGAATCAGACAGAATCTTATTTGATACAGAGGCCAGTCCGTGGTACCCCTGCATTGGTTATTAGTCCATTTCACATCCAACCAGAAGGGACTCAAAATGAAGTTTTTGTTGACATATGTTGCCTTACCTGTAGTAGATGACACTGTTAGGATCCACTGCTCCTCATTAAATTTATTTATCATATCCTTCTACATATGCACCACCTGTTTCTGCCAAAAGGTGGATCTTTATTCAGCATGTTGGATGCCCACTTGTCCTCATACATCTGTTGGGCAAATGTTGTCAGTGAGTGGCATCAGTCCCATTCAAACCCAAGAAATCAGAGTTTGCATTAGCTTGACCAACAGAAAAATGATTTGAGATCATTTCTTTGTAAGTGCCATTTTTTTGGTAGACCACTGAAACCCACTGATCCCACTGCATCTCCTGGACAGTCTTCCAGATTGGAAGTTCTACTGTGTTATAATCTTCACTGCAGCTTTTGCTGACTCCAAAGAAATGTCAAGCTCTGACAACAAAGAATGCTGAAGATCACAGCAGGTCAGAGAGCATCCATGGAGAGTGAGCGAGTTAACATTTTGAGTCTAGATGACTCTTCATCAGAGCTGATGTGTGAAGCTCTGTTTTAAAGATGGTTTGCTCTTGTTGACAGCTAGGGTAGTTACCTTAACAAAATTCTGCTCATCAGATGAGTGATTGTTGGACCCTAGCTTCACTTTGTTTACCAATACTGGCTGTAAACACAGAGAAATCATGGCGGGCACAGCATTTGGTCTTGAGTCACCCTTATCAATAAGTCATACAACCCAAGTCCCGAGCTCCATGCTTAGAATCTGTGCCTGACTGTGATGACTCTATCATTCAACGCAGTGTTATCAGCTTCTCCAACTTGACAGCTGCCCTATGTTGACACCTAGAAACAGTCATCTAAAGAAAGAAGACAATCAGTTGGTTGTCTGATTGCAATTATAAATTGGAAAATCCTAAAAGGAAGTATTGAGCACTGCTTTCAGAGTCATTTGCCTCAACATTGGTGCTCTGACTGGTATACTTTAGTCAGCCATACCATAAGGGTACAAGATGTAGGAGCGGGAGTCGGCCATTCAGCGTACTGAGTCTCCTGTCCATTCAATGAGATCATGGGTGCTCTGATAATCCTAACTTCAGAACAGGAGTTTATTCTGGCAAACCTGGTCTGAGGTCAAACTCTGTCTTCCCACTTGTACCCTTAAAATCATTAATGGACAAAAATCCACAGTCAGATTGGAGATTTTCAACTGATACCCAGCTTCAACTTTCTGATGCATAGAGCTCCAGGTTTCTGCTACCCTCTGTACGAGGATGTGGCTCCTGACACCACCCTTGAATAGCCCAGCTCTAATTTTAAGGTTATATATCCCATGAGAAGCAGTGGTTTATCCCCATTTACCCTGTCAAACCTTTCACCATTGCTGGCAGGTTAAATTGTTCATCCTTTACTCTTCTACATTGAAGGGAATATAACTCCCATCTATGCAAAAAACCCTGAAATCTAATTCTTAGCGAGCACTGGGCAATCAAAAATTGTTACTCTGAGAACATGCAGAGGGCCACTTAATGTCTTGACAACTTTCAGTATTCAGCAGTATGCAGACTTCTGAGGACGGCAAAGTGAATCCTATAAACTTACTTCTTACCAAATGTTTTTGGCATAATATAAAGCAGAAGGTGTCTGATTTAAGGAAAAGCACATTGCTCAATAATGATATCATCTTACATTGATACCACTCCCTATCCATGAAGCTCGCATAACCCAGACAATGAAGATTTCCATTCTTTAATGCTTCTTGAGATAGACAAAGTTCAGTGCACAAGTTAAAAAAGGTATAAGTCAAAGAAGCAAGGACACTCTAATATCTTTGAAAGGATAGACATTGTTAGAACATCAAAGAACCTATTAGAGATCCCCCACAAAAAGTGCCAAAAAGCTGGATTTATCAAATAAGAGGCTCCAAAGGAAGAAAAACGTGATTAAGAACACTGCAGCTGTGTTAGACCAGGCTTCAAAAGACAGATGTATGGTGTATTCAAGAAACACTGAAGACTATCTGGAGATCACAATCCAAAATCACTTCGCTCACGGAATCTCAGTGAGCAGTGCATTGTATAATTTATTCTGTCACGCTTAATAGTCTACACCAATGTTGCTGTGGATTTCATTGCTTTCTATAGAATTTCTTTGCATCATCAGATGCCTAGGCCCTAAGCTCTGAAATGGTCTCCTCCCAACTCTCTTCATTAACTTTCCTCCTTGAAGCTGCTCCTTAAAACCTACTTCTTTTTATATTCATTTGACCATTATCCTAATATCTGTTTGTGTCTTGGTCTCAGAATTTTGATTGGTAATGTTCCTTTGACAAGCCTTTAGTTACTTGCACACTCACCACTGGCACAATTCTGTGAGAGCAGTAACACAATTTCAAGTTCAAAACAGAAAATGCTGGAAATAGTCATAAGTTCTTGCAGAATGTGCCAAGAGCGAAACAGTTAATGTTTTGAGTCGAGTGTGATTTGTCTCGAAGAGGCTTGGTTCACAGGACATCTTGTACCCAATGGACCACCAATCGTTTACACTGCTTTATCAATTCCATCACATACTCACAAACACTTTGCGGTGCTCAGGGCTTGTGCCTATTATCTGGATACTCTACTTCACTGTTGGAGGGCTTGTGATGTAGTGGGTTGCGTCCACATCTTTGAAACAGGAGGCCCTACTCCAGGATTCAATCATCACAGAAAGTCTATTTGTGGCTGGACAAATAGATTATCAACTTGTGAATCCTCGGGATAAACCTACAGCAAGCAATAAGGGCACGTCTAAAGGCTTTGCTCACAGATTCTTGCCATGGGCTTTGTGGCAAGTGTCCTCCTCATTTCAAAAGTCTGCTAGAGAGAAACCTCACACTCCCCCCACCAACCCTCCATCTCACACACGTAGTAGGAACAAAAATAGAAGTTGCTGGAAAAACTCAGCAGGTGTAGCAGCATCTGAAAAGAGAAATCAGAGTTAACGTTTTGGGTCTGACTGACTCTTTCTCAGACCACTGGACCTGAAATGTTAACTCTGATTTCTATTCACAGATGCTGCCAGACCTGCTGATCTTTTCCAGCAACTTCTGTTTTTGTTTCTGATTTACAGCATCCACAGTTCTTTTGGTTTACACCTAGTAGGATGCCAGCTTCATATCACTTCCTACAGCAGCAAGTTGCTATAGCAGGCACATTGCCCCAAACACAGTGCTGCACAACCCCAAACACTGCACAGTCTCTTTTGCTGGACAAGGAGGTGCATAATCATTTCTGCAGCCCAGAAATGGCAAGGGATAAAGACATCTTCAGGACAGTTATGGCCATGCCAGCGATGTCCCCATCCTATGAACACATAAAAAGAATTCCTGAGGAGATGGCAAACTGCATCATGGTGTCAGCTGTTTGGGGCTTGTATTCGAAATTGTGGAGATAACTGAGGTTGGCAGCGTGCTTCTGTTTTGTGCCACTTTTCAAATCTAAGATCTCCTTGTCTTGTTCTGTGGAATGTTGAGGAGGCTACTGATTGTGTAGTCATGAACCTCCTACTTCCCAATTCATCCCCACCTTGGGGTTCCACTCTCCTCATTTTCAAGATTTGCAATCCCTTGGCAGCCTCAAGGGGTAATAGAGAAAGCTAAGGCACAGCTCTGAGGAAAAGGCTCTATCACTTAGGTCATAGAATCATATAATCCCTACAGTGTGGAAACAGACCATTCGATCCAGCAAGTCCACAGTGACCCACAGCATGGAGGAGTCCAGCTTCCACTTGGCAGAGAGCATTGTGAGGTGATTGCCTCCTTGGCAGTCCCTGCTCCATCTGCCTGTGGTGCTGGAGAAACAGAGACTGTTGAATCTAATGCCTCCCTGTCTTTAATTGCAGCTTCTCCAGTGCCTCTGCATCAGTTTTGTGACACGGATATGAAAACAGCGTATAGAATTAAATGAATGCTAAGAACTTCCCCAGTGTGACACAAACATCTTACCCTCATCGTAATTGAATGTTCAGAGAAGATTCAGATATTGTTCAGACAAGAGTTCAGAAAAGACCTCTTTAACGCATTGAGTGGTGTGAAGGTGGGACTTCCGACTATGTGGAATGGTTATCATAACATTGATGCACTTTAGGGGAAGCTTGGCAAACACAGGTGAAAGACAGAAAGAGCACTGCTAATTGGCTGAGATGAAGAGGGATGGGATGAAGAAGCTTGCCAGGCAATGAACTCTTAATGACCTGGCTTAAACAGCCTGTTTCTATCTTCTAAACTTCATACATTCTATGTACAAAACATTTGAAACAGTTTTCCAAAGGATGCTTCAAACATATTGTTTCAAAATATTTTGTTAAAGATATTTCTCAGTGTAAAACTGAAGATGTTATAAATAGTTGTCTTCCCATGTATTGTGAGTATGTAATGAAATATATAAATAGGCCATAAATGATAGATTTATTGTAACCTATGATTGGGCATGCTTCTTTCAACAGAAGGATTTTTTTTATTGGAAGTGTATTTGGTTTAAAAACACATCAGTGCAGTTATGTTTTATTATTAAAATGTAGACAAATTCCTGTTCATTTTGGTTCTCCGCATGCTCTTACCTAACACTGGAGTAGATATATACATCTGTGTACTGTTGCATAAGGTCATGGCTCTGAAAGGGTTAATGTTGGGGTTGTCTTAAGCTCCACCCAATCTGATGATGTCCCACAGTCCTTGGGTGGGGGAAAGCAGTTTAGCATGATGACTCAATGGAGACAGATGATTCATTTGGAATTATGCCAAACTAATCAATGTAGTAATTTGTACATTTTGCTATCGTGCAATAATGACATCTTGCTGTGCAAGACAAATGATCTTCTTGTTAATGTTCAATAGTCACTCATCCACTATTAGTGCTAATTAGATAGACACTTAGATTCTATATATAGTGGTAGTGTTCTTACCTCTGGATCAGGAGACCAAGGTTCAAGTTCCACCTGCTCCAGGGGAATGTCATAACATGTTTGAACAGTTTGCTTTAAAACAAAATCTAGGGAGGGGGATTGTTCAGTGCTAAGTATTTCAACCTCTGGGTCAGATATCCAGATTCAAGTCTCACTTCCCCCAGACATATATTGGAAAAGTTGTATTTAAATAAAAACTCAAAAGGAGGATTCACAGTCTTTGGTGCAATGTTGTGTCCCTACCTTAGAGCCAAGAGGCCTGGTTCCAAGTGCCACCTGCTCTAGAAGTGAGCAATTACGTGTCTGAGCATGTTGATTACAAAATATGTAGAAAGGAGGATTGGTGGCAGTGTTCTACCCCAGCCACAAGCCCCCTCAGTAGTTGGCACCGTGACATACACAATACGAGACTGGTAGTAGGCTACAGATTATTTATATTAAAAGTTAGTTTGTGTACTTTTTGTTTTTATTACCTTTCCTGACATTCTCCCTCACCTGATCAAACTCAGTGAGGCTGAAAAGTTTACCGCTGGAAACCATAGAGAATGATGTCAGTTTATTAAAACCAGAATGTAAAAAGGATGAAGTTACTTGTATCATAGTGAGGAGATGCTGACTCAATCAAATCCCCTGTAAACTCCATGATTAATTTCTCACCGGGACTCTCTCCCCTGCTGCAAATGAATGCTTTAAGGCAAACGACCTGAGCAGGGTGAGCCTAGGAATGGGTAGTCAGGATTTATACAAAACTACATCCTGTTCCCACTATTAGCATGGTTGATGATTGCTGTATAAGCTATTTGGATTTTATTTTGCACTAAGTGCCAGCAAACTGTGTCTGACTTTTAGAATTAATGATTGTGTTTCCCTGTGGCAATAACTTTCAGATTCTCAATCCTCCTCCTTATGCCACAGATGCACAGGAGAGGAACATACATTTAGCATCATGCCTTTCATCACCTTAGGATATCTCTACCACATTGCCCCTCACCACTACACAGCCAATGAAGTGTGTTTGAAGTGTAATCGCTGCAGTGATACAGGGAACCATTAAGTGACAGATTGCTAATTGGTACGGAAGGCTTCATGGTTCATCCTGACATTTCTATCAGAATGATTAGGCTGGTGCCAGCCATGGCTCAGTGATAAGCTCCATCAAATAAAAAGATATTGACTCCAGCCCCACTACAAGGACTTGGACACAAAATCCCTGGATGATTTTCCAACACAACACTAAGGGAGACACCACATTTTGGAGGAGGCAGACTCTGAGGCCCTTCTGCCTTCAAGGGGAGATGTAACAGATCCCATGACATCATATTAAAGAAGCGCAGCAGAGGTCCTCCCCAGTGTTCTGGGCCAATATTGACAACTCAATCAGGCTCAGTACAAAGCGATTTCTTATCAGGTCATTATGCAGTTACAGTATTTGGGAACTTGCTGTGTTCACATTAGTTGCTAGACTTCCTCCATTGCACCAGTGCCTACATTCCCAGATACTCTGCTGTGTATCAAGAGTCTCTTTTGTGAAATGCTCATCTTAATCATGTCCTCCACCACCTCAATGTGTTTCATAATCTCTAAATTCTCCAGCTGCTCCCCCTCAGCAGCTCCCTATGATTCTCTGTCAAGTCTGTCTTTATAGGTTTTGTGAAACCATTTCATTTTAATTTCTCCCACTTCCTATAGTGCAGTCATCGACTCTCCTTAATGACCTTCTTGCACTAATTTTTCTCTCCTAGTTCAATGATCAGCTGATCCCTCTTTTGAATTGCAATGACTAACACCAAATTTATCTCTATTAAATCTGCCAGATTCTCAGCTATCACCTGCACTCTGAATTCTGGTCAGATTTGTAGTCTTGATGATATCCCACCCATCCATCACATGTTATGTGCCTCTGAATTAGCCTGTGTCCCATACACTGTTTACCAGCTTGTTGACTGCCAGGCTGTGATAGTTACTGGGATTCTTTTGCATCCTTAGAAAAATGTGGCAATCTTGTATTCTTTTAACCCCTACCTTATTGTCCTTACATCAGTATAAAGTGATCGCCCTCAAACCATCCGTAAGTTGCAACAGCCATTGGTGTGGTAGTATAATGTCAGTGGACTAGTAACCTGGAATCCCAAACCCCAGCTTGAGGGGTGTATGTTCAAATCCCACAATGGCATGTGGCAAAATTTGAAGTCAATAAAAGACTAGCCAATGATGATTGGTGTTTAAAAACCCTATCTGGTTCATAATGTCACCTTAGGGAAGTAAATCTGCTGTCCTTACCCTGGTCTGGCCCATATGTGATTTCAGATGCAGTTCTTTACTTTTAACTGCCCTCTGAAGTGGCCCAGCGTGCCACTCAGTTCAAGGGCAAATATGAATTAATAATACATGCTGGCCTTACCAGTGATGCCCAAATCCTGCAAGTGAATATAAAAGAAATTTAGTCCCAATCATCAGTTAGTTTCACAGGCAGATCATTCCACAATTAGTCTTGTTGCCTGTTGCATAGCTTTGAAACTGTATTGAGTTGTCAATGGCTTATACATCTCTAGGACATTTTTGTAGAACTAGAGAATCTTTTGGCACAGCAGTGGCTTTTGATAATCTAATCCAATTAGTCCCACTCCCCTCCTCTCCTACTGTAGCACTAACATTTCCTTTCTCTTTTTAATATATTTATCCAATTTCCTTTTGAAAATTACTATTGCATGTAGCCTCCACGACACTTTGAGGCAGCACATTCCAGATCACAACCACTTGTTATGTTAGGTATCTTCACTGTCTCTTCTTGCCAATTATTTTTAGACTGTAACCCTTGAATGGACGCCAGCCAGGACAAAGCAACTTGCCTGATTGGCACCACATCCACAAACATTTAGTCCCCCCACCCCCCGACTCACAGTTACAGCAGTGTGTATATCTACAAGCTGCACTGCAGACATTCACTGAGGTCCTTAGATAGCATCTTCTAAACCTATAACCACTTCCATCCAGAAAGCCAAGGGCAGCAAGATACAGACAAACATTACCATCTGCAAGTGCCCCTCCAAGCCACTTACTTTGAAAATATATCACAATTCCTTTACTGTCACTGGGTTAAAGTCCAGAATTCCCTCTCTAAGGGCATTGTGGGTGTACCTCCAGCACATGGATTGCAGCAATTCAAGAAGGTAGTTCAGCACCACCTTCCTCAGAGCAATTAAGGATTCTCTCACCTCACGAACATGAGTCAAAAAAAAATCATTAACACCAATTATATAACTATTATTGTTTTGCTGTTTGTGGGAGTTTGCTATGTTCAAATTAGCAGCTAGCATTCCTGCTTTGCAACAGTGACTACACATAAAGTGTTTTGTTGGGTGAGGTGTGGTTGTGAAAGATGCTACATAGATGCGTGTCTTTCCTTCTTTCACATGGTTCATCCTTGATGCTATCCTGTGCAATAACTTTGATCAATCACCTGAAGTCAACAATAATTGTATGTTCAGTTTTGATTTTCTTCTCTTCCTTTCACCAAATGTTTTGAGATGTTGTATTACAGTTGTGTTGGTACTATCTACCTCTGGCATATTGTGCCCAGTTGGTAATGTTTCATGCTTGCGTGCAGACATTGTTATAACCAGGCATTTCAACCACAGTGAGACTCATCACAGATTATCTCCTGATCCAGCTCCAAAAAAATGCCATTGTCAGGAAAGGATAACTGGATGGGCATGTGGCCTGTACCATCCTCCTCCTCACCGCTATAGGAAGAGGCTTAATAGTCTGGGGCTTTTTTCAGAGGCTGAGGGGTGACTGTACAGATGTTTATCAAATCATGAGGGGCATGGATAGGGTGAATGGCCAAGATCTTTTCCCTAGGGTAGAGGAGTTCAAAACTTGAGAGCTTAGGTTTAAGATGAGTGGGGAAAGATTTAAAAGAGACTAAATGGACAACGTTTTCACACAGAGCGTGGTGTGTGTATGGAAATGAGCTGCCAGAGGAAGTGCTAGAGGCTGGTGTAATTACAGCATTTGAAAGGCATCTGGGTAAGTACATGATAGGAAGAGTTTAGTGAGATATAGACCAAATACTGGCAAATGGGACTAGTTCTATTTAGGATATCTGGTTGACACGGAGGAGTTGGACTGAAGGGTCTGTCTTGGTGCTGTATAACTCTATGACTCTATGACCACACTCCATCACCCCTCTGGTCATGGGTTACTGAAGCTACCCTGCTACAGATGTGCCTGAGGTTAATAAATACTGCTGGACCTGTTGTGATCTGCATGGCCGAATTCCTCATTACCTAATGCCCTGTCTAGCTGAATCTTTTGTGTAAATTTGCCTCCAATAGCATATTTTACTGTTACAACAATTCTTGTGCTGTTTCTCATAATATAAGGAACTGGACATGGATAAATGGTACTGAATCTAAAAGACATTTCTTACAACTAAGTATTATGTGCAAACATTACATTCCTAAGGCAAAGTAGCATCTGGGTGAATATTAAGCTATTAGGTTACCACAATGGCATTCCCTTCCAGTAAGAGTGTCATTTTTCAAGTGATCTGAGGTAAGTTGGACTCTGAGATCTTTATCCCTTCAGGTCACATGCTGTGATACTGTGATGATGTCCTGAGCAAGTCTCTTAAAGGTATACTGACATACTGACCATGAGACTCAGCACTACACAACACTCAAATGAACTTTAGCTGTTCATTTAAGTCATCAGTTCCAGTCCCTTAAAAGTCTCAGATTTGTCTACCCCCAAAATGCAAAACAAGTGCTAACATAAAATTGCAGCATTTTGCTAATTTTCAAAGGCTGTTGCTGAAGGGACAGATCATCAAACTTGCTTAAATTATCTAAGCAAAAATCTGAATAGAAAACCTTTTGTTGGTGCTGGAAGGCATAGGCCATGTAGCTTGAGGCTGTATTTGTATTTGTCTATTAACTATTACCAGAAGAAGCTGTTGCCAGCTGCTTCCAAGTTAACCCACCAATATCTTCCTGCAGATATCCAATTTTTCGGGGTTAGAAAGTGGTAAACACTACTTCTGGTAGACTTTTCAGTTTAGTATTACATATAGCTCTATTTTGGTACTAATTGTAGATTACAGACGAGCAACTACAAAGTGTATATTGAACAGAAATGAATCAACGAACACAACAGATTTAGTAATGTACCAAATGAACCTCTCCCCAGTCCTCCTTATCTAACCCCACTGACATGCCTTTCCATTCCTTCCTCCTGCAAGTGTTAATCCAGCTTCCCCTTCAATGTGTCTATATTATTCATCTGAACTACTCCTTGACTGTTCATGGTATTGAGCTTGTACACTCTCACCTCTGTCTAAGTAAAACATTTCTGCCTGAATTCCTTCCGTGACGACCTTCAATTTGGGAGAAGGTCATGTGATAGCATCCCACCACAGGACATAATGACCAAAGAAGTTGCCAACCTGCAAGTCCTTCTAAAATATGTCAGTGGCTCCAAGGGCTGGAGAGATTTCTGGGATAGCCATTTAGTGGAAAGAATGTTGGAGCCTTTGCTATCACTTTCCTGAGCTCCATACTTCGCATGTAAAAGTTCATGTTGCCCCAGCTCCCAGAGTGAACTGCACTACAGCAAGTTGACAATTTGTGCACAGCAAGTTCCCACAAACAATGAGATAAATGACAATAAAATCCTTCTTTTAAATGATGTTGTAAGAATTAAGTGGACTTAGTTGATGTTTCAGAATGCACCCAATAGCTTTTACTTGTTTTTCTGACTTCTCACATATTCTAAAAGAACACATTGACAAATTTGCTGGAAATGTCAATCAGGGGACCATGTGAGCATGTTGTCACCATATTCTGCTCAGTACATGCTGTAAGAGCGCCTCCCACTTAGTGTATGAGGTGATGAATGAGCTTCTTCAGCTTACAATGTAATTGGCACATGGCAATGTTCCAAGATGAATTCAACAACCATCAGAGGATATTCTATTTGTATCAATAAATCAAACTTTCATTTTTAAGAAAAAATTCATTCATTCTGGTTTTCAGCCTCATTGAGATTAAGTGACACCAAATTATATCATACAAGGAGTTCAGGGTCTGCTATCATCTGGAAACTTTATTTGACATTTAAAACTGCATTGACTCTGTAGCACACCAAGCAGAAAAGGAGATTAAAGAGCAGAGGAGGTCCCCTTGTAATCATCTACTAACTTAATGGTTAGCCTTGTCCTTGCTGTATTTCTTGGCCAGGCATCTGGATAAAGAGGGTGAATAGCTTTCTGGGTCCTGCTAAATGTGGTCAACTTGTGGTCGATGCCTGCAAGAGCCCTGCTGCTCAGGTAAAGGTGTGAGCTGGACTGATTAATGCTGAAGCAAGATAAATGGTCCATACTGATCACTGGCTGATGTGAAATACAGCCATATGGAGTGGCAGGTGGCAGGGAGAAGTTCAGGATTTCTGTCTCACAGAACTGGCAGGTGTCCACAGCAAGAAAGAAGTTGGACCAGGAAAACTGCACCACTGTGCGAGCTTGCAAAAAAAAAACTTGGCCGCAATTAGCAAGACAAAGAAGCATGAAATTGTAGAGAGTGTCTGTAAAGGCACTTAGGAATGTACTTCCAATCCATTCAACATTCATTGTCCTTGGAACAGTACTGCTTGAATGGTCCTATAGGCAGCAGACCATCTTAATACACTCTTCACTACCTAAACTGCCCACACTTTACTGTAGCCAGGCACCTATATCAGACACTTCCTGTTATGATATGATGTACATCTACCTTTGAAGGGCACAACTTAAACTATTGTCAATCACTAGTCACCTCAACAGGACATGGTGTATCAGTTCCATGACTTGTGATTCAGTCTGAAGTAGCAGTGTTAGGAGGAAATTTTATTATACTTGGCTCATAGGAAATATTATTTGTACATAGACTTTTCTTTAAATAAAGAACCAACATTATTGTTTCACAGTTTTCATATATGGTTGGCATGTTTACATCTAAAAGTTCACTATGTCAATTGCAAAAAACATCACTTATAACACCATTAAATAATCCAGCAAGTTTTGGACAGAAATGTTCACCTCTGACACATTTCAGAGACTAGACCAATGTTCAAGCTGTAAAGGAACAGAAGGAAATATTCACCATCTACTTTTCACCCTTTCTTTAGAGGCAGAATTCTTACAGATGAGCAGGAGGTTAAAATGAACATTTGCAGCACAGAAACAGGCTCCTTCAATTGTTTGCACTTTATGGAATCCTCCTACCAACCCACTTCCTCTAATCCTATCAAAATATCTCCATTCCTTTCTCTCTCAAGTATATTTGGTCTCTTCCCTTCCAATATGTTTATGCCATCCCCCTAAACCACACATGCTGGTTGCAAGTTCCACAATCTTATTGCTTTCTGAATAAAGAGATTTGTCTTGAGTTCTATGATGGATTAAAGTAGTCATATCATGTATTTCCAGCCCTATGTTTTTGTCTCCTCAGACATAGGAAGAAATATTACAACTATAATTAGAAATATTACAAAGCTATTATAATAATACATCTGCCATACACAAGTACAGTTATATCATTCCTCAGAATGAGGATCATGGTGAGAACTTGATCATGGAATCTATTATGCTGCTGGGATCATATTGTTCTGGCTGTCTAGAAAACTCTTCCTCCTTTACCTCTTGCTAAAGGCATTTCAGGAATTACAGATTGAAATCTAACCTGTTTGGTGACATTATGACACACCTTCTCTCGTCAAAAAGTCCTGAAGTGGTACATGAATCTAGAAATAACAAGGTGTAGAGCTGGATGAACGCAGCAGGCCAAGCAGCATCAGAGGAGCAGGAAGGCTGACGTTTCAGGCCTAGACCCTTCTTCACAAATGGGGGAGGGGAAGGGAGTTCTGAAATAAACAGGGAGAGAGGGGGAGGCGGATAGATGATGGATAAAGGAGAAGATAGGTGGAGAGGAGACAGACAGGTCAAAGAGGCGGGGATGGAGCCAGTAAAGGTGAGTGTAGGTGGGGATTTAGGGAGGGGATAGGTCAGTCCAAGGAGGACAGACAGGTCAAGGGGGTGGGATGAGGCCAGTAGGTAGGAGATGGGGGTGGGGCTTGGGGTGGGAGGAGGGGATAGGTGGGAGGAAGGATGGGATAGGTGGGAGGAAGGACAGGTTAGGGAGGCGGGTACAAGCTGGGCTGGTTTTGGGATGCGGTTGGTGGAGGGGAGATTTTGAAGCTTGTGAAGTCCACATTGATACCATTGGGCTGCAGGGTTCCCAAGCGAAATATGAGGTGCTGTTCCTGCAAACTTCGGGTGGCATTGTTGTGGCACTGTAGGAGGCCCAGGATGGACATGTCGTTGAAGGAATGGGAGGGGGAGTTGAAATGGTTCACGACTGGGAGGTGCAGTTGTTTAGTGCGAACCGAGCGTAGGTGTTCCGCAAAGCGGTCTCCAAGCCTCCGCTTGGTTTCCCTGATGTAGAGGAGGCCACAACAGGAACAGCGGATACAGTATACCACATTAGCAGATGTGCAGGTGAACATCTGCTCGATGTGGAAGGTCTTCTTGGGGCCTGGGATGAGGGTGAGGGGGGAGGTGTAGGGGCAGGTGTAGCACATCCTGCGGTTGCAAGGAAAATTGCCGGGTGTGGTGGGGCTGGAGGGGACACGGGAGTCGCAGAGAGAGTGGTCCCTCCGGAAAGCAGATAAATGTCTTTGTTGGTGGGGTTGGATTGCAGATGGCGGAAGTGTCGGAGGATTATGCGTTGGATCCGGAGGTTGTTGGGGTGGTACGTGAGGACGAGGGGGATTCTGTTTTGGTTGTTATTGCAGGGAGGGGGTGTGAGGGATGAGTTGCGAGAAATGCGGGAGACATGGTCGAGGGCGTTCTCGACCACTGAGGGGAGGGATGTTGCGGTCCTTGAAAAACGAGGACATCTGAGATGTTCGGGAGTGGAATGCCTCATCCTGGGAGCAGATGCAACGGAGGCAAAGGAATTGGGAATAGGGGATGGCATTTTTGCAGGATGGTAGGTGGGAGGAGGTGTATTCTAGGTAGCTGTGGGAGTCGGTGGGCTTGAAATGGATATCAGTTTCCAGGTGGCTCTATCCATGAATCTTGAGCCTTTGGCCAGAAGTAGGTGAGAAAACTCCAGAGAGGCAGGTATCCCATCAACAAGTCACCCTTTATTTAGGCATGGAAAATCCTTTGACACTGATCCAGCTCCCTCAGAGCAGCTCTCAGACTGTCAGCATGTCTGACATTCCTGTTTTTCTGTTAGGCAGGGCACCCTGATCGGACCAGATTAACACCCCCAACCGAGGAACTCCAATTCTGTGAGGTCCATGTGGCTGACCTCATTACAATCACGACAGAAGAGACACTCCCCAATTAACCACAAAACCTCCTGGTATCATCAGTGAAGAAATGTTGAGAAATAATTGTACATTACAGAAATAACGTGAATAAAAATTTTGAATTAGAAGGAATTTTCAATTATTATGATTTTAGAAATATGTTGCCACACAATTTTTCTGGCTGCTTCATAGAGTGGGAGATTCTGATCCACACAATGCACTTGTATTTCCTCTCTACCTTGGCTAGTTCCCTTGCTCCCATCTGTTTCTGCCCCATCCTCAACCTTGTATTTCCATTGAGGTGCTTCTTGTGAGAATTATTGGCTATACTGGATGATAAGCTGACCCTTTATATGGTAAAAGAGCTATACTTGACACTATCATATGTTTGCTTTTATGGGAAATCATTTTGTTGCAGTGATATAAAACACTTCAAAGTAAGTCAAAATGTTTAAGAAATATCCTGGATACTATGAGGACTGGGAATTGGCAATTAACTCTTTTTATTCATTCACAGATTGTGGATATCTCTGGCCAGGCCAGCATTTATTGCCCATCCCTAATTGCCCAGAGGGCAGTTAAGTGTCAACCACAGTGCTGTGGGTCTGGAGTCACATGTAGGCCAGATCGGGTAAGGATGGCATTAGTGAACCAGATGGGTTTTTACAAAAATTGACACAGATTCACGGTCATCATTAATTCCAGATTTTTCTTCATTGAATTCAAATTCCACCATCTGTCATGGTGGGATTTGAATCCTGGTCCCCAGAGCATTAGCTGGATCTTTGGATTAAAGTAGAGTGGTAACACCACTAGACCAGCCTTCCCCCAAATTGATGAACCAATAAAGTCTGTATCATTCAACAAAAAAGAACAAATTATGAAAGAAAAATACTGTGGGTACTGGAAATCTGAAATATGAACATGAAATACTGGAAACACTTTCTGATGAGAGGTCACTTGGCCTGAAACGTTAATGTTTTCTGTCTCCTCAGATGTGGCCAGAATTGTCAGGCTTTCCTAAAAACAAATGCTGATTCATTATCTATTCATTTCAGATCCATTTTAGGGTATTTGGAGTTCAGAGACAGAGATAGAGACAGACACTGTAATAGGAATGGAGAGATACTAAGACGTTATGGTTTGGGACAGAATTAGTGATGGAGAGTTTTGATCAAAGTAGAGATAAGGGTTTGTAATTGCATAGACAGAATGAAATACTCATCTCTCACAGAAGAGTTTATATTTTTCTTGATTATATTATTGTTTTCAAAATTTCTTTCTGCTAATTTTCTCACTTTGCAATCCCTGGAGGGGTTTTCTCCTTGCTGAACTATGATTCCACAGTACCAAAGGCTCTCTGGCACCTTCCTGACATGTAAATATTATGTCAGTCTTGGCAGAGTGTCACTGGACTCTGATGACAGTAAGTGTCACAACTGTAGTGATTGTAGTGAGGTCAGCCAGGTGGACCTCATAGAGTATGAGTTTTCTGATTGGGGCTGTTAACCTGGTCCAGTCAGGGAGCCCTAGCTGACAGATATAAACAGGAGTGTAAGAGGTTCTGGTCACTCTGAGAGCTGGCTCGGAAGACACTGGACCAGTATCAAGTACTATGCACATGTAAATAAAGGGTGACTTATTGACGGGATACTGGCCTCCATGGAATTCTTTCAGTAAGGACAAGAGAAAAAAAAATGCTCCTGAAGAAATTTTCTTGCAACAGTCATCCTTGAATTGGGTTGAGCGTTTCTGACATCATGCCATTATTTAGGAAGCTTGACTCATTCAATCTTGGCATCGAAAACTGGGCCCAGTAGTTGGAAAGAATGCATTTTTTTTTCCAGGCAAATAATGTTGGGGCAGATAAAAAACAACAAGTAATTTTCCTGACAGCTTGTGGACCCACAGCTTTGTTGGTTATTAGGAGACTAACGTTTCCTGACACACCAGGTTAAATCTGATCTTGCCAGACCTGGGCGGGGGGGCGGGGGGGGGGGGTGTAATAACATCAGGAACACCAATGCCGGACACAATACTCCTCTAAGCGAGAGAGACTGTTTATTTCAGGAGACAAAGTTTGGTGCCGAAACCATGGGCACGGTACTGCATGGGTAGGAGGTATGGTGGACACAAGGTCAGGTCCCACGGCATACAAAGTTGGGTAGGTGAAGTGGTCCTGAACAAATAAATGGACCACGTGAAAACTGCAAACTCGTGAATAGGGCATGGGCAAAACATACCTGGAAGAGCGGGAAAGGCTGTTGGAACCCATGGGTTCTTTCCTTCTGTCTAGCGTGGAAGAAACCTTGGAGTCTGAGATGGACACAGTGAATGTCACAGCCTAGATGCCTTTACCACCTGAAGCAAAGGATGAATTTCTTCCGAGACCCTCTCGGTGCAAGAAACGGGCTACCATCCAGTACACACTATCCGTATCCGAGGCTGAGTGGGTGGAACTGGACCCGGTATGAAAATGCCTCAGGAGATGCTACAAGAAAAGGAACAGGCCGAGATCCTGGACTTAGATGGGGGAGGGATGTCATGATTATAATGAGGTCAGCCAGGTGGACCTCATAGAAAAAGAGTTCTCTGATTGGGCCTGTTAACCTGGTCCAATTAGGGAGCCCTGGCTGCAGATATAAACAGGAGTGTCAGAGATTCTGGTCCCTTTGAGAGCTGGCTCTAAGGAAGCTGGACCAATGTCAAGTACTATGCATATGTAAATAAAGGGTGACTTGATGATGATATACCAGCCTCTGCAGAGTTATTTCACAACGAAGCACAATAAGACTTTTCAGCCAATGCCCACCTAAGTGTACCTCCAAACTAACTGTAAATGAGTGAGAAATCATCCTCTCCCTGATTCTTAACAGTTTTAGGGGTTCTTCTGGTTTATGGCTCAAAGATTTACTGCCATTGCCTTAATCAGACAACTTCGGTGAAACTGACATAATTAGTCACACCTTTGTTGATAATGACAGTAAGTGCAGGAGAATCTCAACAGGTCTGGCAGCATCTGTGGAGAGTGAAGCACAGTTAACATTTGAAGTTGTTGACTTGCTCGCTGAGCTGGCTTGTTCTCATTCAGATGTTTCGTCACCATGCTAGGTAACATCATCAGTGGTGCCTTCACTGAAGCGATGTTGTTCTACTCCGCTTGGAATTTATACTGTTTGGTCCATAATGGTGAGTAGTGTCATTTCCGGTTTTGATCTGTAGGGATTTCTATATGGGGTCCAATTTTATAAGTTTATTGATTGCATTACAGGTGGAGGACCATGCCTCTAGGAATTCCTGTGCGTGTCTATGTTTGGCTTGGGCTACTATGGTTACTTTGTCCCAGTTAAACTGATGGCCTTCATTGTCTGAGTGTACCGATAGTAAGGAGAGATTGTCGTACCGTGCAACGACTGCCACAGCCATTACATCGGACAGACAGGAAGGAAACTAACCATCAGAATACATGAACATCAACTAGCAGCAAAACAGCACGACAAACTCTCCTTAATATCGGTATACTCAGACAATGAAGGCCATCAGTTTAACTGGGACAAGGTAACCGTAGTAGCCCAAGCCAAACATTGACATGCACGGGAATTCTTAGAGGCATGGTTCTCCACCCGTAATGCAATCAACAAACGTATAGAATTGGACCCCAGATACAAACCCATACAGATCAAAACCGGAAATGACACTACTCACCATAACAGACCGGACAGTATAAATTCCAAAGATAACAAGGTGTAGAGCTGGATGAACACAGCAGGCCAAGCAGCATCAGAGGAGCAGGAAGGCTGATGTTTCGGGCCTAGACCCTTCT
>NC_063336.1:80409137-80485027 GCF_021869965.1 Rhincodon typus | reverse complement strand
TCTCTAGGCCCGAAACATCAGCCTTCCTGCTCCTCTGATGCTGCTTGGCCTGCTGTGTTCATCCAGCTCTACACCTTGTTATCTCAGATTCTCCAGCATCTGCAGTTCCTACTATCTCTGAAACAGTATAAATTCCAAGTGAAGTAGAATAACATCGCTTCACCGGAGGTTCCACTGATAATGTCACCTAAAATGGTGACAAAATTTCTGAATGAGAACAAGCCAGCTCTGCGAGCAAGTCAACAACTTCACCCACAACCCGAGCTACAGATCTTTGCCAAAACTTTGAATAGTTAATGTTTCAAATCCAATTTTGTCGGATCGGAGAAACTATTGGAGGGTCTTAATAGGGACTGGTTGGATTATGATTGGAATTGAAATGAAAATGATGATTTGTTCATCCCAGATACCATTGCTAACCACCTGTGACAAATGGAGTTAGTGATGACCAATTTAGAAAAGCCTGGCTTTTTTGTGTTAGATGAATCATCCAATCAGTTGGATTTTGCTAATTGGCTTGAGATACCTCTGTCCGCATCATGTCTGGGTCACACATCATCAGATGGGATGGTTCTGTGGGTAGCTCGCACGATATGATACAAACACTTCAATAACAGGAGGCCCATGGGAGTTTGCACAGGCCACCATCTTTGGAGGGCCATCTGTAGTCATCATACTGGCATGCTCACAGAGAAGGGTAAAGAAGGGTTGCAGGACAAGACAGTGGGTGGAGGGAGTGAAGACAAGTTGGCACTATGTTTCTGTGATATCTCCAAGAAGCAGGAGGGATGCTCTGGGGGAAGGGAAGAGGAAAAGGTATATTCCTCAAAAAGTGGCAGGAGGAGGCCAGCCAAGCTTACGAAAGAAGTCAAATAGATCAGTTGGCTGCACAGCTGGTTAATGATATCAACAGTGTGGATTCAATTCCCCTACCAGCTGAGGTCACCATGAAGGCCCATTCTTTTAACTAATGAGAGACCAGTCTTTGGGACTCCTGGGGCTTTCATTCCATTTTGCTGTACACTAGAATTGTTCTGGTGATGATCAGCTATAAGGATAGATTTGAGGGGCTTGAATGATCTTCCTTGGAGAGGAGAAGGATAAAAGAGATTGGATTGAAGTTTTCAAAATCATCAAGGATCTGGACAGAGAAAAACTGACCCTACTAACCAATGGTTTGAGAATCAGAGCACACAGTTTTATAGTTTTTGCAAAAGGTATAAATGAGAGGTGAGAAAAATCCTTTAACCTGATGTGAAGTTAGGGTCTACAATACCTTGCTAGGATGTGCAGAGGGGGGCAGCTTCAATTGAGGTCAAAAGGTCATTGGATGATTATTTGAATAGAAACACCATGCAGGGTTACTGGGAAAAGGCAGGAGATTGTCACTAAAGTAAATGCTCAGAGAGCTGATCTGGACAGAATGAGCTGAATGGCCTCCTTCTAGAATGTAACAATTCTGTGAAGAACACCTGGCTGAAGATGCCCTTGGATGTGAGCAGCTGAGGGGCAGGAACATGGGTACAGTACCAGAGGCATTCTGAGAACTGGAAATGTGAGGGGAATGTGTGATAGCAAAGGGACCCGGCCTGTATATATCACATGATGATTGTGACATGTTTCAGTGACATGGAGGACTCATGCACAGTGACTTAACATGGAATGTGTGCATGAGATAGGGGATGGAAGCTCACTCCTCATTGCTGTGCCAGGCTGTGCAGCACAGCACCACAGTACAGGAGACCTTCAAGATTCAGAACTGAATAACATTCCTCCCTCTTCATTGCCCACCTTCCCCTACAAAATAGGGTAGATATCCAAAGCATATTTAGCATTGCTCAGTTGTACATTTCTTCTGGTTCAGTGTCAGAGTTCTGTTGAGTAGCCAACACCTCAGTGTAAGTAAGTTTGCGGATGATACAAATGTCAGAGGATACAGCAGGATGTAGATCAGTTGAGGCATGGGCAGAAAAATAGCAGATGGAGTTTAATCTGGACAAATGTGAAGTGATGCATTTTGGAAGGTCACGTACAGGTGGAAATTATAAAGGTAATGGCAGGACCCTTAGGAGTAGTTACAAGCAGAGAAATCTGGGTATGCAAGTCCACAGATCACTGAAGGTGGCAGCACAGGTAGATAAGGTAGTAAAAAAGGCCCACAGCGTGCTTGCCTTCATTGGAAGGAGCATTGAGTATATAAGGATAAACAAGTTATGCTGCAGCTTTATAGAACTTTAGTTAGGCCACACATGGATATTGCACACAGTTCTGGTCACCACACTACTAGAAGGATGTGGATGCTTTGGAGCAGGTACAGAAAAGGGTTACCAGCATGTTGCCTGCTATGGGAGAATTTTAGCTATGGAGAAAGGTTGGATAGACTAGATTTGTTTTCACTGGAATGAAGGAGGTTGAGTGGCAACCTGATAGAAGTTTATAAGATTGTGATGGCATTGATAGAGTGGAAATAATAAGGCTTTTTCTCAGGGTGGAGGGGTCAGTTACTAGGGGACACAGGTTCAAGGTGCAGGGGGGTAAATTTAAAAGAGATGTGTGAGGCAAGATTTTAATACAGAGGGTGGTGAGTGCCTGCAACATATTGCCAGAGGAGGTTTTGGAAGCAGACACAATAGCAGCATTCAAGAAACACCCGAATGAATATATGCATAGGAAGGGAATAGAGAGATATGGATCCTGTAAGTGAAGACAGTTTTAGTATGGTAAGGCAAAATGTGTCGGCACAGGCTTGGAGGGCCGAAGGGCCTGTTCTTGTGCTGTATTGTTCTTTGTTCTTCTTTGTCCTTTGATTTGAACCAATTTGCTCCCAACTCATAAAAGGACCCTGGCTGGCTCTAAGTGACATAAGCCACATGCTCACAGTCTATAACCCCCCTTGACAGAGAGATTCCTGCCATTGGCTCTGAAGCTGGTTTCCCCTATCAGCCTGAAGCTTTGTGTGCTCCCCTGCACTTGTCATCAAGGCATCCATCCTTTGTTTGATGCAGAGACAGGGAGTAGATTGCTAACTCCCTCAAATACCCACTTTCGATTCCAGGGATGACCCTGTGCAGAAAAGGCAGAGTACCACGATCACCTTCACTGCCAAAGCCAATGGTGCCCACTAACAACCCAGGAACCTCAACCCCTCCTCCAGAATGCTGCACAGGCCAACAACCTCCTGTTTTGACAGTTGCATCTTGAGAGGTCTGTGAAGCTGAATTCTGTGGTCCCCAAATTGCTTGCTAACACCTTCCCTTTGAGTGTTCATCTGTCTTCCTACTGTGATGCACCTTCTACGTGTGTGTGCCAGCACAATACAAAGTTGCTGGTGCTCCTTTGCCTGCTGCAGGTCCGTTCTTATGTAGGCTCCTTCTCACCCGCCTCACTGAATAAGGAGCTGATCTTTGAATGCAGGGCTACCATCTCTCTCTCTGCAGCCTCCCAGCATCAGGCAATGTCACTGCCATACTTCCTCCCGTCTTTGTCTTGCCTGTGTTCTCTGCGGGCACCCTGAGAGAGTCTCTGCCAGTCACTGGCTTCTGCAGCTGTCCTTCAGCACAGTGATATCTTTGAACAGTGCACTGTTTCCAATGGCAGGTCTGAGCCATTCTGGCTGAAAACCCTGCGCTGCTTAATCCCTATCTGTTTTGGGCAACTACCAACTCTCTCTGTGCTCTTACCTGGCATCTCATTGCTGTTGGCAAACAGCTGAAGCTTCATGTTCTCTACTATATTCAAAACAATCTGCCAAATCACTGTTAATAACCCCTTATCAGCTGCAGTAGGGAAGTCCACCCCTAGCCAACAGGTTTCCTTTCCTGATTCCTGGTACACCCACCCCATCTATCCCAGGAATGTGCTGGGAAGACATCATGATGTGGCTACCCCCTATTTTCCCCAATCTCCCAACAGTCTGTAATTTCCCCACAAGGAAACAGAAGTCCCAATTCCATACAGGCTGACTAATAAATGGTAAGGAAAGAAAGAATTTGCATTTATATCACAGCCTACATGACATCAGAACCAAAGTGCCTCAGAGCCAATGAAGTACTTAATTCCTCACTGTAGTGCAGTGAGAGAAAAAATGACCAAATTTCACACAGCAAGTTCCCACAGCTGAAGGATGATAAGTGATCAAGTGTTTTCATGGTGTTAGCTAGGGACAGTTCAGACACTGGGGAGAAGTTTGCTGTTCTCTTTTAAAATATTGACATGGGATTATTTTTGTGTGTCCACCTGCAAGGTCCTTGTTTTAAAGTGTCATCTAAAAGACGCCACTTCTAATAATGCAGCACTCCCACAGGACCAACATAAATTAGAATCCAGCAGGCCAAGCAGCATCAGAGGAGCAGGAAAGCTGATGTTTCGGGCCTAGACTCTTCTTCAGAAATGGGGGAGGGGAAGGGGGTTCTGAAATAAATAGGGAGAGGGGGGAGGCGGATAGAAGATGAATAGAGGAGAAGATAGGTAGAGAGGAGACAGACATGTCAAAGAGGCGGGGATGGAGCCAGTAAAGGTGAGTGTAGGTGGGGAGTAAGAGAGGAGATAGGTCAGTCCAGGGAGGATGGACAGGTCAAGGGGGCGGGATGAGGTTAGTAGGTAGGAGATGGGGGTGGGGCTTGGGGTGGGAGGAGGGGATAGGTGGGAGGAAGGACAGGTTAGGGAAGCGGGTACGAGCTGGGCTGGTTTTGGGATGCAGTTGAGGGAGGAGAGATTTTGAAGCTTGTGAAGTCCACATTGATACCATTGGGCTGCAGGGTTCCCAAGCGGAATATGAGTTGCTGTTCTGCAACCTTTGGGTGGCATCGTTGTGGCACTGCAGGAGGCCCAGGATGGACATGTCGTCTGAGGAATGGGAGGGGGAGTTGAAATGGTTTGCGACTGGGAGGTGCAGTTGTTTATTGCGAACCGAGCGTAGGTGTTCTGCAAAGCGGTCCCCAAGCCTCCGCTTGGTTTCCCTGATGTAGAGGAGGCCACAACGGGAGCAGCGGATGCAGTATACCACATTAGCAGATGTGCAGGTGAACATCTGCTTGATGTGGAAAGTCTTCTTGGGGCCTGGGATGGGGGTGAGGGGAGAGGTGTAGGGGCAGGTATAGCACTTCCTGCGGTTGCAGGGAAAAGTGCCGGGTGTGGTGGGGCTGGAGGGGAGTATGGAGCGGATAAGGGAGTCACGGAGAGAGTGGTCCCTCCGGAAAGCAGATAAGGGTGGGGAGGGAAAAATGTCTTTGGTGGTGGGGTCGGATTGCAGATGGCTGAAGTGTCGGAGGATGATGCGTTGGATCCGGAGGTTGTTGGGGTGGTACGTGAGGACGAGGGGGATTCTGTTTTGGTTGTTATTGCAGGGAGGGAGTGTGAGGGTTGAGTTGCGGGAAATGCGGGAGACACGGTTGAGGGCGTTCTTGACCACTGAGGGGGGGAAGTTGCGGTCCTTGAAAAACGAGGACATCTGAGATGTATGGGAGTGGAATGCCTCATCCTGGGAGCAGATGCGGCGGAGGCGAAAGAATTGGGAATAGGGGATGGCATTTTTGCAGGAAGGTGGGTGGAAGGAGGTGTATTCTAGGTAGCTGTGGGAGTCGGTGGGCTTGAAATGGATATCGGTTTCTAGGTGGTTGCCAGAGATGGAGACAGAGAGGCCCAGGAAGGAGAGAGAGGTATTAGAGATGGTCCAGGTGAACTTAAGGTTGGGGTGGAAGGTGTTGGTGAAGTGGATGAACAGTTCAAGCTCCTCATGGGAGCTGTGTTCATCCAGCTCTACACCTTGTTATCTCAGATTCTCCAGCATCTGCAATTCCTACTATCTCTAAATTAGAATCCCCTCCATTTCTAAGTTTAAGTGAAGTCCCGAGTTTGGATGAGTAAAACAGAGGCTGTTTATTAACTAACAGCAAACAAGTTTAGCATTCACTACAACATGCTGCACTAGAGCAGACTCACACTTGACTGAACACATTTCTGTTCACGGCAGGTTCCACTCAGCAGGGGAGTGCTTAAATCAAATAACTAAAATACAAAAAAATTTGCATTCTGTGTCAGATTGGGCAACTTACTCCTTACAAGAGTTACATCTCATTACATCTGATAATAGTTAACATTTTTCAATTATTTCCAGAGAGAGAAAAAGAAAAGTGAGAAGAATGGGTAGTGCAGGACACAGTAGAAAGCCTATTAAATATGGTAAGGGCAAGAAGTCAGGAGGCTGAGTTCAGAATTGAGGCAGCAAAGAGAAAACTTGCAATTGTTTAACACATTCTGTGACCTCGAGGCAACCCAAAGGGGCTTTGCAGCCAGTAAAA
Organism: Rhincodon typus; assembly: GCF_021869965.1. NCBI lineage: Eukaryota > Metazoa > Chordata > Chondrichthyes > Orectolobiformes > Rhincodontidae > Rhincodon > Rhincodon typus. The sequence goes on along the minus strand of NC_063336.1, from coordinate 80,478,728 downwards.
TATTTCTGAAGCTGTAATGTAGAACAGCAAATTAGTCAATTTGTGACCACTGAGGCCCACAATCTGAAAATGACCAGTTAACCCGATTGACGCAGAGAAGCAAAAAAACAGTGGATGCTAAGAACCTGAGATTAAAACAGAAAGCGCTGGAAATGCTCAGCGTGTCTGGCAGTGTCTGCGAAGAGACAAATGGAGACCTGTGATCATTAATCAGAATCTGAAATGTTAACTCGGTTTTTCTCTCCATAGTCGCTACCAGATCTGCTGAGTATTTCCTGCATTTTCTGTTTTTAACCTGTCTTAGATTGTGCTAAGGGGATAAATGTTGGCCAGGATTTTGCCAGGTAATATAAATGTAGTACTTGTTTACTGAAGAAGGGTCCCTGGACTCAAAACATGAATTCTGCTTTCTCTCCACAGACCTGACCTATTCCAGTAATTTCTGTTTTTGCTTAAAGCTCTGGGTTGGTACTAGAGGAGCCCACAGTATCTGAACTTGGAGTACTACCAATCCTATGATGACCAATACTACCTAACCATCATATATATGCATACAGAGGAATCTATATATATATATATATGCATATTAAATGCACATGTGCTTCTGCCATGCTGCAATTCATAATTAAAGCATGAGAACAGTCCCATTGTCATGATTTCTTATTGGCAAGTACCTCAAGACCCGAAGCTCCTTAGTTTCATGACACACGTGAACCATCTGCAACTATTTTTAATTGACTTCTTTGCTTTGGTGTAGGTGGCAGGCTATAGCTTTGTATGCTTAATGGCCCACATTCACACTTCATTACTTAGCATTCCTATATAGGTGGCTGGTGTAATGAACATACAATTTCAGAGGTTAATGGCATAATTGACATCTATTTCCAGAGGTTATATTAAGAATAACTCTAAGCCGTTTCCTATAATCCCCAAAGTACTTCTTTGGAACACTGCTTCACAATACAATACTAGTCATTATAACATTTCCAATCTATCTAGACCATTACACTTGCACAGCACCTGATTTTATTTTTTGAGCTAATAACCTACACATTGGGATATTGTTAGTGTAGTGTCAATGAGAATGAAAGTTGTTGGTGCGCTTTGTGCCATAATTATTTTTCTTACTCAATTATGAGGCACTAACAAGTCAATTTTCACAGTGTGATTAATGATACATTTCAGCATCATTAATCACAGTGCAAAAGTATGAAATCCTGCTGACACACAAGCCTTTTAAACTTTCAAAAGAATGAATGAAAATGATCTTCAAGTAGAGTGACTGCGAAGACTGGAGAATTCTGTTCGTAAATTGGAGTTACATTTTTTGGTATACCACCCATAGCTCCTGCTGGTTTAGGCAGCAGAGCAGTGCTATGGAATATCAGTTGAAGAAACCTGTAGAAACATTAAGAGATACAATCATAAACACTGTGAATTATGCTTGGGAAAGCACCACAATTGTATCATTCAACTTGGAGGTCATGGGCACATGCTAAACTCTTGATTCCAATGGCCAAATAAACGCAACTGTCTGTATTTTCTGCTGCCTGTACTGGAACATTCTTGTGATGGAAGAGCAGGTCAGTATCTGCACCGGTATCTGGCTCTGTCACTGTGGTACCAGGTAACATTGGTCCATGCATTAGTTTCCAGAAGATGAGCTGTTGGGCTTTTCTAATTGTCTTGGTGCTCCTGGCCATCAGAGGGTTTACTTGTGTGTGTCGTAAGCTGCGTAAACAAGTACAGGATCCTGAACTTTGAAGGCAAAAGGAACATGTCCACACACTGCACCATTTTCAGTGATGTAAGTGTTATTAACACTGCTGCTTTCCCCATGGCAGCGCCCTGTCCAACCAGAGTCTCTCTGTCTGGCCTGAGTCACTACGATTAAAAGTTAACACTTCCTGCTGTATGCCAACCATAATCCAAACACTCTGAACTCATTTCTGTTTGATGTTCCCTTTCTAGGTTTGATTTCTTGTATCCCACTCCTAATAAATGCAGGATAAAATCTTCAGTACCATGTCTCCTTAGAGCAATGTTTCAGTATGGACTGTACTGAACAGAAATATTTATAGCGGGGGTGTGCAGTTGTTGCTGGGAGTGGCATGGATTGGGGTAAAGTAGAAACTGTGCCCCCTTCATAAATGAATCAATTTAATCTTTAAGAATAACGAAACAGCATGCATAGCACAAACATACGTCCAAATTGGTGTTAATGCTGCTCACAAGCCTACCATCGTCCCTCTTCAATGTATCCTAGCAGCTTAAACTTCTAAAACATTCCCCCCACGACTATTCCAGTTTCCTCTTAAACGCATCTATTATTTGCCTGAGCTACTCCAAAGGGACTTGATAAAGTAAATAAGGCCACAAAATGGTAAAACAGAGGATTACAAAAATAAAGTACTGATATTATGGTGAGCACACTTTAGGTGAGATGGAAGGATAAGTAGAACAAGGTATCAGCAAAACTGGAGGAGATTACCAGCAAGTAAACAGGGTTTGTAGAGTATTAAGCCAATAATCAAAGGAGTTATGAGGACAGATTGACAGAACTTGGATTGTTTGCAGTTCAGAAAAGATTGGGAGGGTCATTATTCAGGTCTTTAATATGGTGAAAGGTTAATGTGAATGAAAGTGAGTTATTGAAAACATGGCCAGACCAGAGGACATAAATATAAAAACCAACAAGCATCAAGAAACGATAGATTCCAAGATTTTATTTTCCTCACAGTGCAGTAAAGATGTAAAATGCACTCCATCCATCCTAGATAATATTATACTGATTAACTATTAACAAAGAGCTGGATAACCACATCATTAAGATTTCTGGCCATTATAGCACTTAAGTTTTAAAAAGATAAGTCATTTGTGAATGTTGGTATTGAGAGGAACTTGGTGCTGCATCTTGTGCTTTAAGCCACTACTGCTCTCTGTTCATTGAGACAGCAGTCTGATGTATCTCTGGGCTGTGGGAGCTTGCACATACATTATTCTTGAAGCATATGGTTGTTTAACTCTTCAAGGACTGTCAAACTCCTTTATTTACATCTAGGTCATCAATTACAGTTCTCTAGTGCATCATCTAAGGCATACTCATTCTGGACCAGTAACATCTCTCCTATGGATGTCAGAATCATGTGATCAATAACATCATCATGGTTGATAAAAATTTCATTCCACACTTGGGGTTGGACATAGAAATATCGAAAATAGGATGGAAATATGCCACTGACCTCTGAGTTTACACTTCCATTCATTATGATAATTGTTGATGATCCAACTCCATATCAACAACTTGGAGGAAGGAAGCAAATGTACTGCAGTCAAATTTGCAAGCAACGCAAAAATAGATGGAAAGGTAGGTTGTGAGAGAGATACAAACAGTTTGCAGAGACTTATTGAAATGTTAATTAAGTGGCAAAATGTTGGCAAATGGAGTATAATGTGGGAAAATGTGAGGTTCATTTTGGAAGGGAGAACAAAAGAACAGAGAATCATTTAAATGAAAAAAAAAACTGCAGAAAGCTGCAACGCAAAGGGACTTGGGGGTATTTGAGTACTAAGCACAGAAAGCTAACAGATGCAGCAGGTAATCAGGAAGGCAAATGGAATGTTGACCCTTTTCTCAAGGAGGTTGCAGTATGATTAGGGAAATCTTACTGCAACTGTCCAAGGCGCTGGAGAGACCACATTTAGAGTTTCAGTTTCTTCATTTAAGAAGAGATATTATTCCATTGGAGGCAGTTTAGAGAAGGTTTGCTAGGATGATCCCTGGTATAGGTGGAATATACTGGAATATAGAATTCACTGACTATAGAAGATTGAGAGGTGATCTCAATGAAACATATAGCATTCTTAAGGGGCTTGACATGGTAAATGATGAGAGGATGCTTCTCCTTATGGGAGAGTCTAGGACCAGAGAGCATAGACTCAGAATTAGGGGGTGTCATTTTAAGACTGAGATGAGGAGGGATTTCTACTGCAACCAGAGGGTTGTGAATATATGGATCTCCTATCCATTCAGAGCTATAGGGGCAGAATCCTTGTGTATGTTTAAGGCTGAGATAGATTCTCGATCAGTAGAGGAATAAAACGTTATGAGGAAAGGGCAGGAACGTGGATAAGACGAGTGTCTGATCAGTCATAATCCTATTGAATGGTGGAGCGGGTTCAAGGGGCCAAAAGGCCTAATCCTGTTCCTACTGTCTTATGGTCTGAGTCATTGAATCTCTAGCATGTGGAAGCAGGCCATTTGACCCTTTGAATCCACACCGTCCCATCTGAAGAGCATCCCACCCAAACCCATCCACAATCCCTGTAATCCCACATTTACAATGACTAATCCACCTAGCCTGCACAACCTTGGACATTATGGGCAATTTAGCATGGCCAATCCACCTAACCTGCATGTCTTTGCCCTGTGGGAGGATACCAGAGCACCCAGAGGAAACCCACACAGACACAGGGAGAATATGCAAACTCCACACAGACAGTCACCTGAGGGTAGAATTGAACCAGGGTCCCTGCCGCTGTGAGGCAGCAGTGCTAACCACTGAGCTACTGTGCTGCACATCTTAGAGCATGTTCCCATATGTGCCCCTTTCCTTTCACCCTTTTAGCACCAAGTTCTGTATCCAACTCCTTCTTGAAATCATAAATGTTTTCACCTTAACTGGTTTCTATGGTAGAGAATTTCTCTCTGGGTGATGAAATTTCTCCTCATCTCAGTCTGAAATGGTTTACCCTGTATCCTTAGAGTGTACACCCGATTCTGGACTCTTCTGTCATTCTACATCAAACCTGTTTAGTCCTGTTGGAGTTTTATAGGTTTCTATGAGATCCCCCTCATTCTTCTAAACTTTAGTGAATGTAATTGAAACTGATTCATACTGTCCTCATAGATTAGAAACCAGAGTAATTTAACATGCAGGTACAATAAGGAAGGCAAACGATATATTAGAATATACTCATGTGACTACCCTTGAACTACTGTGTAGTCTTTTTAGTCTCCTTACCTAAGGAAGGATATTCTCACATTAGAGGAGCAGTAAGAAAGGCTCACTAATTGATTCTTGGGATGACAGGGTTGTCCTATATCGAAAGATTGCCTAAAAATGGCTATACATTCTCAGGTAGAAGAATGAGTGATATTTTCACTGAAATAGATGAAGCTGTTAGTGGACTTGACAGTTAGATGCTGAGAGGTTGATTTCCCCAGATGATGGGTCATAGACTAAATATAAAGGGACTGTCAGTTAGGGCTGAAATTTTGTTTAGAAGGAACATTGCCCATCAGAGGGCTGTGAATCTTTGGAATACTCAATGCCAGAGGAACTAAGTATATTGAAGCCTAAGTACAATCAGTCTTTAGACTCTGAGGAAACTGAAGGCTTTGGGAGTATAGCAACAAAGTGGAACTGAGATTTGAATTCGACAACGCTGCAATTGAATAGTGGAGTGCTTGAAAGGGCATATAGCCCACTGCTGCTCCTATTTCTCATGTTCCGAAACCACACTTAACTACATCTGAGATAGACAGGTTTTAATCAGTAAGGATTCAAGGGTTATGGGAAAAAGGCAGAAAAATCAAGTTGGGGATTATCAGATCAGCCGTCATCTCATTGAATGGCAGAGCAGACTCAATGGCTTGAACAGCCTACTTCTGCTCCTACATCTTATGGCTTTAAATCACAAATGACAACAGTAAACACAGACACTATTCTTTCTTTGTCTGAAGCTCCCTTCAGCCTTTAACACAGTCATCTCATCATCCTCTTCCAACTCTGTGATTGTTCAGTACAGTTCTGGTTGACTCCCTTAAGAATTGCTCAGTCAGTTGTGGGCAATGCACCTCAGGAAGGACCCATTAACCTTGGAGGAGAAGTGCTGATTTACCAAAATGACACCCAGGCCTAGAGGGTTCAAATTAGAGAAGAGGTTACATATTCCCTTGAATGTAAGTGATATAGGGGTGATCTAATTGAGATGATTAAAGGAGCTAATGAGGTAGATGGAGAAAAACAACTTTCTTAGATGAGGGGGAATCCAACAAAAAAGGGAAGACTTGAAAATTAGAGTTGAACCATTCAGAGATGGTGTCAGGAAGCACTTGTTCACCGAGGGTGGAGGAAATTGGAACTCTCACCCCTTTATGGCTGTTGAGGTTGGGCTGAAAATGTCAAAACTGAGGTTTTTATTAAACAAAGATGATAAGAGTTGTAGATCCAAGAGAAATAGAATTGAGATGCAGATCAGCCATAATCTAATTAAATGGGTGCAACCAGTTTGAAGAGCTGAATGGCCTTTTCCTGATCTGATATTATATCTGGGTTGCAAGGTCGACTGTGTGAAACCAGAAGCCACTCAGACACCATGGGGGTTCTTTAGGCCTGGATATGATATAATTCCTGCATAGCTTTAGTTCAACTGGTGGACAACTGTGGCCCTGCGGACAATATATTTAAGAGTCAGAAAAAAAAGTCACTACATTTGGGATTCGATGGGCAAAATTTCTCTATTGAACTAATTTGTTTGCTATCAATAACTCAGCAAGAAAGCACATGTCACAATGATTCGAATCAGAAAAACTGAGAGATAGCAGTGCAAGGGCTGAAGTGGAAGCCCATTGGGTCTTGGGGTCAGTGCCAGGCTGTGTTTGGTATTGGGCCAGGAAGTGAATGTCACTTCTGAACAGGACAGTCTGCTTATCTCACTCAATGACATAGATCTCTGCTCATTACATATGTACACATGAAAAGCTTGACAAATCTTGCAGGACAGGTGAATGGGAGGTCCTTCCCCGTCAGTCCCTTCCAGGGTTAAAGTTCCTGATTCCGTATTTGAAGAGCACCCAGACAGGCATTCATGCCCTGAAGGTTATTTGAAATATTTATTAATGACTTGGATGGGGAATGTCAGTGTACTAAGTTTGTGGATGATTCAAAAATAGGTAGGAAGGGAAGTGGTGAGCATGCCACAAAGAGTGTGCAGGGGGTTATAGACAGGTTAAGTGAGTGGACAAAAACTTAGCAGATGTAATATCATCTGGGAAAATGTGAAGTTATGCATGTTGACAGGAACCATAGAGGACCTGAATATTATTTAAAGAATGTGATAGACTACAGAGATTTGGGAGTCTTCCTGCATAAATTACAAAATGCTAGCACCCAAATTCAATCGAGAATAGGGAAGGTAAATGGAATGTTGGCCTTAATTCAAAGGGAATGGAGTGTAAAAATAGGAAGGTTTTGCTAAAACTCCACAAGGCACTAGTCAGCCCATAGCTGGAATACTGTGAACAGTTTTAGCCCCATTATCTAAGGAATGATTATAACATCAAACTCAATTGGAAAGTGGAACTCAATTCTGGCGACTGGCCATTTAATGAGCATGAATGACATACAAATGTGTTCAGATGAATTGCAAAATTTCATCTCGTCATTGGATAACTGATTTTTGGTCTCTTGCAAAATTCAGTTCATGGAGGTGAAGTTGAGTGATTAGTATAGGACTGAGGGAACAAGTAATGAGTTTCATAGATAAGCCAAGCTTATGGTGAGCATGAAAAGAGACAGGAGGGAAACTAGAAAATGTTGCAAGTTCAGGGCGAGGGCAGAGAGTAATTTTAGAGAAAGGAGATCATTAAATATGTAAATTCACATCATCACAATAGCTGTTTCCCAAACAGCCATCTGCTTTCCACCTTATTAAGGAACAAGCGAGCAATTTAAATTTTGCAAACAAGTGGATGATGCATTTGATATTTGTGGTCTGTCTCTATTTCAAAGAATTGAGAGATATTTTTAAATTTCATAAATTTGGTTGGGTTCTACACTTTGGTGGTTACATCTTTTTTCCTGATCTGTCTGAACAGAAATCAGCTTTTCACTAGCTTTGATTAAATCTTTGAATTTAGGGTTTAATGTTATCAGCCTGTTGTCTTGTGGACTGTTGACTTTGACCATAGGTAATAGTGTGGGGTAAGCAACAACAACTCACTTCCACATTGCACATGTCTCCCATTTTCATTTGTAAGTAAATAAACGGCACTGAAAATTCAGAACCACAGAAATATTAGCGTGCAAAAGCAGGCTAGTCGGCCCATCATGTCTTCGTTGGCTCTCTAAATGAATGACTCACCTCGTGCTATTCTCCCACCTTCTCTCAGTAACCCCTTCCCCTGTTCAGATAGCCATCTCATTCCCTTTTATTGGATTTGCCTCCATTGTTCTCTCAGGTGGTACATTCCCATTCCCAAAAAACTTAAAAACCGAGAGATATTTTAGAATATCATTCAGTCTAGCCAGGGCTTGGTGGTAATACTCAACCCTGAGTCAGAAGGTTGTGATTTTGAAACCTATCAGATTTCCTCTTTACCTTCTTCTTTCTAAGGAAAACAACTATTCCAATCTTTCCTCACAACTGTAAGTGTCTCATCCTGGTAACATTCTCATAAATCTATTCTGCACTCCAATTCATTCAGATCCTTCCTATAGTACAGTCTTGAACTGTAGACAGTATTCCAGCAGAGATCTAACAAGCATTTTATTCATTACCTCTTTACCCTCATACTCTAGGTCCTTATTAATGAATATTGTATAAAGGATTGTCAGTAAAACGGGTTATGTGATCATTGGCACGTTGCTGTGTATTTATTCCTGTGTGTAACTCCCTGCCACAGTTCTGCCATGACAACACTTCAAAGAATACTTCATTGGTTGGAAAGCACCTTGAGACATCCTTATAAATGTTATGAAAACTGAAAGAGCTGCAGCTGCTGTAAGTCAGAACCGAAAACAAAAATTGTTGGAAAAGCTCAGCACATCTGCCAGCATCTGTGGAAAGAAATCAGATTTCTCTCCACAGATGCTGCCAGACGTGTTGAGCTTTTCCATCAATTTCTGTTTTTGGTTCTTACAAATGTTATCTTTCCTTGCATGCTAAACATGCAAACATGCAAATTAGGACCGGAAGTAGGCCATTTGGCTCTTCAACATTGCTCCAGCGCTCAATAAAAGTTGCACAACTGTGAAAAAGATTTTTAAAAAGCCAATAAGTAATAGAATTAATAGTTGATGGGTAATAAACGAAAGTAGTAATAATATTCTTCTTAATTTCACTCAAGAAAAACCTTATAATTGGCTCCTTAATTTTGACTAGTGCTACATTTTAACTGAAGTATGAGAATACGTGCTAATAAAAAGAAATAAAAGATATTCACTATGAGTGAGGTGGGGACAGTTAAAAAAAGAGGAGCCGAGCTGCCCTTCCTCACCTGGTTGTAACATCGCTTAAAACGATATAACATTGTCTGGCTTCTGCTTAATATTTATGAACTATTCCAAAACCCAGTGGTCCTGCTATCGCTTGTAGAGGGGAACATAGGAACTAGAAGATGGAGTAGGTCAATATGTTCTTCAAGCCTGCTCCACCATTCAATATGATCTTGGTTGATCATCTGTGTTAAGAGAATGACAAGAGTCAAAGATCAGAAGTGAGTATTTGTGAAAGGGACAAATTGTTGTTTATGAGTTAGCTTTGTACGAGGGGCTGGGTGGACATGATGGATTTAGAATTGTGCTGCCAGGCAGTTGCAGTGCCTCAGATAAACTTCAAAGCATGCACACATCAGTGCAGCTTAGGCATCCTGTGGCAGCTAACTGATTAGCTAAAGAGATGCCTTGATCACTTAGGCACCACCTCCTCCACCTCGTCTGGAGACAGAGGGAGTTTACAAGGGCTTCCTCTGGATACTCCAGTCCTCACTTCTGTGCAATGTTGGGCAAGGCTCAGCACACACTATCATTGTAGAAACCACTGCTGGCACACATTGAAAGGAGCATCCAGAGTTGTCCCCACATCCAAATTGTATCTTCAGCATCATTGAAAAGATGCACTCACATCGTCGCTAATAAATCTTTCCTGGACATCAGTTCCCCGCAGGATGGTCAGCCACATCCTTAAACCAACTAGTCACTGTAGAGGGAGGGTTAACGATAAATATATAAATAAACCATCAGTAATGTAAGATCACATGACAACCAGAACCACTGGGAAATGGTTTGCTGTACAAGCCTCAGGAAAGCCTTATCTGATAAATAGTTAGAAGATGATGTCTAATAAGTGGTAACATTTACCTACAGCCTAGCCTCCTGCAATCTCAATCATACTGAGTGCCAAATAAAGTTAGATGACAATCATGGGATGGTGGTGACAGATTCTCACACTCCACTTCCAGGTTTGAATAGCTACAGGGGATTTGATAGATAGATATAGAATTACTGCACCGTAGCAGATTCTCAAGTAGATATTAAGGCTTGCATTTGTTGTAGATCAACTGAACATTGATGGAGTAGAATTTCTTTCTTTGATGAGCAGTCCAAAGTGATGCATGTGATGTTGACTTTTTTTCTTCATTCTTGGAATGATTCAGCCAACATTTATTGCCTGTCCCTGGCTGCTCTTGAGAAGGTGGTAGTAAGCTGCCTTCTGAACTGCTGCAGTCCATGTGCTGTAGGTAGACCTACAATGCTGTTAAGGGAGGGAGCTCCAGGATTTTGACCCAGCAACGCTAAAGGAATGGCGATAAATTTCCAGGTCAGAATGGTGTGGGTGGCTTGGAGGGGAACTTGTAGTTGGTGGTGTTCCCATGTCTCCTCTGCCCTTGTCTCTCCAGTAGGACATATGACATGAATCTTTGGCCTGTGAGAATCTAACCGAAGCAGTAAATGTGTGTCGTCTCTTTCTGACCAGCCTAGTTACTGGTGAAGTGCTGGCTCTTGAAACATGCTATCCATCATCATATTCTTTCATACATTGGATGTGGAAATCATTGGCAAGGCCAAAGTTTGTCACCTATCCAATTCCAAGCTCCCACATCCATGGGCAGTTGTGAGTCAGCCACATTGTAGTAAGTCCAGAGTTACATTTAGACTAGGCCTGGTTAGGACAGTAGATTTCCTTCCTGCATGAATGCCTCAGAAGACAGGTACTATCACAAAGCTTAAAATATAAACCACCTATCAACAATCCACAGGCATGGAGGACAGCTGAACAGAATGGACACAGAATGATAAGGGTTACGATCAACGATACCCACAACCACCTCCACAAATACAAGTGGGAAATTGTGTGCCAAAAATGCCTGTACTTCAATGCAACAGGCCAGGATTGGACATCCACACTGGAACAAGCCATACAAGCATCCAACAACAAAAGACCAGAACAAAGAAAAGGATGGACCTTCAAGAAAAACTGTCCAAAATCACCCACATCAATGACACGGACAACACAGATTCATGGATTAAAAGCATCTTGGACCAACCACTTACAGACACTGAGAAGACCATCCTAGTATGTGGACTGAATTATAACTATAGAGACACCAAAAAGACTGTCTTCCTGGCTACACTGGAATTGACACTAAGGAGCAACAGACTCACTGAAGAAGTACAACAGACCATCAGACAGACGTTAGTCCCAACACTGCGCAAAAAAGGTAAGTGGAACAAATTCAACACAGAAGAGAGGAAAGCCCTGGAAAGACTCAAGAAAGACAGGAACATTGTAATCTTACCAATGGACAAAGGACGCATGAAGTAATCCTTAATAGAGCCCAATACCTCAAGAAAACTAACGCACTACTCGTAAATGCCGACACCTACCAACAAGATGGCATTAGACTGGACACCACAGTTAGGGAACCAGATTACAATGACCCTGAAGAAGTTACATAATCAGGAGACATCAGCAAGACAGACTACCAAAAAATGAAGTCAGAGTGTTCCAACACAAACCAGGGATCCCCCTCAGACCCATTGCCTCACTGCCTGGCACACCAACATATCGACTTGCCAAAGAACTACAACAGAAATTAAAATACTTAGTGGACAACACTACCCACTCCATCCAGTCATCCCAAGAATTCCTCAACGTCATCAAGGACACCAGGATAGAAGAGGACGAGATGACGATATCGTTCAATGTAACAGCCTATTTACATCCATAAACATTGAAGTAGCCAAAGAAATAATTGCCACACTACTGGACGAATCAAGTAAGCAGACAACCCAGGACACCAACAACATCAATAAGGACACCACCATGAAAGTACTAGATCTGTGCCTCACAACCCACTTCGCCTTCAGCGACAACATATACAAACAAATTCAACGGAACACCAATGGGATCCCCAATATCAGGACTGATTGCAGAAGCTGTAATGCAAAGGTTAGAACAGGCAGCACTTCCCACTATACAACCCAAACTTTGGGTCCAATACATAGATGACACCTTCGTGACTATTAAACGCACAAAACTAGAAGAAATCCACCAACACATAAACAACATCCTTACTGGGATAAAATTCACGAGATAAAATGAGAAACAACTGACTAACCTTCCTGGACATATTAGTAGAACGCAAAAACATTGGGGAACTCCAGACTAGCATATATAGAAAGACCACACATAAGGACCAGATACTCAATTACATTAGCAACCATCCCAATGTCCACAAATGGAGCTGCACCAGGACACTACTTAAATGAGCCACAACACATTGCAGCAACCCAGAACTATGCAAAGCAGAAGAGGAACACCTATACGGAGTCTTCAAAAGGAATGGATATCCGAAAAGCACAATCTGCCGTTACCTCAGAGACAGGACACATCAGGAAGACACAACACGACCAGACTCACCAATCACCGTACCATACTTCAAGGACATTTCAGAGATGACCACAAGACTACTCAGACCCCTAGGTATCAGAGTAGCCCACAAACCAACAACCACCCTACGTCAGCTACTGATGAAAGTAAAGGATCCCATATCCAAAACCAGCAAAACCGGTGTAATATACAAAATACCACACAAGCACTGTGAGAAACATTACATAGGCCAAACCGGGAAAAAACTGACAATACGGATATACGAACACCAACTAGTCTCCAAGAGACATAACCAATTCTCACTTGTCTCACCACGCACGGACAACGAGCGACATGAATTCGACTGGGTCAACACACCCATAATCGCACAAGCCAAACAGAGACATGCCAGGGAATTCTGGAGGTCTGGTATTCTAACTGGAACTCCATCAACAAACACATTGAATTAGACCCTGTGTACAAACCACTGAGAAACAGAACCGGAAGTTTTACTGAACACCCCAACAAACTGAGGCATATAAATAGCAATCAGGACAGAACACCGACGCTTCACCGGAGACGCACTGACGATGTTACCTAGCAGGGTGACGAAACGTTTGCAACCAAACCCACTGGCTCGGTGAGCATGTCTACAACCTCAGATTTCCTTCCCAAAAAGAAGTTTGATAAATAATAATGAAAAAGCCGTTGAAGGAGTTGGAGGTGATTTCATTAAGGCCTATGGTGTCCTCAACAGCCACTGGCAAATCCTGCCGAATTGTTTGGTTTGGAAGGAGGCTGTGTGTTGGCAGACTGTAGATGTCAGTGAGCAGCTGATGGGACAGGCTGAAACACTGCTACTCAGTCATGTACAGGATGCTGATCATTCGCCTGTGTACTCTGTGTTGGGATTATCGCCTCTTTATTGCCTGCAATGAGTTAGAGCTTCACATCCAACTCTTGCATCTTTGTGGAGCAACAACAGATTTTGCAAAAGGCCGCTGTTGCTCCCATCATTATATCACTGCTACTCCCCTTGTTCGTCATCTGTGGATTGTGGTTCACTGTCATACTGCAGTGATGACTACATAGCTGAGAAGCACAGAGTAGTGACAAGAAACTCCAGAAATGACTACCAAAGTATTGATAGCCCCTGTAAAACTGTGCCAACACATTCTAAGAACAAGGCCCAATGACCAAACACCTTCCAGTTAGGAAAACAAGTACCATCATAGCACAGCATTTGTTTATTGTGTCTATTCTAAAATAACTCCAAAGAGGCCAGTATCCCATCACTAAGTCACCCTTTGTTCAGACATGAACAGTCCTTAACTCCTGTACTGCCTTTTCAGAGTCAGCTATCAGAGTGTCGGTATCTTGACACTCCCACTTTTATTTGTCAGCCAGGGCTCCCTGATTGGACCAGATTAACAGCCCCAATGGGAGAACTCCTATTCTATGACATCCAGCTAGCTGATCTCATTACAATCATTATATATTCTCTCTCTCTTCTCAGTTTATAATAAATGAAAATGAGGCGATGAGGCAAGATTTAGGATGCATAGAATGGAGAAGGAAACTGCAGGGGCTGGGCACAATTGAAATGTGGAGCTTGTTCAAGGAACAGCTACTGCGTGTCCTTGAGAAGTATGTACCTGTCAGGCAGGGAGGAAGTGATCGAGCGAGGGAACCGTGGTTTACTAAAGAAGTTGAATCTCTTGTCAAGAGGAAGAAGGGGGCTTATGTAGAGATGAGGCATGAAGGCTCAGTTAGGGCGCTTGAGAGTTACAAGTTAGCCAGGAAGGACCTAAAGAGAGAGCTAAGAAGAGCCAGGAGGGGACATGAGAAGTCTTTAGCAGGTAGGATCAAGGAAAACCCTGAAGCTTTCTATAGGTATGTCAGGAATAAAAGAATGACTAGAGGAAGATTGGGGCCGGTCAAGGACAGTAGTGGGAAGTTGTGCGTGGAGTCTGAAGAGATAGGAGAGGTGCTAAATGAATATTTTTCGTCAGTATTCACGCAGGAAAAAGACAATGTAATCGAGGAGAATACTGAGATACAGTCTATTAGACTAGACGGGATTGAGGTTCATAAGGAGGAGGTGTTAGCAATTCTGGAAGGTGTGAAAATAGATAAGTCCCCTGGGCCGGATGGGATTTATCCTAGGATTCTCTGGGAAGCTAGAGAGGAGATTGCAGAGCCTTTGGCTTTGATCTTTATGTCGTCATTGTCTTCAGGAATAGTGCCAGAAGACTGGAGACTAGCAAATGTTGTCCCCTTGTTCAAGAAGGGGAGTAGAGACAACCCTGGTAATTATAGACCAGTGAGCCTTACTTCGGTTGTGGGTTAAGTGTTGGAAAGGATTATAAGAGATAGGATTTATAATCATCTAGAAAGGAATAATTTGATTAGGGATAGTCAACACGGTTTTGTGAAGGGTAAGTCGTGCCTCACAAACCTTATTGAGTTCTTCGAGAAGGTGACCAAACAGGTGGATGAGGGTAAAGCGGTTGATGTGGTGTATTTGGATTTCAGTAAAGCGTTTGATAAGGTTCCCCATGGTAGGCTATTGCAGAAAATACGGAGGCATGGGATTGAGGGTGATTTAGCGGTTTGGATCAGAAATTGGCTAGCTGTAAGAAGACAGAGGGTGGTGGTTGATGGGAAATGTTCATCCTGGAGTTCAGTTACTAGTGGTGTACCTCAAGGATCTGTTTTGGGGCCACTGCTGTTTGTCATTTTTATAAATGACCTGGATGAGGGCGTAGAAGGATGGGTTAGTAAATTTGCGGATGACACCAAAGTTGGTGGAGTTGTGGATAGTGCGGAAGGATGTTGCAGGTTACAGAGGGACATAGGTAAGCTGCAGAGCTGGGCTGAGAGGTGGCAAATGGAGTTTAATGCGGAAAAGTGTGAGGTGATTCACTTTGGAAGGAGTAACAGGAATACAGAGTACTGGGCGAATGGTAAGATTCTTGGTAGTGTGGATGAGCAGAAAGATCTCGGTGTCCATGTGCATAGATCCCTGAAAGTTGCCACCCAGGTTGATAGCGTTGTTAAGAAGGCGTACGGTGTGTTAGGTTTTTTTGGTAGAGGGATTGAGTTTCGAAGCCATGAGGTCATGTTGCAGCTGTACAAAATTCTGGTGCGGCCGCACTTGGAGTATTGCGTACAGTTCTGGTCACCGCATTATAGGAAGGATATGGAAGCATTGGAAAGGATGCAGAGGAGATTTACCAGGATGTTGCCTGGTATGGAGGGAAGGTCTTATGAGGAAAGGCTGAGGGTCTTGAGGTTGTTTTTGTTAGAGAGAAGAAGGTTAAGAGGTGACTTGATAGAGACATACAAGATGGTCAGAGGATTAGATAGGGTGGACAGTGGGAGCCTTTTTCCTCGGAAGGTGATGGCTAGCACGAGGGGACATAGCTTTAAATTGAGGGGTGATAGATATAGGACAGATGTCAGAGGTAGGTTCCTTACTCAGAGAGTAGTAAGGGCGTGGAATGCCCTGCCTGCAAAAATAGTAGACTCGCCAACTTTAAGGGCATTTAAATGGTCGTTGGATAAACATATGGATGATAATGGAATAGTTTAGGTTAGATGGGCTTTAGATTGGTTTCACAGGTCGGCGCAACATCGAGGGCCGAAGGGCCTGTACTGCGCTGTAATGTTCTATGTTCTATGTTCTAAGACACTGGAGAAGATCAGCAGGTCTGGCAGGATGTGTGTGAGAAAAAAATACAGTTAACTTTTTGAGTCCGACTTCTTGAGAACTGCTGTTAGCTTGTTTTACCCAGAGAGTGCAGGAAACCCATCCTTCTTTTTTTCTTTATTCATTCATGGGATGAGGGCGTTGCTGGCTAGGCAGCATTTATTGCCTATCCTGAATTGCCCAGAGGGCAGTTAAGAGTCAACCACATTGCTGTGGGTCTGGAGTCAGATGGGTCTTTGAGAAGATGGTGATGAGTCTTAAAACACTGCAGTTCATGTGCTGTAGGTAGACCCACAATGCTGTTGGGAAGGAGTTCCAGGATTTTGATTCTGCGTCACTGAAGGAACAACGATATATTTCCAGACTAGGACGGTGAGTGGTTCAGAGTGGAATTTGCAGATTATGGTGTTCCCATGTATCTGCTGCCCTTCTCCTACTAGCCAGAAATGGTCGTGGGTTTTGAAGGTGCTGTCTAAGGATCTTTGGTAAATTTCCGCAGTACATCTTGTAGATGGCACACACTGCTGCTACTGAGTACCGGTAGTGATAGGAATGGATGTTTGTGGATGTGATGCCAGTCAGATGATGTTGCTTTGTCCAGAATGGTACCAAGCTTCTTGAGTGCTAAGTTTTTTAAAGTGTTTACTTTTAATAGCCTGCTGTTTTGTACAGATTGTGTGAACTCTAAAGGAAAAAATTAACTCTTGTGTATGACACTGTTCTGCGACTGTTTAAGAAACATGCAATGAATGAGGAATATTTCTGTTTGAGGAATGAGTGGCAGCATCGGTTCTGAGAATATCCTTGATGGTTACTGTTAAACTTTGTTGGGAATGTGTCTATCTGGACTGTCCACCATAATTACAGCAACTGATCAGGAGAATCCCATTTCATAATGGAAGTTTCCAGACCATCAGTCATAGTGTGAAATCAGGAATCAGATCCATCTAGATTACTTTCAAAGTTGATGAAGAACTATTGATTTTCAAAGAGTTAAGGGTAAATACCAAACTTCACAATTCATCCCTTCTGCCCCTCTCCATTAATTTAAAAATTCTGGGATTAATTTGAGTATTGGATACCCTAGCCCTAGTTTTCCAAGATTGTGGTGGCTTGTGTTCCTTTAATGTCTTTCACTACCTTACACAGTCCAAGTAGTTTGACAGAAAATGAAGCAAAGATAGGGATCCTGTAATTTAAATACATATCAGTGTGCCCTCTTGGATTAATTTCAATTGTATCAGGGAGTTGGGGAGGAGTATCAAATTATTTTCCTCTTTTTTTTTAAATTATGGGTTAATATTATGCAATATCATGACTACAAACACCTACAATAATCACCATGTTATGCACAAATTGCTATTGGTTTGGCTATTGAACAGAACATGTTGGGTGTGCCAGGGGTTTTTGTGACCAGGGTTCGCTATCCTGTCTGATTACTCTGTAGCCTTTTAAATGTTCAACCTTCTCCAGCACAGTCCTCCTCTATTGGCCTGAAACTGCTCCACTTGCTCCTATGGTTCCCTATTGAATTGCAGTAACAGTGCATTTGGCAGTGACCTTTCACCCCTGCACTGTTATTACCTGAGCTCATCAATGGTTCTAGTTTTAGCCCATCTTCCTCTTCTTCTCCAGCAGCATGTTGTCTCTTGGTATCGTTGTTCTCAGGTGTGGGATTAGGTTTTCACATGTGCCCTGATGATGCTCAGCTCTGTGTCTCAACCCATCATTTTCAAAATCTCCACTGCCAGACTGCATGTCTGAGACCCAGTCTTCAATGATCACCAAGTTCCATTATTGGCTGGAAAGACCAAAACCATTGTCTTCAGCTCCACTCATTTCCCTACATACTCTGTCCCTGGGCCATTGATTCCCTTCCTCTCCTCAGTGCCCCACTCCAACTAAACCAGATTGCTTACACACTTAGACAACAAGGTGCAGGGCTGGATGAACACAGCAGGCCAAGCAGCATCATAGGAGCAGAGAGGCTGACGTTTCGGGCCTAGACCCTTCATCAGACCCTAGACCCTTGTTGTTCTACTTGATCCTGAACTCAGCTTCTAATTATTCATACACCCTCTCACAAAGACGGCATTCTCTAACCTGCCTCCATCTATGTTTTAGCTCATCTGCTGCCAAAAACCTCATAGTCACAAGCAGGCTCATCTGTTCCAGTGCTCTGCAGGCCTTCCTCCAGAAACTTCACTACATCCAAAGTTCTGCTATCTGTATCTGATCTTGCATCAGGTTTCGTTCACTCATCAGTCCTGCGCCCCGCTGACTGAAAGTTGTAAAATTTCATTTTCATCCTTAACCTTTTTGTTAACCTGTTGCCTCACCATGTTTGTAACCAGCAGCAGTCCTCTAACAATCCAAATAATGCTGTGCTCCTTTGACACTGCTCTCTTGGGAATCCCTTACTTCCTTGATCCTATGATTAGCACCCTGCAATTATCTTTGATTGCTCTGTGATCTCTTTCCCTCCACCTCCTTGTATACTTTTCTTAAAAACTGTATGAGAAAACATCAAGCTACTCTTAATTCACTGTTCTTTTTGACTCATTATACTTCTGTGAAACACTTCATGGTGCTAGATGAATGCAAATTGTGTAATTTGTTGTTGAGAAAATTGGTTGCCAATTATCGTAGGTTTGTTTTTTCCTGAGTTAATTTTATGGAACATGATGAGCTTCACACAGTGGGTTTTTACCCCAGAATCCTTAACACCACTCTTGATGATGGTTTGCCATGGTTACATATTGTTCCTGCTGCTGGTGGGACTGGGTAAGTTGATGTTTTTCCCTTTTTTTAATTTCTCACCATCTCCTGTGAAAATAGACATGGTCAGGTTGTAATCTAACACAGATTAAAATTCTATGTTCTATACATATTGTGGGAATTGTGTCTCACATGATGGCATGTTAGTTACAATGTAGGCATACAGCTCTATAACTATTTAATGGAATCCACAAATTCAAAATATTGGATTCATCACCAGAATGATAAAAACAGTAGATTCCCAACAATATCAACCTGACAAAATCACATGATATTCTTCGTGGGAATTAATACTAAGGGAATTTAGTGTTAAGGGAATTTAGACCTATGCTGATCTATTTATTTGTTCCAGATGGAATTATTGGGACAAATCGGTGGCTACTCCATTTATTCCACTTGTACATTCTGACAACAAAGTTTCAATAAGCTAATTGCAATCTGCATAGGATGTTATATCAAACAGCACTTCAGTCTGTTTTTTTTAAAAATCGCTTCATGAATGAATGGCAAATGAATGATGGATAAATCAATTTTATTGTCAAGTGCATTTTACATTGACAAACACAATAAAATACAGTGTAAAGCTTTCACACATCACTACAACATGACAACATTTTGATAGTTTAAGAAAAAGAGAAACATAAAAAGATATAGCTTAAAGAAAAGCCCATCAGAATTACCACCACCTCGTCACCATCTATGCCAGACCCAACTAATATCGAAGTTGCCAATCCTCAGGTGCCATCTTTCACCGCTAGACCGATTCACCTCCACCACAGCCTGCGCTGGACCCACCAACATCAGAGTCATTTGAGAATCTAATATTATGGCTCAACTTCAACCCGCTGCTGTACATCATCCATAAGTTGGATACCTCTGCCCCGGGTTTTGAGAGACAACGCTAAAGACAGGCTTTGCCCTGGCTTCAATGTACTGATCGCTGCATTTATCTGTGTCCCAAGTTGAGCCCCTTGAGTCTGCAATGCACGACAAGTTCCTTCCACCTTGTCCATCATTCATCAACAGGCAGCAGATGTAGACGCTGCCCTCAGCGCCGCTCCGGCCATCCACATTCCAGCACCGCCATCTTCCCTTCAGTAACATAATTCTATATGTTGTCAAGTCTGGAACACTGACAGAACCTTTGCAACTTCCACATCTCGCATATGGCCACCCAGCACTCAGCTCAATCAGTGATTCCTCCTGACCTGCCAGGCATGAACGTCTCGTTACAGGATGTGGGCATCGCTGGCTAGGCCAGCATTTGTTGCTCTTCCTTAACTGACCTCAGATGGTGACGATGAGGTGCCTTCTTGAACCATTGCAGTTCAGGTAGTCTGTTTATATAGACACTGCTGTTAGGTGAGAGTTTCAGGATTTGGACCCAAAAGAGTGATATGTGCCACTGCACTGAGGACAGTGATATTCTGGATTACAATGGTTCAAGGAGGCAGCACACCACTACCATCACAAGTGCAAATGGGGATTGTCAATAAATGTTTGCCCAGCCAGTGAGGCTCACATTCCATGAAAGAATAAAAAAATGTAGTTCCAAGTCAGGAGATGAGTGGCTTGGAGAGGAACTTGCAGTTTGTGGTGTTCCCATTTATCTTCTGCCCTTGTCCGAGATGGAAGTGGTCGTGGGTTTCGCAGGTACTGTCTGAGAATCTTTGGCAAATTTCTGCAATATGTCTTGTCGATGGTACACACTGCTGTCAATGAGCATCAGTGGTGCCACCCAAGTGGGCTGCTTTATCCTGAATGGTGTCAGGCTTCTTGAGCGTTGTTGGAGCTGCATCCATCTGGGCAAGTAGGAAGTTTAATAATGCATGTGAAGAAAATATAGAAAGAAAGCACTCATTCAATACCACAGAGGAATGTCTGGATGATTTTAAAAAAAACATGAGAGGCAAATTTTTTACACAGAGAGTGGTTTGCATGTGGAACGAGCTTCCTGAAGAAGTAATGGATGTGGGTACAATTGTAGTATTTAAAAGACATTTGGATAAGTACATGAATAGGAAAGGTTTGGAGGGATATGGGCCAGAAGCAGGCAGGTGGAACTAGTTTAGTTTGGGATTATGTCTGGCATGCACTGGTTGGACCGACGGGGGCTGTTTCTGTGCTGTATGACTCTGCGTGCTCTGGTCTCTGCAGTGGGACTTGAAACTCGACTCAGAGGCTATCACCTGAGCCACAAACTGCCACCTCAGGGGTGCTCAAGAACTTTGCCATATGAAAAGATTTAGAAGTGTTTCCTATTGCGTGGTATGGGAGTGGAAAGGTGTTTGCCAGACCTCTATGTTCATCCTCAGTCAGGACAAGGGAAGAAGTGTAATGATGGGCTGAGAGGCAGATGGTTTGGGTAGAGTGACAAAAGATCATGATAACATTAGAAAGAAGCAGCCAAAGGCAAAAGGAAGCAATAGGTCTCTCCTGACTCAGGTACTTCAGACTGTTTAACATAAAACAGTATTTGATGCTGGGAACG
Organism: Rhincodon typus; assembly: GCF_021869965.1. NCBI lineage: Eukaryota > Metazoa > Chordata > Chondrichthyes > Orectolobiformes > Rhincodontidae > Rhincodon > Rhincodon typus. Next base: position 80,457,090 of record NC_063336.1, on the reverse strand, counting down.
GGTTTGAAACCAACCCGCATCATTGTGCAGTGGAAGTTCTTGCGTAATACTGTATTTAGAATCATTACTAAATCTTTGAGAATAACATGAGCTAGCTTTTGCAGGAGGTAGCAATAGAGAAGTTACTAATATGCCAATAACGCCTGCACAGAATCTATAATTTACAATTAGTGCTGTTGATATTTATATGAATAATTGATTGCCAAAGTAATACGCTGTGGAAGTGTGGCCACTGAAAAATGTAAATGTGAAGAGTTGGTGAGAACTTCATCAGTGTAATAAAGTAATCTGTTATTCAAAGTGTGCTGCCTTCGTGATTAAATGTTCATCACAGATGGCAGGAAGCAGCATTACTCACTGTAAAATGAACCATATGAAAATAATCATTACAACATGAATACTGTTTCTCAATCACAAGAACAGAAAATGCTGCAAAACCACACAGGTTAGGCACAACCTGAAAGAGAATAATGGGTCAAATCTTATAAAAAGCTTTTACTTCCTGTTTTTATTCCTTTAATATCCACAGTTCTTTCTAAGTTTTGCTTATTTTTGATTCTAACCATGCTTTTTCTCTCCCTTCTCCTCTGAAGAGAAAGGAAAGCTTGTATCTTGTTTCCATAGAATCCCTACAGTGTAGAAGCAAGTCATTCGGCCCAACACTGACCCTCCTAAGAGCATCCCACCCACACCCATCCCCCCCCCCTATAATCCTGCATTTCCCATGGCTAACCCACCTATACCCCTGAACACTATGGGCAATTTAACATGGCCAATACACCTAACTTGCGCATCTTTGGACAGTGGGAGGAAACCAGAGCTCTTGGCAGAAACCCACGCAGGCACAGGGAGAACATGTAAACTCCACACAGTCACTTGAGGGTGGAATCAAACCTGAGTCCCTGGCACCATGAGGCAGCAGTGCTAACCACTGAGCCACTATGCTGCCCTATTGCACCTTTTACCTTGGGACATCCCACAATATTTTACAGTCACTAAAGTACTTTGGAAATATTGTAGCACAGGGAAACACGACAATCAAGTTGCGCACAGCAAGTTGAGTCAAATAGCAAGATGATAATAGCCAAATAGTCTAAATGATGGTGTATTCAGGGATAGAAATTGGTCTGGGCACCTTGAAAATTGCCCCGGCTCTAACCCTGAAATGCGAAATATGCTTTATGTTTGCAAGTGAGGTAGGTGCTTGAGTTGTCCTGCAATGTAGGACCTTGCTGCCTATATCACATTTATCATTCACCATGCTCAAATCTAAATGGCATTTTAGAGAGGGGTTCAAAAACCTATAAGATTGACCTAGAGTTTCCTGGAGAGAAAAAAGGAACACAGAAGCATCAGAAAGATTCTTTGTCATTTCCTTTGGACATTTCTCTTTTCCAGGTATAAAAATCTTAAAAAGAGGAAAAGAAACAGACTGTTTGGCCATCCAATTGGGTAATGATTCTTTTTGTATTACTTAGTGTAGAAAGACGATGCATTATAAGGATGGAGGCTTTGGCTCATGGAATGATGACTAGAGGTACTTCAAGTGAGGAAACCTCCAGGAATACATAAAATGATGGCCCTAATTTAAATGGGACAATGTAACCATCGTAGATCAAGCCAAACATAGACACGCATGGGAATTCCTAGAGGCATGGTTCTCCACCCATACTTCAATCAATGAACAAATGGAATTGGGCCCCATATATAAACCCGTACACATCAAAACTGCAAATGACAGTACTCACCATAACAGACCGCACAGTATAAATTCCAAGCGGAGTAGAAGAACATCGCCTCATTGGTGGCTCCACTGAAGGGTGTCACCTAGCAGGATGATGAAACGTCGGAACAAAAAACAAGCCAGCTCGGCGAGCAAGTCAACAACCACATCCACAACCCGAGCTGCAGATCTTTGCCAAAACTTTAAATATAAGGTTTAATTTTATACTAAATACAATATTACAAACACATTGAACTTATGTCATGAGTTTGTGTGTGTTTTATTTCATGGGGTTTTGGGGCAGGGTTGGTTGATAGATGGAAGAGGTGACACATTTGGGGATATCAGCAGTAGTTAGCCTTGTCAAGGGTGAGGGGTGGCTGGGTGGACATCGTTAAGGGATCAAGTGGGTGGTGACCATTGTCAGGATGGGCAATCTGGCTTGTGAGTGCAGAGTATTGGGTGAATATTTTCAGGGGAATGGGAGATTGAGCAACTTTGGAGGGTGGTGCAGCTCAAACTTGGGTGCAAGGGTGCTGATGAGAAACATAGCAGAGGACTAAGTCAATGGGGGGAGGAGTAGGATTGATGGTTGAATGTTAATTGTTCAGGTTTAAGTTTTAAAAGACATTTTACATCATATAAACTGCTGTCATTACTGTGATCCTAGGTCCTGCATCTGAGATTAACAACAGGAGAATCCGAGGGAGAATTCCTACCTAATCACAAGGAAGTATAATTTTTCTGTTGGAAGTTTAAACTTCCTGGGTGAATGCCTGCAGGTCGGGACCTCTTCAGGGTCCTGATGCACTATTGGGAAATAGCTCAATATTGACCACTGCTGCCATTGGAAGATCACAGATAAGGGGTGTGTACAGTTCAACAATATTACAAAGCACAATGCAGAGAGGGTGAGCACTTAATGTCATTGTAAAGACAATTGTAAGCTTATGCAGAAAGAGTGGGAGGAGGGAATTTGAGATTATACTCAGCTCATAATCTAGATTTGGAGGGAAGTGAGGGCAGAAGTGGCTGATCGAATGGTCTTAATCTTGGTGTTGTAGAAGTTGTAGTGGTTATTGTCGGAAGCGAGAGTGGACAAGATGGGCAAGAGGGTTTAAAGAATATGGTTTCACAGAAGGAGACCAGAAGTTGGGAGTTATCTTTTACTCCAAGGTGTCCTGCAATGGTTGTGGCAGAGTACAGGAAGAATGTCTTTCTGTAGTCCAGTCGGATTTGTTGGTGATTAGCTAAAACACCAGGCAGCCATAGACATTGAGGTCTGTGTCCCTCAGATTCAAGGGGACAGAGAAGAGGGCTGTATTGGGGAACTAACTGGGCAGAAGACAGCAATTGTCTTAATGGTAACAAAATATCAAAAGCTGCAATTGGGCAGAAATGAAGTCTTTCTCGTCAGCATTTGTTAACATGATGTGGGCATTACTGACAAGGCCAGCTCTTGTTGCCCAATGTCTCTAATTGCACTTGAACTGTGTTGCTTGCTAGGCCATTTTAGAGGGCAGTCCACAATACTATGGCCCTGGAGTCACATGCAGACCAGACCAGGGTAAGGATCGTAGATTTTCTTCTCAAAAGGACATTAGTGAACCAGATGGCTTTTCACAATAATAATCATTGGTAGTTGTCATGGTCACCATTGCTGAGATTAGCTTTATATTTTAGATTTAGAATTGAATTTAAATCTCACTACATGCTTTGGTGGGATTTGAGCCTGTGTTCCCAGATCATTAACCTAACCAGCCGAATTATTAGTACAGTAGTGTTACTTCTTGGTCACCACCTTGGGTTACAGAGTTAGGAACTTGAAGTGTTATATTTCATGACTGGGAAGAGTAATTTTCTGCAGGGATCATCACTGAACAAACTGGGTTTGGGAGAGAGTGAGAGGATATGGGTTGAATTGTGATGCATGCAAGGAAGTGGTCAGAGGTGGTCTTGCCTGTGATTGACACAGTGGCCACAACAAGGCCAAGGGTTGAGGAGTTCATATAGAGGGTGTGATTGAGAAGGGCAACAAACTCAGATGATGAAGAACTGAAAGAGCTGAGATAGTCACTGAAATCACCAAGAATAAGGGGTTGCTTACAGGAGAAGCTGATGGAGGAATCTGACAAAGATACTTGATTTATTTGATTTATTGATTGTCATGTGTATCTTGTTACAAAACACAGAGAAAACTGTTGTATAGTGTCGCCACTCTGGTGCCATCTTAAAACACAGAAAAATGAACCAAAACATAGAATATAAAGGCAGAAAAATGAAGAAATAAATGAAGTGTTCAACATTACCATCCTTGTTAAGTGCTCTGTCATGGGCGATGGGCCTAGCAGCTAGGCATGAGTCCCCCTCGTCATGCTGCTGCTGCTAGAACAAAACTCGGCACACTTGGGTGCCATCTTGCCTCCACCAACACCCTCTCCAATATGAGTCCTCGCTTGACCTCGCCAATGCAGATGCTATCGATGCTGCTGGGTACTGAACTGGCCCAAACTCGACTCTGCTGCCACCACGAGTCTGCTTCCGGACTACCTCACCGATGCTGCTGCTGCTAGTGCTGCCAGGTCTCGTACTGGGCCCAAACTCACCTCTGCCACCACCTCCATGAATCTGTGCTTGAAACAGACACTGCCAGGAACCCAAACTCTCCTCTGCAGCAGCAGCCATCCGTTGGCGCTAGGACCATCTCAACGATGCAGAAGCCACCGGGAACCCCCTCAGATGCCACCACCACGAGTCTGCACAGTTGGGCCCACTCACTGACGCCACCAAAGCTATTACCGAGCTCTTCATCAAGAGTTAAGTAAACTAAAATAGGAGAGAAAAAAAAAATGAGAAAAAAAGAATAGAAATGAAAAGTGGCCGGAGTGGACGAGTCCTGAGCTCAGAGCCCTTACTCCACCACCATCCTACTGGATATCTGATGGAGATAATTGGCATGGTGTTTCACTGAGTTGTAGAGGACCTGCATTTGACTTGAGAGGTGAGGGGTGTGGTGAATGCTTAAAGGAGGAGTAAGTGCCAAAGAGAAGTTTGTTTCTGAGCAGCACACCTCTTGCACTGTGGTATGGGCATGGAGGGAGCTAACAGATACAGACAGGCAGGGAGAATTCATTAAAGGCAGAGGTGACATCACCGCTCAGCCAGACTTCTGTTAAGGCCATGATGTCAAGGCAATTATCCATGATCATTGACAAGTACACAGGCATCATGGAGAGAGCTGTGCAGAAAGAAGGTGACAGTCGTTCTGCTAACAGAATCCACGGGGGCAGCGCTGGGAAGAATAGGTTTTAATATTGTGCACTTATTAATATTTTCTCATGTCAGTTTCTTCCTTATGGTTTATATTCAGCTTCATTGCAAATATTTGACCCCTTTTTTTGTTGAGCATAATTTCCCTTTGCTTTTAATATATATGCAATCATACAAAAACAAAAGAATCAGCATAGGTTTGCAGCAGATAATATATCACTTTATAATTACCTCATCAGTGACTTTAGTCATTATTGTTAGAATTGTAGAATCCGTACGGTACAGAAAGAGGTAATTTGACCCATTGAGTCTGCACCGACCTTCTGAAGAGCATCCCACCCAGACCCAGCCTCCAACTCTATCCCTATAAGCCTGCATTTCATAGATCATAGAAGATCATAGATTCCCTACAGTGTGGAAACAGGCCCTTTGGCCCAACAAAGTCCACACGGACCTTTGGCTAACCCACCTAGGCTACACATCACTGGACACAATGAGCAATTTAGCATGGCTAATCCACCTAAACTGCGCATCTTTGGACCGTGGGAGGAAACTGGAACACCTGAAGGAAAACCATGCAGACACGGGGAAAATGTGCAAACTCCACATATTCACCCCCGGGCTGGAATTAAACCTGGGTCCTTAGTGCTGTGAGGCAGCAGTGCTAACCACTGTGCTACTTACATATATAAAAAAAATTAAAAGTACTTTCTAATTTAACATTTCAAAGCTCCTCTTAATAGATAAGTTGGTATCCTCTGACTTCTGATGTGGTCTTATTGTAGGTGTATACATGGATTAGTATTGAGAATGGGACAAGCGCAGGAGAGCTCCTGCTTTTGAGTGTGACCCATTACCCGTCCAGTGGAAAGGCACATATACCAGCCTGGAAGGTGGACAGAACTGGGCTCCTTTAAAAACCTTCAGCAACAAATTGTCCACCATCATTTCATCAATACCAACTTGGATGAGGTACCAGAAATTGATGTACATCATGGAGGCAAACTGCTGGCAAAAAAAAAGTGAACACTTTTATGAGCAGCTGTAATTATCTCCCTCACTTCCGATATATCCTTCATTTCCATATTAATTCACTTCCATATATCACCCAGGAATTCATTCATTAACATGATTTGTGTAAACCATTTAATAATTCAGAGATAAAATCATTATCAGTGTTGCCTTACATTGCAACAGTGCCTACAATTCAAAAGCACATCATTGCTTTGGGATATCCCAAGGTTGTAAAAGGTGCTGTATGAAGACAGGTCTTTCATTATTAATGATATATTTTTCATCTCCTCATTTAAGACAGGACCTGTCATTAAAAGAAAGGAAGAATTACACATTGTTGAGACATTAATCTAGCACTTCTCATGACCTTATGATACACCAAAGGCTTTTACAGCCAACAAAGTATTTTTGAAGTGTAGTTACTGTTAGACTCTGGAGGACATTCAGCTATGTGTTGACTTTTACCCAAGCCTCCAGAACACAGTTCAGACTTGCAGTAAGCCTTAAAAAAGGATGCACATCTTGTCTCTGTCTGTGGCTACAGTCTCAGAGCCCTCGCAGTCAGAAATAGCAACCACCACAGCCTGCCACCAGAGATTTTAATATTCCTGGAATATTCTCCCCAACCGCATCATGCCGAAATGGTCCACATCCTTGCAAAGGAAAGCATAAAGCGGGCTCACCTCTGTGCTGCGGAAAGAGCGCTAAGTTTGCCATTGGTTAATAAAGTCGTAGAGTCATACAGCATGGAAACAGACCCTTCGGCCCAGTTCATCCATGCTGACCAACTTTCCTAAACTGAGCTAGTCCCATTTGCCTGCTTTTGGTCCATATCCCTCTAAACCTTTTCTATTCACATTTCTGTCCAATGTTTAAATGTTGTAATTGTACTCATGTCTACCACTTACTCTGGCCAATCGTTCCATTTACGTAACACACTCTGTGAGAAAATGTTGCACCGCAGGCCCCTTTTAAATCCTTCCCCTCTCACTTTAAACGTATGCCCTCTAGTTTTGGACTCTCCTACTCTGAGGAAAAGACCTTGGTTATTTACCTTATATATGCCCCTCATGATTTTATAAATCTCCACAAGGTCACCCCTCAGCCTCGTATGCTCCAGGGAAAAAGATCCCAGCCTATCTAGTCTGTCCTTATAACTCAAATGCTCCAGTCTTGGTAACATCCTCCTTTTTGCACTCTTTCTAGTTTAATAACATCTTTCCCAGAATTGTATGCAGTACTCCAAATGTGGCCTTACCGATGTCTTGCACAGCCATAACATGACATCCCAACTTCTGTATTCAATGCTCTGACCGTTGAAAGCAAGCGGCCAAGCACCTTCTTTACCACCCTGTCAACCTGTGATGCCACTTTCAAGGAACTATATACCTGCACCCCTAGGTCTTTCCATTCAACAACACTCCCCATGATTCTACTATTAACTATTTAAGTCCTGCCCTGATTTGTCTAATCAAAATGCAACACCTCGCATTTATGTAAATTAAACTCCATTTGCCATTTCTCAGACCATTGGTCCAGCTGTTCATGATTCCCTTGTATTCTTAGATAACCTTCTTCACTGTCCACGATACCACCAATTTTGGTGTCATCCACAAACTCACTAATCTTGCCTCCTATATTCTCAGCCAAACTGTTTTTATAAATGATGAACAACAATGGACCCAGCAGCGATCCTTGCAACACACCACTGGTCACAGGCCTCTACCACCATCCTTTGTCTCCTACTGTCAAGCCAACTTTGTATCCAATTGGCTAGCTTTCCCTGGATCCCCATTGTGATCTAACCTTACTAACCAGTCTACCATGCAGAACCTTGTTGAAGGTCTTTCTAAAGTCCATATAGACAACAACTACTGCTCTGTCTTCATCTATCTTCTTGGTCACTTCTTCAAAAATCTCAATCAAGTTAGTGAGACACGATGTTCCATGCCCTTCAGTCCTCCAAGCCTGCACCGACACATTTTGCCCTTCCATATTAAAACTGTCTTCATTTACAAGATATGTATCCCTCTATTCCCTTCCTATTCATGTATCCGTCCAGGTGCTTCTTGAATGCTGCAATTGTGTCTGCTTCCACCACCTCCTCTGGAAGTGCGCTCCAGGCACTCACCTCCCTTTATATGGAAATGTGCCTTGCACGTCTCTTTTAAACTTTCCCCCTTGCACCTTGAAACCATGTCCCTGGGTAATTGACCCCTCCATCCTGGGAAAAAGTCTCATACTTTCCACTCTATCCATGCCATTCACAATCTTATAAACTTCTATCAGGTCACCCCTCAATATTCTGCATTCCAGTGAAAGCAAATCCAGTCTATCCAACTTTTCATCATAGAATCCCTACAGTGTGGAAACAAGCCCTTTGGCCCAACAAGTCCACACTCACCCTCATAGCATCCCACCCAGCCCAATTCCCCCTATAACCCACCTAACCTACACATCCCTGAACACTACGGGCAACTTAGCATGGGCAATCCACCTAACCTGCACATCTTTGGACTGTGGGAGGAAACCCGGAAGAAACCCATGCAGAAACAGGGAGAATGTGCAAACTCCACATAGACAGTCACCTGAGGGTAGAATCAAACTGGTTTCCTTGTGCTTTGAGGCAGTAGTGCTAACCACTGAACCACTGTGCCGCCCCAGAGCTAAAGCCCCCCATACCAGGCAACATCTTGGGGAACCATTTCTGTACCCTCTCCAAAACATCTACATCCTTCTGGTAGTGTGGAGGTCAGAACTGTATGCAATATTCCAAGTGTGGCCTAACTAAAGTTCTATAAAGCTGTAGCATAACTTGTTTATCCTTATACTCAATGCCCCTTCCAATGAAGGCACGCCATAGGCCTTTTTTACTACTTTACCTACATGTGCTGCCACCTTCAGTGATCTGTGGACCTGCACACCCAGATCTCTCTGCATATAAATACTCCCTGCATATAAAGTACTGACCTGTACTTGACCTTCCAAAATGCATCATCTCACATCTGGATGGATTGAACTCCACCTGCCATTTTTCTGCCCATGCCTCCAAATGATCTATATTCTGCTGTATCCTCTGATAATCCTCCTCACAATCTGCAACTCCACTAATCTTTGTATCATCCGTAAACTTACTAATTAGACCAGTTACATTTTCCTCCAAATCATTTATGTAGACCACGACTGTAGAGGTCCCAGCACTGATCCCTGTGGAACACCACTAGACACAGCCCTCCATTCCGAAAAGCACTCTTCCACTGCTACTGCCTGTCTCCTATGACTCAGCCAGTTCTGTATCCATCTTGCCAGCTCACCCCTGATACCATGTGATTTCACCTTTTGTACCAGTCTACTGTGAGGGACCTTGTCAAAGGCTTTACTGAAGTCCATGTAGATGACATCAACAGCTTTTCTCTCATCAATTGTCTTTGTCACCTACTCAAAAACTCAATGAAGTTAGTGAGGCAAGACCTCCGCCGCACAAAGCCATGTCGTTTGTCGCTAATCAGTCCATTTGCTTCTAAATGCTTACAGATCTTGTCCCTGAGCATCTTTTCTGATATCTTCCTAACCACTGACATGAGGTACACAGGCCTGTAATTTCCTGGATTGTTCCCTTTTTAAACAATGGGACAACATTGGCTGTAGTCCAGTCTTCTGGGACTTCACCTGTGCCCAAAGAGGATACAAAGGTGTCTATCAATTTTCCAGCAATTTTTTCTCTTGCCTCCCTCAATATTCAGGGATAGATCCCATTAAGACCCAGGGACTTATCTATCTTAATACTTTTTAAGATGCACAACACCTCTTCCTTTCTTTTGGCAACTTGGCTTAGAAATTTGACACTCCCTTCCCTGAGATCATTCTCCACCAATTCCTTCTCTTTGGTGCATATTGATACAAAATATTCATTTAAGACCACATCTATCTTTTCTGACTCCACACATACATTCCCTCCTTAGTCCTTGAGTGGGCCAACCTTTTCCATGGCTACCCACTTGCATTTTACATATGTATATAAAGCCTTGGGATTCTCCTTAATCCTGTTTGCTAACAACTTTTCATGACCCCTCTTAGTCCTTCTAATTCCTTGCATAAGTTCTTTCACACTTTCCTTATATGCCACAAGGGTTTTGTCAGTTCCCGTCATCCTAGACCTTACGTATGCTTCCTTTTTCTTTTTGACCAAGGGCATAACATCCCTGGTCATCCAAGGTTCACATAACTTGCTGTACCTATCCTTCATTCTCGCAGGAACGTGCCACTCCTGAACTCTTATCAACTGCCATTTGAAATACTCCAACACGTCCAATGTGGATTTACCCTCAAACAACCGCTTTCAATCAACATTCTCCAGTTCCTGTCTAATATTGTTGTAGTTCACCTTTCCTCAATTTAACACCTTCCTATCCATGAATAATTAAAAGTCGTGGTGTTGTGGTCTCTACTCCCAAAATGCTCCCCCACTGAAACTTCACTCACCTGGCTGGGCTCATTTCCCAAAACTAGATCCAGTATAACCCCTTCCCTGGTTGGACTGTTTACATACTGTGTCAAGAAATCCTCCTGAATAGCCCTTACAAATTTTGACCCATCCAAGCCCCTAGCACAAAGTGAGTCCCAGTCTATACAGGGGAAGTTAAAATCACCTGCCACAACAACCCTGCTGTTTTTACATCCTTCTAAAATCTGTCTACATATTCTCCCTCTATCTATCGCTGGCTGTTAGGAGGTTGATCAGGTCCCAGGGATTTATCTACCTTTATGCATTTCATGACCTCCAGCACATCCTCTTGTGGAATGTTGACTCTTTTCAAGACATCACTATTTATTCCCCCAAGTTCCTGAGCTTCCATGGGTAAATATTGGTGTTAAATATTCATTTAGGATCTCACACATCTCCTGTGGTTCCATACATAGGTGGCCCTCATTAACATTTAAGGGGCCCTATTCGCTCCCTAGTTACTATTTTGTCCCTAATATACTTGTAGAATTTCTTTGGATTCTCCTTATCCTTATCTGCCAAAACTATTTCATATCCCCTTTTTGCCCTCTTGATTTCCCTCTCAAATGAATTCCTACACCCCCTATACTCCTCAAAGGATTCACTGGATCCTAGCTGTCCATGTCTGACACATGCGTCCTTGTTTTTCTTGACCAGAACCTCAATATCTCTAGTCATCCAGTGTTCCCTGCTCTTGCCAGCCTTGCTGTTCACACTAACAGGAATATGCTGATGCTGATCTCTTGTTATCTTGCTTTTAAAAGCCTCCCACTTGCCAGACATCCCATTACCTGTGAACAACCTCCTCCAATCAACTTTTGAAAGTTCCTGGCTAATACCATAACAATTGACATTGCCCTAATTTAGAACTTTAACTTGTGGACCAGACCTATCCTTTTTCATAACTATATTAAAACTACTAGAATTATAGCCACTGGTCCCAAAGTGCTTCCCCACTACCACCACAGTCACTTGTTCTGCCTTATTTCCCAAGAGGAGGTTGAGTTTTGCTCCTTCTCTAGTAGGCATATCTACATATTGATTGAGAACATTTTCTTGAACACACTTAACAAATTCCTCCCCATCCAAGCCCTTAACACTATGGCAGTCCCAGTCTATGTTAGAAGATTAAAATCCCCTACTATTATAACCCTATTTATTCTTACAGCTACCTGCAATCTCCCTACATATTTGCTCCTCAATTTCTCACTATTAGGGAGGGTCCATAGTACAATCACATTAAAATGATCACCTCCCTCTCATTTCTCAGTTCCACCCATATAGCTTCATTGGACAATCCCCCAGGAATATCCTTGCTAAGTACTGCCATGATGTTTTCCCTAATCAAAAACACCATTCCTCCTTCTCTCTTGCCGCCCTTTCTGTCCTTCCTTTAGCATCTATACTCTGGAACATTGAGCTAACAGTCCTGTCCCTCCATCAGCCATGTTTCAGTAATAGCTGTGATATCCCATTCCCGCGTTCCTATCCATGCCTTGAGTTCATCTGCTTTCTCTGCTTTCTCAGATCTCTTGTATTGAATAGAATGCAGTTTCAAGTTTGCCTTATGTTAAAACATCCACAGATAAAAACACAGTTTCTCATAGCCTAGAAGGATCTATCCCATCAGGAGTCGGCAAAACATTTTCTTCATAGCTTTGTCTCAATTGCCTCAGGCAGGTGTTGACTGCTGTATGTGTCCTATGCTGAAGTGGGTTAACAGTCAAACAAGTTCAATTGGTAATGACTGCAGAGAGGTATTCCAAACCAGAGCTGGAAGAATGGAGCACACAATAGTAGCAGTGTAAGTACAACCTGTTTAAGGGTGGCACGGTGGCTCAGTGGCTAGTATTGCTGTCTCATAGCACCAGGGACCTGGCTTTGATTCCACCCTTGGGTGACTGTACGTGTGGAATTTGCACATTCTCCGCGTGACTGGGTGCTTCAGTTTCCTCCCACACTTCAAAGATATGCACATTAGGTAGATTGACCATGCCATATTGCCCATAGTGTTCAGGATGTGCAGGCCAAGTGGATTAGCCGTGGGGAATGTGGGGTTACAGGGACAGGGTTGGGTGACTCTGGATGGGATATTTTTCAGAGGGTAGGTGTGGATTCCATGGGTCAAATAGCCTGCTTCCACATAGAGATAATGTCAACTCTGCGCCATGTAACTTTATACTTTACTTCTTAGATCTGTGCAGAGATGATATAATTTTCAATAAGTGTAAAAGGTTTTTCTTACAGTGTTTAAAACGTCTATCCCATATATACACATCTGGTTCCAGGGTTTTTTTGGTTCACATTTGTTTATTTTACTCTGAATCCACACACAGTCTTAACCATTCAAACACACTGCACATGAACTGTTGTAAACAGACTCTCAGAATCAAACTCAGAACAATTAAGAGCTACAGAGCCTATTTATCCTTTCATGAAAGGTACAACTGATGTCATTTGATTGAAAGTTGAGACTTTTGAAGGCTAAAAAAATTTCCAAGAAGTGGTGCTCCAGTGAAGTCGAGCATGGGATTTAGATTGAAACAAGAAGGAGAAATTGAGGGAGAGAAGTTGAGCTGCGAAGAAAAAGGTCCCAGAGAATAAGAAGGTAATTTCTCAATATTAAGGGAGAAATATTCCAATGATCAGATTTGTGTTAGTACATTCCGAACCTCTGGTGTAGAAGGAGGACTCTCTCAATACTTTTCAGGTTATGCAGCAGTTCAGGCCCTCCATTATGGACACTGAGGTACACAGGATATCCTCTGCTATAGTGTTGCAATATTGTGATATATATCCTGCAAGAAGGTTTGTTACAACTGTTCCCATGAATGGTAGGTGCTTAAGGAGAAAAGGTACAAAAACAAAAGTAATGAGTGAGTTTTTAAAAATTTCACCCGAATTAATGCAGCATAATATAGTTCAGTTACTATGATATTAATCTATAATGTAGTATTATTACAGTTATGAATCCAGCTCCCCTGATTTTGTTTACATTGAACATGGTGCATGAAACAAAGATAAATGGCTGTAATCAATGCCATTAGAACATCAATAACCAGCCATGTCCGAAATCCAATATAATTAATTGCAGAGGCTAGCCATATAAATTTATGTGATATCACCCTGAAAATCCATGCAATTGATTTTTGGAACAAATTATTCCACACTACAAATGAGCCTGAAGAAGCGAGCAATTTATTGCCCTATAACTGTCAACAAAATAATGCACTGTCTTATGAAAAATAATATTTATTGGCCATATTCTGAAAAGCTGAGCTGTTTTAAAAAGTGCTGCAAAGTTTCTAAACTGTAACATTTGGCCAAAAACAGTATGCAGAGATTTGTAACAGATATCAAAGCCAGATGTTCATATCTCAAAGAAAGCACCATGGAAAATTTGAAACCAGGATGTAAGTGTTTGGCCTCCCTTGTGCATTTTTTAAAATGCTGAGAAGCTGTCCAGATCAATGACTAAACTCTTTCGGAAGTAACACAAGCACTTAATTCATCATAATTCCACTGAGATTCTTTTATTATGTACAACAGATACAACAGACTACTGAGAAGATCTCTTCAAAAAGCCTTCTCCACATTTCTTCTTTTTACCCAAGCCATTGTTTATTTGTGAAATATGTTCTCGCTAAAATTCAAGAGTAATAAAGCCAGCTACAGCATCACGATCGTAACAGGTATGCCCTCAGAGAGGTCCTTGAACTGCAAATTTACATAGCTCCTGTAACTCTCCTCTACCAACCCTTTTAGCTTTCTAAGTATTGCAATGTACAAGTAACCAGCAGAAAAGCTCGACCTGAATAATATCAAAGCTTAATTTTATTGAACCAACAATTACTGACAGTTACTTAAGTAAAAGGTAATACGTTATTGACTGAAATACAGGTACAAAGGTTAAAAGTGGGCATGGATGAAGTAGGCAAATAAAAATGCAAGTAATATCAATCTGTTATCTTGTGGGCCAATTACTTTCTTGAAGGTTTCTCATTCTGAGGTGAAAGGTACAATTGTTGGAAAGCGTTTGGCTAATGGTAAAGCAAGTGTGAAAGGAAGGGCTTTTATAGTCAAACAATTGAAGATTGCTACGGTACATGCACTTAGTAGGTACTGCAGGCTTTGTGCAAGAAATAGGTTGCTTATTCCGTCACTAGTTATGTAGTTATGGCACTTACAAATTCCCTGGACTCTTTCAACAGAATGCTGGTATTGATTTCTAACAAGCTTTCTCCTTGTACTCCCTTGACTGAGGACTTCTTCCCTCTGATGCTGTCTCTGACAATTCTTCTTAAGGTTCTAACAAAATGATGCCTCATAAGTTGTGTTATTGCAACAAAAGCAAAATACCTGCTATGTTAACTTCCATAAAACATTGTTCCACAAAACTAAATCAATTATTCTGGAATTCTCTGTGGTGCCCTTCTCATCTCCTGCTTTTCTGAGACAATTTGAATTCTTACACTTTTAGAAGGATCAATTCTGTCCCAGAAGTAAAACAAAAGTAAAATATGCAAATGACATAAAATCATCTGACATATCTTGTACACTTCAAAGTGGAACTCCCAACCAATACATTATTTCCAAGTACTACTGGTGTCTTTTTTTTACTGGTTTTCATTATGGTTTACAAGGGTTCACCATAAGAACATAAGAACCAGGAGCAGGAGTAGGCCATTTGGCCCTTCGAGCTCACTCCTCCATTCAATAAGATCATGGCTGATCTTTTCATGGCTGCAGCTCAGCTTACCCACCCTCACACCATAACTCTTAATTCCTTTACTGTTCAAAAAATTATCTATCTCAGCTTTAAAAACATTCAATGAGGAAGTCTCGATTACTTCACTGGGCAGGGAATTCCACAGATTCACAACCCTTTGGGTGAAGAAGTTTCTCCTCAAATCAGTCCTAAATCTGCTCACCCTACTTTTGAGGCAATGCCCTCTTGTCCTAGTTTCACCCACCAGTGGAAACATCCTCCCTGCTTCTATCTTATCAACTTCCCTCATAATTTTATCTATTTCTATAAGATCCCCCGTCATTCTTTTAAATTCCAATGAGTATAGTCCCAGTCTACGTAGTCTCTCCTCATAAGTCAACCCTCTCAACTCTGGAATCAACCTAGTGAATCTCCTCGGCATCCCCTCCAGTGCCAGGACATCCTTGCTCAAATAATGAGGTGAAAACTGCACAGCTGTGGCCTCACCAGCACCCTATACAGCTTTAACCCTGCTTTTAAACTCAATCCCCCAAGCAATGAAGGATAAAATTCCATTTGCCTTCTTAATTATCTGTTGCACCTGCAAACCAACCTTCTGCAATTCGTGCACAATGACACTCAGGTCCCTCTGCACAGCAGCATGCTGCAACTTTTTTCAAATAGTCCTTTTTTACTGTTATTCCTGTCAAAATGGATGACTTCACGTTTATCAATATTGTACTCCATCTGCCACACCTTTGACCACTGACTTAAACTATCTGTATCCCTTTGCAAACTCTCAGAGTCCTGCGTGCACTTTGCTCTACCACTCATTTTAGTGTCATGTGTAAACTTTGACACACTACACATGGTCCCCAACTCCAGATCATCTACGTATATTGTAAACAATTGTGGTCCCAACACTGATCCCTGAGGCACACCACTAGTCACTGATTGCCAAGCAGAAAAGAACTCACTTATCCCCATTCTTTGCTTCCATGCTAATACATTGCCCGTAACACTGTGCACCTTTATCTTATGCAGCAGCCTATTATGCAGCACCTTGTCGAATGCGTTTTGGAAATATAGACACACCACATCTACTGGGTTCCCATTGTCCACTGTGCTCGTAATGTCTTCATAGAATTCCAGTAAATTAGTTAAACATGACCTGCCCTTCATGAACGCATGCTGCATCTGCCCAATGGGACAATTTCTATCTAGATGTCTGGCTATTTCTTCCTTGATGATAGATTCAAGCATTTACCCCACTACAGAAGTTAAGCCAACCAACTTATAATTTCCCATCTTTTGTCTACCTCCTTTTTAAACAGTGGCATCACATTTGCTGTTTTCCAATCTGCTGGAATTGCCCCAGAGTCCCACGAATTTTGGAAAATTACCATGAGTGCATTTGCTATTTCTTCCGCCTCTCTTTTTTAACCCTGGGATGCATTCCATCAGGGCCAGGAGACTGATCTACCTTTAGCTCCATAAGCTTGCCCAACACTACCTCTTTCATGATAATGATTGTTTTTCAGTCCTCACCTACCTTAGTCTCCTTGTCATCATTTACTGGCATGTTATTCGTGTCCTCCCCTATGAAGACCAACGCAAAATACCTGTTCAATGCCATTTCCTCATTTCCCATTATTAAATTCTGCTTTTCATCCTCTAAAGAACCAATGTTTAGCTTAGCCACTCTTTTGCGTTTTAAGTATTTATAGAAACTTTTGCTGTCTGTCTTTATATTCTGAGTTAGTTTACTCTCATGACCTATCTTATTTTTCTTTATAGCTTTTTTTGTGGCTTTCTGTCGAATTTTAAAGTTTTCTCTATCTTCTAGTTTCCCACTGGTCTTGGCCACCTCGAATGCCTTATCTTTCAATTTGATAGCCTCCCTTATTTCCTCAGATATCCATGGTTGATTACCCCTTTTTGTACAGTCCTTTCTTTTCACTGCTATATACTTTTGCTGAGCTCTTTGAAAAATTGCTTTGAAAGTCCTCCACTGTTCCTCAACTGTCCCACCATAAAGTCTTTGCTTCCAGTCTACTTTAGCCAAATCCTCCCACATCCTATTGTGGCCTCCTTTGTTTAAGCACGTGACTCTGGTATTGCATTTTATCTTCACACTTTCCATCTGTATTCTAAATTCACCCATATTGTGATCGCTCCTTCCAAGAGGATCCCTAACTATGAGATAATTAATTATTCATGTCTTATTACACAGGACCAGATCTAGGATAGCTTGCTCCCTCATCGGTTCCGTTATATACTGTTTAAGCAAATTATCATAGATACATTAAATGATCTCCCTTTCAAGGCTACCGTGACTGACCTGGTTCAATCAATCGACATGTAGATTAAATCCCCCATGATAATTGCCGTACCATTTTTACAAGTATTAGTTATTTCTTTGTCTATTGCCAGCCCCAATGTGATATTATTATTTGGTGGCCTGTAGAATTCATTGTAATTGATATTGACATAACTCTATCTGTCCGCTTTATTTAGCTGTAGTGAATCAACAAGGACAGTTATGACTTCTGGGAGCCAGGATTTTAGCAGACAGATTAGCGCCCTTTGCAAAACACAATATCTTGTAATGGCACAGTGAAAGCAGCAGAATGGCTACAATGTACCCCATCTACAAGGCCAAATTTCTTTCTACATTATAACAGCCAGTGAATCATTGATTCATTTTCCAAAGGCCCTAAGAACTTTGAGAGGAAAGGAAAACAGCAACTCAAGCCTGTGTAAGTAATTGAAGTCAATACCTTGGTACAAGAATTGTTTAAAATCTTAATTACCCTGAAATTACCTATGAATAATTAAGTGGATTTTCTTTCTGATTCAAAGTAGATTGGTAAAATCGAAAAATATTTCTTCAAATAAAAATAATCCCATGCAACTTTCTACTCTACCAATAGAATATCAACAAATCCAAAATAGGACACACTCAGAGATTGCCTTCGATATTACAGATTAGTAAGTGTCATCTCCTAGATTGATTTTGATTGTCAATTGAGGTTTAGCATTTTTCAGTGTACCTTTGCCTGACTAGCCTTGGGTTTTTTTTTTCCTCTGTTTCTGCCTTTCTCAGCAGCCACATAGCTGTGGGAAATTTGACGTTGGGAGGTTTGGCAGGGTGGTGATGTGAGGAATGGATTAATAATGGAAGCATTGGGTAGGATGCTCCAGTGATCATCTTTGTGGTGCAGGTTCTATGGACAGCTCTGTTTGTTATTGCTATCCACCAAGTTTGTATGGTTTAATTCAATTGGTAAATGGCCAACAGGAAAGGAGAAGGACGGAAAAGGCAGAAGGGGGAAATAGGAACAAAGTCGAACGGAGGAGGGGGCAAGTAGAATAGAGAAAGACAAGGAATGGTGGAAGGAAATTGGGAGATGATGGTGGACGAAGGCACATTTCTGGACTACCCAGTCACCTTAACTCACTTTACAAAAATGAATTACTTTTGATATCTAGTTGCTGTTATAATACAGGAAACATGGAGGGAATTTATACACAGAAAAGTCCCACAAACAGCAATGCAACCAAGACAAGATAACCTGCTTATTTACTCAAGTCGATTGAGGGCTAAATACTGAGCAGGACACAAGGGAGAACGCCTATATTGTTCTTCAAAATAGTGCCATGAGTTTTGTTTTTATATTCAGCCAAGAAGTTGAAGACAGGTTTCAGTTCATTGAGAAAGCAATGTCTCCAATCTTGCAGCACTCCCTCAGCACTCCTGCAGTGGATTAGTCTTGATTTTGTACTCAAGTCCTGGAATGGAGCTTGAA
This sequence comes from Rhincodon typus, assembly GCF_021869965.1. Lineage (NCBI taxonomy): Eukaryota > Metazoa > Chordata > Chondrichthyes > Orectolobiformes > Rhincodontidae > Rhincodon > Rhincodon typus. Next base: position 80,438,062 of record NC_063336.1, on the reverse strand, counting down.
CCTTGAACTCTTTGATGCAGAGGTGAGAGCATTTTCTACTAATGCAAGAAGAGGTGATGTTTCATGGACAGCTGCTCTTTCTTAGAGTGGATGGGAAGCTTAGGCGCTGTCAAGAGCTGGACATGAAGGAAAGAGAATTCAGATTAGTGTGGATAGATCATAGAATCCCTACAGTGTGGAAACAGGCCCTTCAGCCCAACAAGCCCACACCAACCCTTGGAGCATCCTACCCTGACCCATCCCCCTATAACCCACCTAACCTACACATCCCTGAACACTACGGGCAATTTAGCATGGCCAATCCACCTAGCCTACACATCTTTAGACTGTGGGAGGAAACCGGAGCACCCAGAGGAAACCCACGCAGAAACAGGGAGAATGTTCAAACTCCATACAGACAGTCACCCGAGGGTGGAATCGAACCTGGGTCTCTGGCGCTGTGAGACAGCAATGCTAACCACTGAGCCACTGTACCTGGAACAGAGGAACAGAGACATGGTTCAACCAAAAATCCGGATGTGAGACTACCAAGCAGTAGGTGGGTACCGCAACCAACGCTTAACTACAAATTATCTGACCATAATCACATTGTTGTTCTTGGGAGCTTGCTGTGCACAATTTGGCTGTCACATTCTCATAATCATAGAATCACTACAGTGTGGAAGCAGGTCATTTGGCCCATCGAGTCCACATCTAAAGATCATTCCACCCAGATGCATCCCCTACCCTATCACCCTGCATTCTCCATGGCTAATCCAACTAGCCTGCACACCCCTAGACACTATGGGCAATTTGGCATGGCCAATCCACTTAAGTTGCACATCTTTGGACTGTGGGAGGAAACCAGAGCACCTGGCAGAAATCTATGCTGACATGGTGAGAATGTGAAAACTCCAAACAGACAGTCTCCGAAAGCTAGAATTGAACCCGTGTCCCTAGTGCTGTGAGGCATCACTGAATTAATCACTGAGTCACCATGCCACCCTACAACACAACAGCGAATATGTTTCACATAGTACTACACTGTTTATAAAGCACTTGGATTATGCCCTGAGGTCAGAAATGTTACTGTATAAATATAAGTTCTTTCTTGTTAAATGTTACAGATTGGAGTGAAATGAACAGTGTTGGAGGATGTGCAAATGGTGCTTGCACCAGGGTAGATGTTGGTAACTTTCTCCTTTTAACAACAGCAAAGGTAAAAAGAGAAAGAACAAGCAAAATTACCAATAAAGACAAATTTGCATTGATATTCTTTGAACAGATTTTGTATTTGTCGCCCAAACTCTGGCTGCCACTTAAGGCACAAATGCTAGCGATCACCTTGGTTACCAATACAATAGGTATACCTATCATGCTGTTTCATGTTTATTTGCTAGGGCCTACCTAGAGCCTTGATCCATCCAATATGAAGTAAAATTGGATTTCATTTCAATGTCACCTCTTTTGCAATTGCAGGTCCACATCTCAGAGGGGTGAGGTGATGTTCACATCATCTATAGCTTTGTTTCAGCTCTATTGGTTTAGGAAGTGTTGCCTGCAAGTCTAGACCTCACAATCTTGGGAGCTTTTTTTTTTAGAAGGGTCTAGACCTGAATCTTCAGCTTTCCTGCTCCTCTGATGCTGCTTGGCCTGCTGTGTTCATCCAGCTCTACACCTTGTTATCTTAGACCTCACAATTAATGCTTAATTCCCAAACCTCAAACAGTGTAATTGTCACTTCTTTTGCTGATAATGTAAATTCGTCATAGCCATCTGTTTTTAGTCAACAGAAATGAAAATCTGGTGGGATGGACAAGTAATTTGACATTTCCAGTTTTGCAACGTATCATAAAATCCTCAAAGTTCTCTTATAAGAGGGTGACATTCAAAATAAGAAAAACAATTTTCATAATGTTACTTCACTACAGGGCCAAAAATCACACGACACCAGGTTATAGTCCAACAGGTTTATTTGAAGACACAAGCTTTCGGAGTCTTGTTCCTTCTTCAGGTGTCAGTGAGAGAGGTGGCATCAGACACAGAATTTATAAGCAATAGATCAAAGGGTCATAGAACTGATGCAAATGTGTTGAACAAACCTAAGATGGCAATTAAATCTTTAATCAGTTAGAAAGGATTAATATGCAAATTCCAGAATTTCTTTTAAGTCACTGCCCTGAGATAACTAAAGGTTTATCATTTTCCTCAGTATGCCAGAGGTGACATCCCAGGTCAGAATGCATTTTGGGTGTGAGGCCTTGTTTAGAATCTGGCTGTGTATCAACTTGGAGTCAGACTGGTTTTATTTCCGAAGTAGGAATTTATAAAATGCCACATTAACTGCCTATAGATTGTGTGCTTTTTGAACAAAATCAAATTTATCTGCAATTACAAATCTGCAAATACAAATTCACCCCATACATTTATATGTGTGTGTGTGTGTGTGTGTGTGTGTGTGTTTGTGTGTGTGGGACAGAGAGAGAGACAGAGTTTGTGTGTGTGTGTGTGTGTGTGTGTGTGTGTGTGTGTGTGTGTGAGACAGAGTTTTTGTGAGTGTGTGAGTATGTGTGTGTGAGTCTTTTTGTGTGAGAGAGTGTGTGTGTTTGTATGCATGTGTGATGGTGTATAGTGTGTTGGGGTCACCTGTCGTCTGACATGAACCCGAGACCCTGGCTAAGGCTGTCCTCATGAGTACTGAACTTGGCTATCAGTCTCTGCTCAGTGCCTCTGCGTTGTTGTCTTTCCCGAAGTCTACCATGGAGGACAATTACCCGAAGATCCGAGGCCAACTGTCCTTGACCGCTGAAGTGCTGCCCCACTGGGAGGGAACATCCTTGTCTGGCGATTGTCGTACGGTGTCCATTCATCTGTTGTTGTAGCATCTGCATGGTTTTGCCAATATACCATGCCTTGGGGCATCCTTGCCTGCAGTGTATGAGATAGACAACGTTGGCTGAGTCACATGAGTATCTGCCGTGCATGTGGCGGGTGGTTTTCCCATGTGTGATGGTAGTATCCATGTTGATGATCTGACATGTCTTGCAGAGGTTGCCATGACAGGGTTGTCTGATGTTGGGGTTGATGTTGTCCTGAAGGCTGGACAGTTTGCTGCTGTCTCTCTCTCTCTCTCTCACACACACACACACACACACACACACACACAAACACACACACACACACACACACCTAAATCTAAATAGCATCATTTGAAGGAGGCGTAGGAACTGAGACACCTGAGAATTCATGTATACAAAACTTTAAAGGTGGCTGGACAATTAGAGAGTGCTGTTAAAAATTAAGTTTAGTGATCCAGGCTTCATTTGTAGAAATCATAGAGTATAAAATTAAGGAAATTACACTAAACATTGTGGTATGCAAATTATTTGCTGCTTTTCTCACATTAGTAAATGCACTTCAAATGAAATTGAATTTCTTTAAAGAGCAGTGGGACATTTTGAGACTTGAGGTTGTAAAAGGTACTATGTAAATGCAAGATTCTTCTCCACCTCCACCCCCACATCTTGTTAAGAAAAAGTAATCAAACCATTGAGTCCACACGGCCTCCTGGCATTGAAACCACATTCCACTTCGCTCTCCATCCTGCCCAAAACACACTCTCATTCTGAATAATCAGAGCTATCTTTGCCTTCAGGCACAACTTATTATCCTATATATACAAATTTATCAATTTTCTGGAGTTGCCAAGGAGTATTCTGAATTCTGCTATGAGCAACACAGGAGACAAAACACAATGGAATGAAAAAAGTAGATGTTTATGTGTTTTTTTCTTTGAACATTTTCAGACATTGGTTGGAAAAAAATGGCATGGGTGGGGAGAGGCTGTTGGAATGGGCCTGTTGACTTGAGGCAGGAAGTACTGTTACAAATCCTCCAGGAATACATCCAACCACAGTTAGCCACTGTGTATTTGCATTGTAAATATTCAGTTTGCATCTTCCTTAATAGAATTTTCTTTTGATTGAGTGGCTTGTTAGCTGCTTATGAAACATCAAGCATCATTATTATAGTTTATTGAAATTGCTGGTTAAATTTCACTGCTGCCAACAGAATTGATATCTGTGGAATTGTTTACTTAGAGACAAGTTCCCCCAATACTTTCTCACCTGCAATTTCATAAATTGTGTGAAAGTTGCAAAGAAAATAATTACTGACTTATCAAACGCAACGCATTATTCTCATTGAAGTTATGGACATGGGAAAGTAACACTAACACTTTAAGAATTGGTGATTATTTGTACATATTAAATGGCAATCTAACAAAGCAACTCAACCTTAAACTGTTACTCCTCCATCAATATTCTGTCCTCTGTTATTCCTTTTCAGGACCATAGGACCAGGACTCAAGTGTTCAGCCTCTTAGGCCTATTTGACCATTTAATGGAAACATGGCTGACCAGTACCCTCAGCTGTATTCACTTGCCTTTGCTTCTTTTTGCCTGATGCCCTCAGTCAGCAAAAACCACTTTATCTTAAATCTAAAAAGTGGTCACTAGTATTTGCATACTGTTGGAGCAGAGAATTCACAAATTTTAGCATCCTTTCTGTGAAGAAATGCTTATTCATTCCCTTCTTAAGGGTCTAGTTTAATTTCAATTCTATGTCCTTTGTTCTTGATTTGTCCACCACAAGAAATAATTTCTGTTTATCTACCATAGTATGTTGTTTTAGCATTCTAAATTTTGATCAGTTCACTCCCCAAGCTTCTATACTTAATACTGAAGTAGTTTGCAGCAATACTCGGGCAATATTCAGGCTTGACTTGATAAGTGGCAAGTACCATTCATGCCACACAAAATTATCAACAGGAGAGAATTTAACCATCATCTCTTGATGTTCAACAGCAGTACATTGCTGAAATCTGAAAGTACAAAGATGGAGGTCGTTTGAAACTTAGGAACCATTCAGTAAATTGGGCAGCTTTTGTGGAGAGAGAAACGATGTCAACATTTCAGACCTGAGAATTTTTATCAGAGCTGAAAGATGTTATGATGATGAGTGCAGAGCCAGGGAAAAGATTGTGCAGGCAAAGGGTGAAAGGTAAACATTATTGAGCCATGGTGATGAAGTGATGATCAAACTCAGATTTTACCTGAGTTTAGTTAGAACATAGATCTGATAATATCAATCAGACATTGATTCATCAGATGACTGATACAAATTTCAAGAGACTTTATCCAGCTGAACTTTGAAGATTAAGGCACACCATTTTCCTTTTGTCTGTTTAGTGTTGCACAGTCTTCTCATACATTAAGGATTGGTGGGACTTGTAAATTATTTGTGAGGAATCATATTTCGGAGGGTTCATCTTCTTTGTATGGCACTGCCCTTTTCTTCATCCTCTCCAGCTTTTTAAAAACAACAATGGTATGAAACAAAAGAAAGATAACAAAGCCACTTATGCTTTGATTAATGTAGTCTTTGCGATTCTTGATGTCTCTTGCGCATCTCACGAGATTTGCTTCATAACTTTGTACCTTAGAATTAGTCAGATCAACAGCGATCAAATCGAATGGTAGAAAAGGCTTGAAGGGCTGAATGGCCTACTCCTGTTGCTATGACTATTTACTTTTAGTTCTTAAGGTTTGAGTGTAGAGCAACATTTTTTAGGGTTCTTTTTCTAAAGTATTGTTAAATATTATCTTAAGGCTAGCAGTGACAGGAGACAGTCAGCACACATGCAGCTTATGGTATTAATTGTTTCACTGCCACTATAGTGAAACGTAGATTATGAACAAATAAGGTTTCTAGAATAAATCAACCAGAAATATGTTAATTAAGGAGATACAGTATATATATTTTCATTAGTATGGAAGGCTGGGCAGGATTTTTAACACATTGGTATCTACATAATACAATACACATTTCAATGTCCCAGAACACTGATCTAGCCTAATCTATTTGTTGACTCAAAATGCTATTTTTCATTGCCAAATAAGTATTAATGAGCTAATCTGAATGTGTTTTCTGCATGCTTTGTATTTCATGTTGAAAGTTTCACTGGAGAACCTGAATAGAAGTGACCTCACTCAAGATGAAACATGAAAGAAATTAATTTCCAACAATTGATTGGAAACTTTTCGTTGCTTGTTTTTAACAAATGAAACAAACTCAGAACAAAATTTTAGCCCATTTAACATACCAGTGAATCCCTGAGATGTCATGAACTATTTGTAAGTTATGATTTTATTTATCTTGTAAGGACAATGAATAAAAGATTTTATGGTAATGCATTCCTCCACAATCACATATTTTCTTGGTGGGAATTGTACTTGCATTTCTTGCTAGATCTGATAAGGTCAAATACTTTTTTTCTCCCTTCACATCCATGACTGTCTGATGGTTCTGCTAGTCTCTGGTTGCATGTATTGCTGGAGCAGACATTAGGTGAGCACCTATCCTTAACTGTCCTGTCGTGAAACTCCTGCCACTGGGCACTCTCTGGCTGGATTGCCCTCCCCTAGCCCAGTGGAAACTGAATAGATTCAATGATTGGGATCTTATAGGGGTCTGAGTGAAGTGGCCTGTGGCGAGATGTGTGATAGAAATGGATGACAGGTGCAGTGAAGCCTATCAGAACATTGAGATCATCTTGCTCGATCATTTGTGCTTTTCGCAAGGGGCCTTGTTTGTTAAACACCTTGTTAACATCACAACTTGGCTCATTAATATTCAGTCTCCCACCTTACCAACCTCACCAAACAAGTCTGGCATTAATATAACTCAACAAGGAAACCAGAGTACTTACCTGGCTGATTGAGCTGGCCACTTGATCCGAAACATTTCAATATTGGTTACCACCCAACAATGTCTCAGGACATGTTCCATGGGCACTAGCTGAATGCACTGCTCCACTGTAGACATTGTCATCTGGAATCCACCAACCCATCACAACCATTTTGTCACTTCTACTGTGCAGTGGCAGTATACTCAAAGCATTGCAACTAGCATTGAAAGACTGCAGTGTGATTCTTTGCACACAGGGGCAGACACCCAGCTCACATACTGCATTAGGCTGTATCTCAGGGCTGTTCAACTGCTTTCTTATGACTCAGTGCCTACTTGCAAGCTCACATCATTATGTGCCTCGCTGTGCCAATCAGTGCAGTCACACAACTAGACGGCTCGCATTGTTGTTAAGCAGTCCTCAGTCTACAGGGCACTCACCTTGCTGTGCAGAAATGTGCCACATCAATCTCAAATGTGCCAGTGTGCCAGCAGCTTATGCTGCAAACACACCGAATGTGCAGTAAGCAGGCATCCATGTATTGACACCTTAGTGGAGTAGCAATCAATTAAGTCCATGGATGTACCATCAGTCAGAGATCTCAGCATAGTAAGTCAATGGCAGCACCCCATACCAATCCAGGGATTGGCCATGTTCAAATATCGAGTCAGGGTGTTCTTGATGATGGGGTCCGTGCATCTGCAATCCAGGCAGTGTGCCATGGTCAGTCCATTGGTTCTGTAATGGCCAGTCTGAGGGTTGGGGTAATACATTTGGCACCAGTCAAGGGTCTTGGGATGTCTTGACTAGTGTTGTTCAATCATGATGGCAGTCAAGAAAGTAGGCCACAGTCAGTCATTGCAATGGGAGATAGATAATGTACAGCAAGGCAGGATTGGAGAAGCACTGAGATCCCAAATTAAGTAGCTAGTAGTTGTTATCAGGATAATTTGATTTGTGCTCACAGTATAGATACTTCATTCCAACAGCCTCCTCTCCATATGACCTAGACTATTCCCCTCAGAGACTGAATTGTCACCAATCAAATAATCTTTTTCTGTTGTGTTGAATTTGGTCATGAGCGATTCACATTTGATGAAGAAAATCTAATTCCCGTGGTTTAGTTCTGCAGCTTTGGGCTTTCAGTTAAAATGAAGATAATCACATCATTAAAAAAAAATTCTGCTCCCACTGCTTAACTTATGATTTAATTAACACTTACAAAATTGCAAGTTGCAGAAAAATATTCTGTACATATTACTACCTGTTAAAACTATGCCACCTTTTTTGTTTCTATGTAATTGTGAAATCTATTGAAATATCTTCTGTGTAACTTACCATAAAAGCAAGGGAGAATTTGAGAGCAACCCATCAAAATGAAAGTTGATTTAACTGATCTGGGCACAAATATTTGAGACTTAATTTCTGAAAATCGCATTTCTGATCTTAAAAGTTAGGTCAAGACATGCACTGAGGAAGAAAGCTCTTCATCCATCCAAAGAAGTCAAAGGGTTAAGACAAATCAGGACCCATGTGTTAATGATGAAGTTCAATTGAAGGTATTTTACACAGCAGCATCAAAACTGGTGCTTTTTATATTAATGTATATACACTTTCGAAAAACAAACTAACTAAATTACTGAGTGACAATCCCTTAATGAGGCTCTACTAAAAACACAGGTGAGAAGAAAACATTTTTGAGGGGAAGGTAGCCATATTTAAATTAATTGAAATTAAGTTCATCCACTTCACTAACACCTTCCACCCCAACCTTAAGTTCACCTGGACCATCTCTGATACCTCTCTCTCCTTCCTGGACCTCTCTGTTTCCATCTCTGGCAACCACCTGGAAACCGATATCCATTTCAAGCCTACTGACTCCCACAGCTACCTAGAATACACCTCCTCTCACCCACCTTCCTGCAAAAAGGCCGTCCCTATTCCCAATTCCTTCGCCTCCGCCGCATCTGCTCTCAGGATGAGGCATTCCACTCCCGAACATCCCAGATGTCCTCGTTTTTCAAGGACCGCAACTTCCCCTCCACAAGTGGTCGAAAATGCCCTCGACCGTGTCTCTCACATTTCCAGCAACTCATCGCTCACACCCCCTCCCCACAATAACAACCAAAACAGAATCCCCCTCGTCCTCACGTACCACCCCACCAACCTCCGGATCCAACGCATCATCCTCCGACACTTCCGCCATCTGCAATCTGACCCCACTACCAAAGACATTTTTCCCTCCCCACCCTTATCTGCTTTCCGGAGGGACCACTCTTTCCGTGACTCCCTTGTCCGCTCCACATTCCCCACCAGCCCCACCCCCCCCGGCACTTTTCCCTGCAACTGCAGGAAGTGCTACACCTGCCCCTACACCTCCCCCATCACCCCCATCCCAGACCCTAAAAAGACCTTCCACATCAAACAGATGTTCACCTGCACATCTGCTAATGTGGTATACTGTATCCGCTGTTCCCGTCGTGGCCTCCTCTACATCGGGGAAATCAAGCGGAGGCTTGGGGACCGCTTTGCAGAACACCTACGCTCGGTTCGTAACAAACAACTGCACCTCCCAATCGCGAACCATTTCAACTCCCCCTCCCACGCCTTGGACGACATGTCCATCCTGGGCCTCCTGCAGTGCCACAATGTGCAGTGCCACAATGATGCCACCTGAAGGTTGCAGGAACAGCATCTCATATTTCGCTTGGGAACCCTGCAGCCAAATGGTATCAATGTGGACTTCACAAGCTTCAAAATCTCCCCTCCCCTGACCGCATCCCAAAACCAGCCCAGCTGGTCCCCGCCTCCCTAACCTGTCCTTCCTCCCACCTATCCCCTCCTCCCACCTCAAGCCCCACCCCCATCTCCTACCTACTAGCCTCATCCCGCCTCCTTGACCTGTCCATCCTCCCTGGACCGACCTATCCCCTCCCTAACTCTCCACCTTTACTGGCTCCAACCCTGCCTCTTTGACCTGTCTGTCTCCTCTCCATCTATCTTCTCCTTTATCCATCTTCTATCTGCCTCCCCCTCTCTCCCTATTTATTTGAATCCCCTTCCCCATTTCAGAAGAAGGGTCTATACCTGAAACATCAGCTTTCCTGCTCCTCTGATGCTGCTTGGCCTGCTGTGTTCATCCAGCTCTACACCTTGTTATCTCAGATTTTCCAGCATCAGTAGTTCCTACTATCTCTGTAACATATTTAAATTAAAATGTGAGTTGGGGGAAGATAGTGTACTTCAGCCCCTGAAGAACCCGTTGGCCATAGAATGCCTAAAGCATACAAGCAGAGTGTGTGTGTTCCTGCTCCACGGACACTCAAATCGGGATGTATCCGCAGAAGAATGACTGGTAATCAGGACTAACAACTCCCTCCATGGCCTGCTGCCCGGGTCTGTTGATGGCCAACTTGCCTAGCAGCAGACCTTTGAGGGGGTCCTCCAACCAGTTCCACCAACCCCATCCCACCCCAACCTCATGCGCTGGGTACCCAAAGATCAGAAGCAGGGAGATAATGTATAGAGTGCATTGTCATTTGGCAATTTGTGTATTTTTCCAGATTGGAGTCAGTGGGACGAAGCTTGAGAGGGTTCTACATCAGCTAATCAACCTGTCCAAACAGATTAGAATGAAATCTAAACTACACCTCTTTGTGTGTTGTCCTGCAGCATAGTATAATTAGCAGTTCCATCAGGCTGAATTAGACAGAGAGTGCTTCATTCTTTGTAATGAAGTGAACTTTATCCCAATTTGATTTATTAAATAAAGATGTTAGAATATTGCAACATAATCTAAAACAATACAACATAGTAGAAAAGAAGATAAACAATAAAACAAACTGAACACAGCCTGCAATAAAAGTATGTAAGGACAGCCAATAAATTGTGACTGACAAATTGAACTCATGCTATCTGTAGAATTCCTAAATTTTATCACTCTACCATTGGTAGTTATATCTTTAGTTTCCTGGTTTGCAAGCTCCTGTATTCCCATCTTAACCCTTTCTGTCTCTTCTATTTCTCTCCTTTCTTTAAAACACTCCTTGAAACCTATATATTTTGCAAAAGTTTTGCTCAGTTGCCTTACTGGCCCAGACCATCTGAGGAGGGACATTGATTGCTAGACTGCTGCTTCACGTGGACTTTGATCAACCTTGAACACTTCTCCTTAATTCCTGCTGGGTTTTCCGAACCCAGCTTCTCCAGGAGCAGTATGCTCATTGGGGAGCTCAGCTGAAGTACTGTTGCAACTGGGGGCAGAGAGGACGTGTACCCCTTTCTACGACATTAATATCCATATGTTTAAATGTTTCAGGGGGAGGGTAGTATTTAGGTTGTTGGGCTTGAGGTGCAGTGAGGGGACTGAGGAGAGAGATCAGGGCTGGAGATGGTCCAAATGAGTACTTGGGGATAGAGGTTGGCAGTTATAACTCAAGAATTAGTTTAGCCTCTTTATACACAATATTTCCTGGGTAACTGCCTGGTTAAGAACACTGGAATTGTCTAACATCACTCACTCTAGCTTTAGGTCAGAGGCATGCTGTGGAGATTTCTGGGGAGAATTGGGATTTCATCGACATTCTGGGATATTCAGACTTCCCACACATTCAGCACGTGGGATATTTTCGAGGCCCCAAAGTGCCACTTTGGTCATTTGTCAACCCTCCAATGAACTGGGGGCCGGAACAGTTCGCTCAGTGCCACATTGTGAGTGGGCAAAGATCTGACAAATGTCGTAGGGCATTTTTACTGTGTCAAAGATACTATCAATATATATGGGAACACCACCACCTTCAATTACCCCTCCAAGCCACTCACCATCCTGACTTGGAAGCATATTGTCATTCCTTCACTGTTGCTAGGTCAAAAATCCTGCCCAGAGCAGGTCGACTGCAGCGGTTCAAGAAGGCATCTCAATACACCTTCTCAAGGGCAATTTGGAATGGGCAATAAATGCTGGCCAGCCAGCAATGCCCACATCCCAAAAATGAATAAAAAAAAAGCCCTGTTCGTGTTGAAAAGTGAAGAGAAGCCTGTGCACAGGCAGCTTTTCTTAATACTGGATCCATGAGCTCATCAATCTTGCAATAATAACTAAGTATTCACTTACAGACTACCAAATCCAGACATGATACTTTGTGCAGCAATTGTGGAGGAACTTCCTATTCCACATTTAAAGCATATTCACCAACCTATTTTGTGCAGATTGAGACCATACAATGAGATAGCCAGCGAATGCTGCCTTCCAGAATTATGTCTTTAAAATGTTAAGCAGTCACCAGTAAATTACATGTATCATGACAATATTGTTCACTGACTGGAATAGAACACAACGTTTATTAGAAGTTCCTTGATGATAAGTAGATGCCTGAGGGCCTTTTGATTTTTGCATGTAGATCTGTCTGATGCACATTGTGATGTTTATGAACCTCTGTGAGCACACAATCCACAGCTGTAAGGACAGCTCACTGAGTTAGCAAGGTCACAAGCTTGGATTTCAGATCGCTGGCTGAGCCTTGACTACAGCTTTGAGATATTACACGGGTTCTGCCTGAGTAGATATTAACAGAAAGCCTGCCTGGAACCACAGGTTCCCAGATTCCTCCTCTCTCTCTCCTTCTCTCCCTGATACTAATAGAGAGGCTGTGGAAAATGAAGCAGCGATTGTGGAAGCCCGCTCCAATACATACAGGAGGGCATATCCTGATGGTCCTGGTGACTAAACCATAGCTTGAGAACACCACTGGTCAACTCCATGACATCTGTGTGGTGTCACTATGACATTTTTGTCAAAATTCATTAACAGGAGTTGGACATTATTGGCTGGGCCAGCATTTAGTGCAAGGTGTTAGTGTGCCTCCTTCTGGAGCCACTACACTCCTTATAGTGTAGGATTGTCAGGAAGACAGTTCCTGGATTTTGACGCAGCGACAGTGAAGGAACAGTGATATATTTATCAGTCAGGATGGTGTGCGGCTTAGAGGGGAATAAACAAGTGATGATATTTGCTGCCCTTGCCCTTCTAGTGGTAGTCATTCTGGGTTTGGAAAGCGCCATCAATGGAGCCTTGGTGAGTTGTTGCGGTGCATCTTGTAGATGGTGCACATTGCTGCTACAGAGTGCCAGTGGTGGAAGTAGTAACTGTTGAAAATGTTAGTTGCGTCGCCAGTCAACTGGGCTATTTTGTCCCGAACAGTGTCAATGCTGTTGCATGTTGACTGTTGTTGCTGATACATTGTCCTGACACAGTTGGATGGTTGACTTGTTATCTCCAAAAACTAGGTCTGGTTCTTCATGGTGGCAGGAATGCAGTGACATTGTCCTTTCCTTTGAGCCAGGAGACCTGGGTTCAAGTCCCATTTACTCCAGCCTGTCTTCTCCTCAGGCTGAAGACAGTATGACTCCTGCCAGAAAATGGGCATTCACTGAGATAATGTTTGGACAGAGTGGCACACCAATTGTATGTTAAGAATCAATATCTCCCTGTACCATTGGAAAAATACATTCCATTGGCAAAACCACAAGCCTGGCTTTTCTTGGAGAGAAAAATGTCAAACTCTCCTGCCCTTTTAGATGAAGTGATTGACAGTGCACATTCAATATATCACCTGCACATTCCTGGGATGATCTAGTCACATTGAAGTACATTTAAATATTAACCTTGATGACCACCCACAGCATCATCTTTTGCCTGAAGCAGGTCAGTCACCTTTGTAAAAATTTGATAGGATAAGCCACTGCATAAATGATAAACTCTCACTGAATTTCACAGCCATCTCATAACCTTTCATGCTCAACCACAAATCACAAAAGACTTGCATCCATATTCAGTGGTGAATAGAGAATACAAATGGAATGTTGGCTTTATTTCAAAGGGAATAGAATATAAAATGGAGGGGGTGGGGGTGGTGTGGTTGATAAAGGTATACAATACACTAGTGAGACCACAGTTAGAATACTGTGAACAGTCTTAGGTCTCTTATCTAAGGAAAGATATGCTGGTATTGGAAGCAGTACAAAGAAGGTTCACTGGGCTCTTCCCAAGTATGGAGGGACCTTCTTATGAGGAGAGGTTAAGTACATTGCATCTGTACTCATAATATAGAAGAATGCAAGTTGATCTCATTGGAACATGTAAAATTCTGAGAGGATTTGACAGGGTAGATGCAGAAAGGTTGTTTTGCCTTGTGGACGAACCCATGGACCTGAGGGCATAATCACAGAATAAGGAGTGGCACATTTAAGACAGGTGATGAGCAATTTCTATAATTAGGAAAGGAATCAAGGGTTACAGGAAAAAAGCTGGAAAGTGAAGTTGAAGGTGAGCAGATCAGCCATGATATCAATGAATGGCAGAGAGAACTCAATAGCTTGAATGGTCTACTTCTGCTTTTATGTCTCATGGTTTTAATAACATCTTAAGATTCTTGCCATGAGTGTATTCACAGAAAATCTGACACTGAGTCAGATAAAGCCAAAAACCAAACTCTTGGTCAGGAGGTTAGCATTTAAGGGGGAAAGTGATATAGAGAGGTGGAAAGATGAAGGGGAGAGATTCCAAAGGTTAGGACCCAGGGAACTGAGTGCAGCCTAACAATAATAGGATGATTAAAATTGGGAATGCTGGAGAGACCAAAAGGAGAGATGTGCAGATACATTACAGGATTACAGGAGTGCACTAGAGGCTATAGGAAACAAGAATAATGCAGCCATGAAATGATTAAGAACAAGTGTGAGAATTTAAAAATAGAGGCATTGTTTAGCCAGGAGCCAATGTAGGTCAGCAAGCAGAGGGATGACAGCTGACTGGGAATGAGAAGGATGGATGACAGAACTTTTGATGATCCTAAGTTGGTCCTCAAAGTCTGAACTTGGCATTCTAATCAAGAGTCTATTGAAATAGTCAAGCCCAGCAATGCCAACGTATTAATGAGAATTTCAAGAGCAGGTGAACTGAGGTAGGGCCAAATCAGGATGTTAAGGAGCGGGAAAAAGGCAGTCTTAGTTATGATGCAGATATGGACTCAGAATCTCCTCTCAGCATCAAATATAACTCAAAAGTTGCAAGCAGCCTGATTTAGTTTCAGGCTGTTGGCAGGAAGAGGGTTGAAATCCACATGGCACAGAGATTGTATGGGAAGTAAAAGCAATGGTTTCAGCCTTAAGAATTAACTGGAAGAAAACGTTTGCTCATTCAGTATGGAATGTCAGACTATTTGGATGGCACGGTGGCTCAGTGGTTAGCATTGCTACCTCACAGCACCAGGGACCCAGGTTTGATGCCAGCCTCGTGCAACTGTCTGTGTGGAGTTTACATGTTCTCCCCTTGTCTGCGTGGGTTTTGCCTGGGTGCTCCAGTTTCTCCCACAGTCCAAAGATGTGTAGGCTAAGTGAATTAGCCATGGGATATGCAGGGCTACGGGGATTGTGTGGGTCTGGTTGGGATGCTCTTCAGAGGGTCAGTGTGAACTTGATGGGCCAAATGATCTGCTTCCAGACTGTAGGGATTCTATAATTAAGAAACTGTGGAGGATGAACTGGGAGAGGTGGCGGTGAGATGGAGGTGGGGACTGTTAATATATCTGTAACAACTAATGTTTTGCTTTCAGATAATTTCACTGGGACATGTAAGTTACATGAGAAAGAGGCCAGGGATTGATCCTTGGGGAACCCTAGGGTTAATATCATGGGATCTGTAGATCCAAGTTGGCAGCAGAGTAGGACGCTTCAGCTGGAACTTGTCCATTTGTTTTCTTTTGTTTTCTCTCTTTGTTTCCTCTTTTGTCTTTCTTTATATCTGCTCTTCTCTCTTCTTGACCTTCCAGCCTCAGACCTCAAGGCCTTGGAACTCCTGGCCTCGGAACTCCTGGCCTCCGACCTCATAGCCTCCGCTCAGACCAATTCTCTGTCCTGTTCCAGTGACACCTGATATTGTATAGTACAGTAGAAAAAGCCTGGGGCTATGTCTCAAAGACCTCCATTCAGGGCAGTCTGCTGTCTCAGTACTATTTCATTGTGAAGCTGGGCTAGCGTTTCTCGAAGTTTAGAGACTCAGAGAGAGGAAGATGCACTCGGAAAAATAGCAAGAATAATATTTTGCTTTTGTATAGCATTTCTAAGGTAGTAAAACAAATACTTCATAGGGGCAAGATCGAGCAAAATGAAGTCTTGTAAGGAGTGATTGGTACAGGTGATCGAAGGTTTGGTCACAGTAGTAGGTTTTAAGAAGTGTCTTACAGGGAGAAAGGTCAGGCAGGGAACTGTGGGGCTTGGGGACCAGGCAGCTGAAGGCAAGGCCAGCTGTCTGAGGCTGGTGGAAATCAGGAATGCGCAAGAGACACAAATTGGAGGACAGCAAATGCAGGGCTGTAGGGCTGGAAGTGACCACAGAAATCAGGAGGGCCCATGGCTATGGAGAGTTTGGGACATGAGAGCAACCATTTTAAAATAGAGACATTGGTGTACTGAAAGCTAACATGAGTGAACAAGCAGAGCGCTGCTTGGTGAATAAGATAGTTCAGATTCAGGAGTTTTGGAATGACCTGAAGCTTATGTAGAAGGGAAGAATGGAGGGCTGCCTAGAGGAGAGTACTGAAATTGTCAAGTCTGAAATTATGAGAGACATGGATTCAGAATCTGCCAACTAGAGAGAACTGGAAGCAGAAGTGGTTAAGTATATTCACACAGAAAAAAAACATAATTATCTACCCCCAGTGACAGATTAGTTTTTTTAAAGCTATTTTTAAACACAGCTTCTAATGAGGTCAAGGATTTGTTGAGCGTCAAGATTCAGGAAGCATTCAGAGACACTGGCTATACTAATGGTCAATGAGTGTTCAACAATGTGATTTTTTTTTTGCGATAATCCTTTAATTTTGTTTTTCAGACCTAAAACAAATGATTAGATTGACAATCTCATTACTCCCACAGAGTGCAAGTAAATGTATTCAATTATACCCAAAGTGTGTGTTGAATTATCAACCTCTGTGTCTTGTTACCAACTATTTGCTGAACATCTTCTGTTCATTAGCTTCCATGTACTATTGTTCAAAGGCTGAAAGAAAGTGTGAAGGTAAGAATTTCCTTTCATTTTTAAGTTTGTTATGAGATTGGTGTGCTTTAGTGAGGCTGATTTCTGGTTGCCCACCTGACTATTAGTCCAATTTCACTGGTAACATCTTGCCAATAACATATATTGTGTTTGGGCCTGCTGTGCATTTGTGCAGCTGATACTGGTTCCCATAGTAACTTAGTTCTCAGCTGTCTACAACTCTACAGATGCACTCACTTTAACATACTGATCCATCCAAGCTAGAATGACAGCAGTAGCAACAGTCCAGGGAAATAGTGTTGACAACGCTCCAGGAGCAGTCTGGCATCTACAGCAATTAAAGTTTAAGGGGTTCTTCTTCCCTCTTCTTTGAATATTATGTTATTACGTAATGTGGAGTCAGAAACAGAAACAGAAATTGCTGGAAAAGAAGCTCAACAGGTCTGGCAGTATTTGTGGAGAGAAATCAGAGTTAATGTTTTGTGTCCAATGAGTATTCATTAGAACTTATGTGGAGTCAGTTTACAATTCTCTTTCTAGAAAAGGCAATGAATGGTGAGATTATAGGCCTGTTGGACATTCATTAACATGAGAATGTGGGTGGGGCAGTTGGTCATAGGGTCTCATGCAACAGTTCCCCCAGGAATATGTTCAAAATCAGAGCTGGCAACACTACCTCCTAACCCCACTTGGTTAAGATTTAATTATTCTTTTGTAGAACATGGGCATTGATGGCTAGCCAGCATTTACTGCCCATCCCTCGTTGCCCTTGAGAAGGTGGTGGTGGTGAACTGCCTTCTTGAACTGTTACAGTCCACCTGCTGTGAGTTGACCCACAATACCATTAAGGAGGGAATTCTAGGATGTTGACCCAGTGACAGTGAAAGAACAGCGATATATTCAATATATTTCCAAGTCGGGATGGTGAGCAGCTTGGAGGGGAACTTGAAGGTGGCGGTGTTCCCATATATCTACTGCCGTTGTCCTTCTAGATGAAAGTGGTTGTAGGTTTGGAAGGTGCTGCCTGAGGATCTTTGGTGAATTTCTACAGTGCATCTTGTGGATAGTTCACACTGCTGCTACTGAGCGTCGGTGGTGGAGGGAGTGAATGCTTGTGGATGCAGTGCCAATCAAGCGGGCTGCTTTGTCCTGGATGCTGTCAAGTTTCTTAAGTGTTGTTGGGAATGCACTCATCCAGGCAAGTGGGGATTATTCCATCATACTCCTGACTTGTGCCTTGTAGATGGTGGACATGCTTTGGGGAATCAGGAGGTGAGTTACTCACTGCAGTATTCCTAGATTCTGGCCTCCTCTTATAGCCACTGTGGTTATGTCGTGAGTCCAGTTGAGGTCAATGGTAACCCCCAGGATGTTGATAGTGGGGGATTTAGTGATGGTAACACCGTTGAATGACAAGGGGTGGTGGTTAGATTGTCTTTTATTCATGATGGTCATAGCCTGGCATTTGTATGGTGCGAATGTTACTTTCCACATGTCAGCCCAAGCCTGGGTATTGTCCTGATCTTGTTATAATTGAACATGGACTGCTTCAGTATTTGAAGGGTTGTGAATGGTGCTGAACATTGTGCAGTCATCGGCGAACATCTCCACTTCTGGCTTTATGATGGAGGGAAGGTCATTGATGAAGCAGCTGAAGATGGTTGGGCCTAGGACACTAACCTGTTTTATTGTTAACACTTGCTACTTCAGAATTGGTCAGACAAGGACATAAAAGGCTGGTCATTAACAATTTGGCACTCAACAACACCAATGTGTAAAAGAGAAGGAAGCTTGAGGAAAAACCCTTTCTTCTGGAGCATGCATGTACTCCAATGGAGGGCGCTCTCCCTACAACATCTGCTCACCTCTCCACCACTGAGTTCTCAATGGCTCGTCGCAAAATTCCTATGCATTTCTCGTGCAGATCCCAAGAAATGTTGAGTCCGTGTTTCTCAGCTGTAAGAGTAGGGTGGGTATGGCACAGTTCAAGCTTATTTGGCTCATCATTCCCGTACAAACTCTTCTATCATGAGAGTCCTCCTTTGTATTGGCCTGAAAATTTTTCCTGTTCAATTCCCATATGATAGATGGAGTAAGGAATGTCATCTGTTGAGAATTGCATGTATAACCTTCAACATCACCTGTGCTGAATTTTATTATGGAATATAACCTTTCAAATATGAAGAGAAATAAAGAGTTCAATCACTGTAAAAGGAAATATGTTAATTACACAGTGCCATCTGATTCATTTGGGAAGCCACTGAAATGAACGGGGTTCTTCATTAAGAAATGTAAGGCATTGGGTATTATTAGAAGTGCCACGGACAGTGTGAATCGTCTAGGGAAAGCCGCTGAGTGAATGGAATTCATCTTTAAGGCTGCAGGATGAAGGAATTTTTTCTATAAAGTCAGGCAAGGTGGCAAATTGTTCACTTTGCTCACAAAAAGGCGGAAAATCTTCTTTATAGCCACAGGAGGCAGAAGCCCTCAATTTTAGCTGTCAAAAGTGGAAAAGCTTCCTTTCTGAAAGTTATTACCACATCAGCTTCCACCATCCTTTCAGGAGCGCATTCTAGATCATAACAGTTCAAAGTGTAAGGCATTTCCTTTAAGCCAATGATCTTGAATCAGAGTCCTTTAGTTATTAACTCTCCCAACATGGAAATATTGTTTTTGTGTAAAAAAAAAGTTGCTGCACAATTACAACAAAATGAATATTGTCCTTGTATTTCAAGGTCAGTAATTCAACATCTCTGTGATTGGACGGGTTTCTAAAATCTTGAGGGAATATTTGTCCACAAGTTACACACTGCAAACATGCTATAACTTCACTCCCAGTACTATAACTGCCTGCATGTTTGCTTAATTTGGCGCATGTAATTATAAATTTATGGTTTTTGTTCACACATCCATGTCCTTGGAGTTTTTTTCGTGATTGATCATCACTCTGACAGTTTTCTCATTTTGAAGCTCATGATTTAACTGAAAATTTAATGCTACTTAATATTTTGTTGTTTGGATTTACAATGATTTTTGGCTTTGTTCTTTGTGACTCCTTTTCCTCCTGCTAAACTAACATTATTACAATTTACATAGAGAAAAATTTCACCTAAACTGAGAGTGTCTACATTTCCATGCCTTGGGCATATCATAAATGCGCACCAATAAGGGATGGGTGTAATACCCACACAAACAAGCACATGAATTAGGAACAGGAGTAGGGCCTTTGGGCCCTCGAGACTGCTCTGCCATTCACCAAGATGATAACTCATCCAACTGTTTCACATTCCTGCCTACCCCAATAACATTTCCCCTGCTTGCTTATCAAGAATCCATCCACCATTGCTTTAAAAATATTCATGGATTCAGTTCATATGCCTTTTGGAGAAGCGATTCCTAAATACTCTCATCTCAATGTGTGAAAAAATTCTCCTCATCCCTGTCTTAAATGGGTGACTCCTCATTGTTAAGCAATGTCCCTTTGTTCTGGATTATCCAAGAAAAGGAGGTAGCCTTTCTCTGTTCATCTTATCAAGACCTCTCAGGATCTTATATGTTTCAATCAAGTCAACTGTAACGCTTCTAAACTCCAATGGATACAAGGTTATTCTGTTCAACCATTCCTCATTGGACAACTCACCCATTCCAGGTATAAGTATAGTTAAAGCCAAAAGAACTGCAGATGCTGGAAATCACTGGAAGCAAGTATAAAGGTGCAGCAAGCAATTAAGAAGGCAAACGTAATGTGGGCTTTTATCACAGTTGAAAATTTTGAGTAGAGGAGTAAAGATATTTGCTGTCATAATTTGCTGTTTTGTATTGAGCCTTTTTGAGGGTGCACCCAGAATATTATGTTCAATTTTGGACCCCTTAACTAAGGATGGACAGATGTACCACATAGAGAGTGCAACAGGGTTCACCAGATTGATCCATGGGAAGTGGCAGAGCTGTTGTATAACTACTTTACTTCTGTCTTCATAAAGGAAGACAGAGATAATTTCCCAGAGATACTGGGGAAGAAATGGGGTGCAATAGTGCTGGGGAAATGAATGGGACTGAAAACTAATAAACCACAGGTCCTGATCATGTATATTTCAGGGTAAAAAAGGAAATGCCTATGAAAATACTGGTCTCTTACAACGACCTGAGAAGGCAGGTGGAACCCTGATTTAAAATTTCACTTGGGAGCCAGTAAGGGAAAAGATTAGTCTCTGTATGAAGGAGAGAAGGGCCTCTACTGGCTTTCTGATTGCTTTATGCCAGCCATGTAATTTTATAGATTACATACTTAGACAGGGAGCCATCAGTTCCAAAGTCTTTAGCATGAAATGGTTTGGAGTCAGCCCGTTGCTATTTTTGAACAATAGTAAGGAAGGTATATTATTTATACAGAATTTCAAGCATCATAATTATGACTTATATTGTTTCATACCCTTAAAATTGTTAACATTTGAGTTAGATGTAGCTTAGGTATTTTCATTTTCATGAAGACATCTATCACTGGAACTTTATTACGTTGATGGCATTTTGTTTATATTAATGCTATTCACCCATAGATAAAAGCTATGTTGATTCATGTACTTTTAATAAAATTTGAAATGTATCATTTTGATGGCATTTCTTTGAATTTAATTCCATCCCATTTACATCAAATTACTTTCTTAACTTATCTTCATTTTTTAAGTCTCCTCATTACAGCAATGGAGTGTCTCATTGTGCTTTACTCGGACTAAGTTGCTAATCGGTACCCCATAGTACAGCCAATGGTGGTTAGTGAATATTGCACTTTGTAACTATGGGCTAGTGATTCCACACCGGAGATAACTTGACATCTTCTGTTTTACTGTGACCAAGTAAATCAAATTCCATCATACTGGCAATTGTTCTGTGAGAACTGTACATGACAAGATAATGTGCAAGACAGCACTCAAGAAGCTTGACACCATCCAGGGCAAAGCAGCCCACTTGATTGGCACCACATCCACAAACATTCACTCCCTCCACCACTGACACTCAGTCATAGCAGTGTGTACCATCCTCAAGATGCACTGCAGAAATTCACCAAAGATCCTTAGACAATATCTTCCAAATCAACAATTGCTTCAACAAAGGCAACAAACACTTGAGTACATCACCGTTTGCAAGTTCCCCTCCAAGCCACTCACTGTCCTGTTAGCTGTTCCTTCACTGTCACTGGGTCAAAATCCTGGAACTTCCTCCATAACAGCATTATGTGTCTATCTTGATCATATAGACTGTAGAAGGTTATGAAGGCACCTTCTCAAGGGCAACTAAGGACGGGCAATAAATGCTGGTACAACCAGCTGTACCTTAGTCTGGAAATGAATTTAAAAAGTCATACAAACAACTGATGAAGTAACTAGTCAGTTAATCTGCTTTTGTGAACAAAAACAAACTTGCTGGAAAAGCTCAGTACGTCTGGCAGCATCTATGAAGAAAAAGAGTTAACGTTTCGGGTCCAGTGACCCTTCCTCAGAACTGATGGTGGCTGGGAAAACGTCAGTTTATATGCAGAAAATAGGGAGGTGGGTGGAGTAGGGAGTAAACAATAGGATAGAGCCTAAAGAGAGAGAAGAACAGTTGGACAGACAAAGGTGTTAATAACGATCAGGCTGGTAGGATGAATAGTTGTTAATGGAGACTATTAGTGACTAACAACAGGTGGTGTGTAATGGGAGGCTATGGGATAACAAGTCTTGGTGTGTGGGGTCGGGGACTGGAACATGGGAGAGTTTAGGCCCTAAAATTATTGAACTCATCTTCACAGATGCTGCCAGACATGCTGAGCTTTTCCAGCAACTTTGTTCTTGTTCCTGATTTACAGCATCCACAGTTCTTTCGGTTGTTAATCTGCTTTTGTGAGTTGATTGTGGGATAAATATTTGCCAGGTCACTTGGCAATTTCTGCTTCTTGACAAAATAGGATCCTTGTGGGATCTATAATGTTGGAAGATAGAACCTGAATTTAACATCTCATCTGAAGGACACCACCTCCAATGGCACAGCTCAGTAGTGAAGACACCTATCTCTTGAATGCACCCAAGTCCTTCGATTGAGTCTTGATCCCATGTTCTTTATCTCAGATGTGGGAGTATCACCAATGAGGGAAGAGACTGCATCATAACCTAGTGACTTACTGATATTGTTTCTTCATCTTCACTCACATGAAACTGATATTAAATCTTTATTTTACTTATATCAGTGATGTTTGGATATAGCAGAGACAATGATTTTGTTTTAATGGCAGTTTGGTAGGAAGAACAGAGACACAGACTGTTTTCTAAATGGGTAAAGGGTTCAGAAATCTGAAGCACAAAGGGACTTAGGAGTCCTAGTTCAGGTTAACATGCAGGTTCATTGTGGCAATTATGGCAGCAAATGCAATATTAACATTCATTTCAAAAGGGCTAGAATACATGAACAGAGATGTACTGCTGAGGCTGTATAACAGTCTTGTCAGACTGCATTTGAAATATTGTGAGCAATTTTGTGTCCTTTATCAAAGGAAGAATGTGCTCGTCTTGAAGGGGATCCTGAAGAGGCCTCTACCAGTGTGATCCCGGAGATACAGGACTTGTCATATGAGGAATGGTTGAGAATTCTAGGTTTATATTCAATAGAGTTGAGAAGGAAGATGGTGGGGGGTATCGCATTGAAACATACAGAATTTTGAAAGGCCTGGATAGAGGATTTGGAGAATATGTTTCCACCAGTAGGTGAGAGTAGGGCCCAAAGGCACAGCCTCAGAGTGAAAGGATGATCCTTTAGAACTGAGATGAGGAGGATTTTCTTTAGCCAGACGGTGATGAAGCTGTGGAACTTAATACCACAAAGGGCTGTGGAGGCCAAATCACTGAGTGTATTTAAGACAGAGATCGTTACATTCTTGAATATTAAGGACATCAAAGGTCACAGGGAGAAGGATAGAGGCCTGTGAGTAGTGATGTGCCACCAGAACTGGTGGTGGATCCACCGCTTTTTGTCATTTATATAAATGATTTGGATGTTGATATATGAGGTGTGGTTAGTAAGTTTGCAGATGACACCAAAATTGATGGTGTAGTGGACAGTGGAGAAGGTTGTTTCAGAGTTCAGTGGGCCCTTAATCAGATGGGCCCGTGGATCGAGGAGTGGCAGATGTAGATTAATTTAAATAAATGTGAGGTGCTGCATTTTGGAAAGGCAGATCAGGGCAGGAGCTATACACTTAATGGTAGTGTCCTGGGGAGTGTTGTTGAACAAAGAGACCTTGCGGTGCAGGTTCATAGTTCCTTGAAGTTGGAGTTACAGATAGGTTAGTGAAGAAGGCATTTGGTGCACTTGCTTTTATTGGTCAGTGCATCGAGTAAAAGAGTTGGGATGTCATGTTACAGCAGTACAGAACATTGATTAGGCCACAAAAACAAAGTTGCTGGAAAAGCTCAGCAGGTCTGGCAGCATCTGTGAAGGGAAAAACAGACTTAACGTTTCGGGTCCAGTGACCCTTCCTCAGCATCGGAGGTTGAGGAGTGACCTTAAAGAGACTATAAAGTCATGAAGGGCCTGGATAGAGTGAATAGCCAAGGTCTCTTTCCCACTAGGGGGCATAGATTTAAGGTGAGAGAGAAAAGATATTAAAGGGACCTAAGGGGCAACGTTTTCACGCAGAGGGTGGTGCATGTATGGAATGAGCTACCAGAGGAAGTGTTGGAGGCTGGTTCAGTTGCAACATTTAAAAGGCATTTGGATGAGTATATGAATAGGAAGTGTTTAGAGGGATATGGGCCAAATGCTGGCAAATGGGATTGGATTAATTGAGGATATCTGGTTGGCATGGACAAATAGGATCGATGGGTCTGTTTCTGTGCTGTAAAATTCTCCAACTTTATGACTCTAATTGGATTGGGGAACATATCAGCCATGAATGGATAGGCCAAATGGCCTTTTTCTGCTTCTATATCTTATGGTCTTATCATTCCAAGAGAAATAAATTGCTGCACCAATTTGTTAATTATTGTACAAAACAATTATTTATTTGGTGCATACACAGTGAAATGAAGCACAGCAGCTTAATAATAAGCTTGTTCTTACCTCACTGATTATTAAAACTAAAGAGAGAAACCCATAAGCAAAAAGTCCATTGGAAATACATAAGAAAGAAATGAAAGACTTGTTGTAAAGAATTCCTTTCAGGACTTCAGAATGATCCGAGGCATTTCACAGCCAATAAACCACTTTGTAAAGTGCAGTTCACTGGTTTAACTGAGGGAATTGCAGCAGTTACACTTTGAAAATGGGAAAGTTCCCCAAAATGGCCAGGTATCCTGTTATTGTGTTGTTCATTGAGGGAGGAAATGCTGATCACAGGCAACTGGAGAGTTCAACTTTAAATAGTGACATGGTCATGACAAATGGGGCCATCCAAAAGCTGGAAGTGGATTACTTGATTGATCTATGGATAAATAAATTGTATTGGATGTGGGTATTAGTGGTAAGTACTGCAGTTACTGCATAGAGGACAAGTAAGTGTCAACTACATTGCTCTGGTTTTCAAGTCACATGTCTGCCAAGCAAGATTGGCAGATTTCCTTCCCAAAAGGACGATAAAAACCAAATGGATTTTTACAATAATCGACAGTGGTTTTATGATTTGATTTTGATTTTATTTTCATGTGTATTTTCCAGTAAGAACACAACAAAATACAGTGAGAAGCTTTCATTTGTCACCTTGAAATGATGTCATTTTGCATAATTTAAGAATAAGGAAAAAGAGAAGAAAAAATGAAAGAGAAATGAAAGGCTTGAAAAGAGCCCATCAGTTCTGAGCCAGCTCATCATTGTAAATGACATCTGTGCCACCATCCCTCTGCCACTGCTTCGCACCATCTATGCTGGACCCAACCAACATTGAAGCTGCCAATTCTCCGGCGCCACCTTTGCTGCTGGGTCGATACTCCTTCGCCACTGCCTCACTGCTGCCTGCACCAGACCCACCAATGTCAGAGTCGCGCCTCTCACCACTGGGCCCACCTCGTCGATGTTGCCATGATGCTCTTCTGCCACCGCTTCAGTGTCAGATCCAACCAACAATGAAGTCCCGATCCTCAGGTGCCATCTTTTGTCACTGGGCCTGCCACACCGACATTGCCTCAACTGATGTGGCAGCCATCAATTCCAAGCCCTGTGCTTGCTCCAGAAAAATAAGGAAGGGCTCATTCTCCTCTGTGCCGATCCCAGTTGAGATCTGGACCATGGGCCTGCTTGAGGTCTGTGGTAGACCAACCCTAGGTCCACGCTCTGGACCTGGCTCAGACTGCTCAAAGTCAGCACCCTGGGTCTACTCAAGGTTCGTGTCCTGGTTCCGCTCTCACCAGTGCCGATGCCATCGAAGCTCAGAACAAGGTAAGTAAATGAAGAAAAAAAGAGATGGAAAAGAAAAATAAAAGCAGTCAGAGTGGATGAGTTCCAGCACAGGAGCCCTACTCCGCCAACATCTTGGACCAGAATGGTCACCATTACATTAGCTTGTTATTCCAGATTTTTATTGAATTCAAATGACACCATTTGCTGTGGTGGGATTCAAACTAATATTTCAAAAGCATCAACTAGATATTCTAAATTACTTCTCCATTGACATTACCACTCCACCCTCTGAGAGGTGGGTACATGAAATTGCATTTTCCAGAATGCCTCCATCAGTATAAACAAGGAACTACTTGACCTTGCATGGTCCCAAAATATTTTCAACCAGAATTTTCCAACATCACTTTATTGACATTGCACCTAGATCTGTTATAATGGAGGAAAAGTGCCAATGCAGGAAACCAAAAAGAGCAATGTGATCCAATAATTTGTTATACTTGACTGAGGGATAAATATTGGCCAGGACTTGAGGGAGAGTTTACCCTGGTCTTCTCTAAAATAGTACCTTGGGATTTGTACCCATCTGAGGGTGTCACTTCAAAGACTTATCAAAAAGACAGTGCCATTGACAATGTAGCACCCCTTTAGCACTACGCTGGAAGTGTAAGCTTAGATTTTGTGTTCAAGTTTCCATGAATGTAGTGGAATCCACTAACTTAAAGGATGAGACTTTTACTAACTGCAAACTCATGGACTATAGAATATTCTGTGCTTATTTCTCCATGCATTTCAGTCCTGCCCTTTCCACTTCAGTTACTTGCAAAAACCTCCCATTTTCAATTTCAATTTGTCAACATCAGCATTCTCTTTCTCCCTCTTGCTTTAACTCCCTCCATTATTTCTTGAGTCACCTCATTTACCGAGTTTTTATACCTTTGAACATGACTAGGTTGCCTTTTCTTGATTGTATTCACTAATGATTTCTCCATATCCACACCAGGCTCCACCACAGAAGGCAATGGAGGCCAAGTCACTGAGTGTATTTAAGACCGAGATAGATAGGTCCTTGATTAATAAGGGGTTAAAGGTCACAAGGAGAAGGCAGGAGAATGGGGTTGGGAAATATATCAGCTGTGATTGAACGTTTGAGACTTTTTCAGATTTCTTGTGTTGCCTTCAATTGGCCCCCCTGATTCTTTTCCAGAATCTCATTTCATGACTTTCTAGCCGAAGGATGTCTTCTTTTCTGAGGTCTTTGCTTCAATGCTGTAGAACAAGATACTGCAGGTCTTGAGAATGTTTTTCTAAAGGTTGCTATTCATTCTTATGCTTAGCAATTCTTTTTATTTGAAGAATGTTGTCTTTGGTATCACTGTTTAGACTGATATCTTTATGACAGTAGTCATCTTCTGGCAAGATGCTTCCTTAGCACTGAAAGTTTGATACACACCTATTGTTCACCCTTTATTGTGCTCCCTTCTTTCCTATCACTACTACCCTGAATCTTTAGAACTGTTGTCTTTTCATCTTTGTACAAGTTTTTGCTGCCTCATTTATTCTATCCATTAGTATAGACTATAGTTGGCAAAAGAAAGGATGGAAATCCAGTTCAAGTCAATGTAAATGTGGAAGAGAGCTGGATTAGTCTTTAGAAACTCGCAGCAAAGAAGAGACTATTTGGGCCATTACTGTAATACTGGTTCTTTGGAACACCTAGCCATTTATTCAAATCTTGAACCATTTCTTTGATTCCATGTGGAGTATTTTATGTTCCCTACCAGCAGATTTGAAGACACGTTGGGGGTGGGTTGGGATCTGTAAAATTCCTAGACTGGTTTTCACATCAACATCCTATCCCCCCACCTCTCTGCAATTTTACAGTGAGATGGGTGACGTCCACTTTGCTTCTCCCATATATGACTGACCTTAAATCGCTAGTTAATGACTGCTCGCAGTCAGTGTTCCTACCTCATCTCAATTTTCAAGTGGGCAGGAAGAGCTCAAAGGCAAGGGTTAGCCCCTCAGGTTTTGGGCAGGAAGGGAGATCGATAACTCTGTTAATAGTGTCCTTTCAGTATCAGGCACCAGCTCCTCCCCCATCACATGGTCTGCCCCGATGGCTGCTCCCTCATCCCCAATCTCTCCATCATGTAAATGTGGAAGAGTGCTGGTCTGAGTTTACCAAGAATACAGCAGTCATTTTATTATCAGGATCTCCACTCATGAATGGAGTGACCGACTAACAAGATATATCACACACCACTTGACACTTGAATTTTCTTGCCCAGTGCTGTGAATACTGCACCAGTTTTTTGAAATCACTTACAGAGCATTGTTGTGAGGTTTGCAAAGTAATGTTGAAGCTTTTCCAAAGGATGGAGATGGTTTACAGTAGAATACAAGATATCTCAAGTGTAATTCAGACAAGCGCAAGTATAGAACATAGAACATAGAACATAGAACATTACAGCGCAGTACAGGCCCTTCGGCCCTCGATGTTGCGCCGACCTGTGAAACCTATCTGAAGCCCATATAACCTAAACTATTCCATTATCATCCATATGTTTATCCAATGACCATTTAAATGCCCTTAAAGTGAGCGAGTCTACTATTTTTGCAGGCAGGGCATTCCACGCCCTTACTACTCTCTGAGTAAAGAACCTACCTCTGACATCTGTCCTATATCTATCACCCCTCAATTTAAAGCTATGTCCCCTCGTGCTAGCCATCACCTTCCGAGGAAAAAGGCTCCCACTGTCCACCCTATCTAATCCTCTGATC